>NC_136264.1:157203410-157626685 GCF_964187855.1 Myxine glutinosa | reverse complement strand
GTTTTGGCTAACTCGCTCGCGAACCTGACGAAGATCCTGAGCAAGGATCGCTACGTTATGCTAATGCTACGTTAGCTACGCTACGTTACGCTACGTTCGCTACATTATGGCTAAAAATATGGATCTAAAGATGAAAGAAAAAAAAACCTATGTGGTGTGAATGGCAATGTTCCTCGCTGAAATATGAAAAAACTGAATTACGTGCGAACGCATAACTGTAAGATTATGGCGGCAAAGTTGGAACATCACGTGATCGCTCTGAGCGAATCAGCGCGCTGCTCTGCCATTCCGGTCATAATATTCCTCGCTGAAATGCGCTGAGGTAAAAATATGGTTTAAAAATATTATGAAATAATTTTTTAGGTCGACCATGTTCGTACCAGGCTCAATGGCCATGTTTGTGCCAAATATCAAGTTCGTGAGCCTCTCCGTTTAGGAGTCTATCGGTAACATTACACACACACACACACACACACACACACACACACACACACACACACACACACACAAACTGTGTTTTATATATATAGATGAGCAGGTGATAATATTCACGATTACACTCGTGAATAAATTTGCGGATCGCAAAAAGCTGGTGATGATCCACTCACAAATTCCGCAAATCCTCTCGATGTTGCGAATATGTTGATGAGGAAATAAAACACTTCGTCGGTAATATTCCAGTGTGACTCGCATCAATCGACGTGAACATTGATGATAGTTTTGCAAAATGACACCGTGTCTGAAATTGTGAATATTTAGATTTTTAGAGATTCCAAAACCCTGAGGGACCAATTTTTCAGGAAGACAGGTTGAAATAAAAAATATGACTGGAAAACCGTGATTTGGAGAAAACTGCGCATCTGAGTTGAAAGGCACAAGTATGAATAGTAGAATCGTAGTGTGTTTAGGTTCAGACCATAAAACTTTTTACCACATGGCTCCAGAATCTCCCGCAGCTTTTTTGCACATCTCAAACGAGACTCAAGGTGGACTTTTTGGGTAATGGCTTCCTTCTTGCCACCCTACTGTACAGGCCAGACTTGTGGAGTGCTTGGGATATTGTTGTCACATGCACGGAGTGACCAGTCTTTGCCATAAAGGCCTGCAGCTCTTTCAAAGTTGCCATTGGCCTCTTAGTAGCTGTTCTGATCGGTCTCCTTCTTACTTGGTCATTCAGTTTGCAGTCTTGGTCTGGTCTTGATGGTACCATCCGCCTTCCACTTCTTAATGATTGTCTTGACTGTGCTCCAAGGGATATTCAAGGCCTTTGAAATATTACTATACCCATCGCCTGATCTGTGCCTTTCACAACTTTATCCCAGAGGTCTTTTGAAAGCTCCTTGGGGCTCATGGTTGGGTATTTGTTGTGAAATGCACCACCCAGCAGAGGAAACCTACAGGAACAGCTGATTTTATTCTGAAATAATCAGAATCACTACAATTTAACACAGGTGGAGGCCAATTAACTTTGTGTGTGATTTTGAAGGTGATTGGTTACACCTGAGCTAATTTACAATTGCTATTATAAGGGGGGTGGACATTTATTCAACCAATATATTGTTATGTTTGTAGGGGTAGGCATGAAATACCTTAAGAAAGTTCAGAATGTGTAGATTAGTATGCTCCGCGTGTCACGAAGAAGAAGAACTCATCTCGCTGTACATAAGTAGGCCGTCTGTCTGGGTAAGAGCGTTTGCATGTCTCCATACAAAAGGGTGGAGCTTGTGTTAAAAATATAGGGACTTAAAGATTAGCTCTCCAGTGTCTAGTTGCCCTCAGTGATTTCTCCCTATGTTGTTTTATTACAAATAAAAAGCCATGCCACAAACGCTCATTCACTCACAGCGCCGTCAGGGCCGACAGAAACAGTATTTGCCGATCGGCAAGGAAACCACGACGTCATCTGAACATTCCCGAATGATGACTAGACTCTGCCCCCGATGACTTGTAATGAGGAGACCACGCCCCAGCCTTCATGATTGGTGGAGGCGTGATGGGATGATTGAGTAGCGCTCGATGATTGGACAAAGTGTGACGTCAGCGTGGAACATTTGAGAGCTGGAGGAAAAATATGTGGTTTCGCCATTTTGGTCTCATGGTCCTGGCATTTGTTGGAGGCAGTCGCATTCTCTCTCTCTCTCTCTCTCTCTCTCTCTCTCTCTCGCGCCCCCTGCTGGTCGTTTGCATGCTGGTTGTACTGTCATGGCGTCTGCTTGTGGAGGCCTGTGAGTGCTCTGTGTTGTTGCTCCATTCCCCCCCCCCCCCCCGTTTTCCCCCCTCTGTGTCCTTGTACCTGTTCGTGGAGTCTTCCTGGTGATTCCCATATACGTTGAGACGGGAGAGAGAGCCGGAGAGCACAGGGTGATCGCTGGTAAGGGTTCGCCGTTTTTGGGCGTCGCCCGATCGGTGTTTGCTCCTTCATCTTAAACCTCTATTTCCTTTTTTTCCTTTCGTTTATCCTTCCTTCAGTTTGTTTTGTTGCCTCCCTTTTCCGAAGTTAGGGAAATCGGAGAGGTCTGATTGCTTCCCATTCCCGGAGTTCGGGTAGGGAAGATTGTATTATATATTCACCCTCCCCGAGTTGGGGAGGGGTTGTAAGTGCAGCTGTTCCAGCATGGCAGCTGCACTATCTCGATTTACGGCCTTTCAGAGCCTGACCCATAAGCACGGGTTCTTTTGTGTACCTCCGGAACGTGAGGTTAGTGTCGAGGACGTTGTCCTCGCAACCGGTCGTGTTGTCGGGATCGACAAGGTTGTTGCCGCTTCGCGGATGAACAAGCGGATCGTTATTTTTTTGTCCGACGTGGATTGTGTCCCACAAATTGTCGAACAGGGTTTGACAATCGATCCAGATTTATTTGTAATGATTTCCCCACTAGATAGCCCAGCGATAAAAGTCGTGATATCAAATTGCCCCCCATTTGTATCCGACGATGTACTAATTAAAGAGTTGTCCCGATACGGTACCATCGTGTCTCGTATCTCCATGATTCCCTTCGGGTCACGAAACAACGATTTAAGGCACGTGGTTTCATTCCGGCGGCAAGTGTTTATGATTTTAAAAAATTCCCAGAAGGATTTAAACCTTATAATAAAATTAAAACATCAACAGAACGAATATACAGTGTACGTGTCCACCAACGTTCTAAAATGTTTTGGCTGCGGACAATTTGGGCATGTTAAGCATGACTGCCCCCAAAAAGAGAATTCTCCACAAGTGCAACCTCCCCTCCGAACCGGGAATAAGCAACCCCCCCACCTTCCCACCACCGGTCCAAACCCTCCCACCACTGACCCAAGCCCTCCCACCACCGACCCAAGCCTTCCCACCACCGAACGAAACCTTCCCACCACCGAACCAAGCCCTCCCGCCGCCGAACCAAGCCCTCCCACCACCGACCCGAACCTTCCCACCATCGACCCAAGCCTTACCACCACTGATCCCAATCTGTCCACCACCGACCCAAGCCCTCTTACCACCAAGCCAAACCCCCCCGCCGTACCCCCCTCCCCTCCCCTTGAAACAGGGGCCCCTCCCTCTACTGAAGGATCTAATTGCAGCCATCTCCTGTTAACTATAGATCTCACCCCCCAGGCGACATCGTCCAATCACAGCTTGTTGCCTGCTATAACTGATCCTACCTCTCCCGCCGTGGTAGCCGATGGGATCCCCCTCCCGATGATCACGTCCTCCCTCCCCCCCCCCCCTCCCCCCAAACCCTTGCAATCTCTTCCCACTAACCAGGACGAGTTTCAATTAGTCTGCCCAAAAGGAAAAAGACATCTGCAAACAACAGATGAAAACGGTCACCTCTTTAAAAAACCTACAACTGAAAACCGACAGCCCCTCCTCTCTGGCCTAGATTTGTCCCTCGTCACAGAAAATCGTTTCTCGGTATTGGAGGACATAGATGTAGATGAATCCTCGCCCTTGTCTACTGACCTAGAAACTGATATGGTTGAACCACAAAAATTAGTACCCCCCCCCTCCCTCCCCTCCCCTGAAGATGGCTCATTTCTCTCCCTCCCCGTCCCCCCCCTCTATGGACTATGCCCCATCCGATAACGTGGAGGGATGTGATGACGGTGAGGAGATAAATGATGAAAACCAGTGTGACACACCATCTGAGCCATCTGATATAGATGACTCTGTTAGTGAATGTGGTAGCCTTAAGGAAGAAGAAATCCCTCCAATCCCTCCCTCCGAGATAAAAAGGTTTCTTAAGGACACATTCCGAAAAAGGAATGTTGTAATAGAAACCTTTTTTCCGGAGCTACCTGATTTTATACATTCCGCTAAACTGATGGTAAAACGGCCTCACGTTTTTAATTTCAATTCCTCCCAACGTCACCGTTTAAAGAAGTGGTTGCAAAAAGCTAAGAATGAACTGCTATCAAAAAATTGAGTGGTGGTCACTCCTCCTTATAGCTGTAATGAGTTTTTCCATTTGTAGCCTGAATATTAACGGAGGATGTAGCTCTGTCCATAAAGTTCAAGTAAGGGATTTTTTATTACAGAAGAAAGTTGACATTGCCCTCTTACAAGAGACCCATGCCAACGACTGCTGTGTCGCAGAGTGGTGTAGGCTCTTCCCCGGCCTGTCCTTCTTTAGTAACGGTGACTCCCGCAAAGGCGGTGTCGCAATAATTCTTAGCCCCTCCTTTTCGCCTTCATCGCTTAAATTCGACGAAATACACAAGGGATCCCTAGCATCCCTAGAATTCCACTACTATGGAAAATTCTATACTATTTTTAATATCTATGCCCCAAGTACGCCTGTAGCTCGGCGAGTTTTTTTTAATGACCTTGGGACACACCTAACGTCCCTCGACAGTCAAAACGCCCTAAAAAACCAAGACAATCATGTTTGTATTGGTGGAGATTTTAACTGCACCCTCCAACCCCAACTCGACAGGAACAGTGCAGAGCCCCATCCTGCCTCCACAATCCCTCTCACCAAATTTTTAAAACAAATGAATTTGACAGATATATGGCGGGTACAGCACCCATCAATCAGGCAATACACATGGTGTCGATGCATTCAGGGTAATATTGTACTTGCTCGCTTGGACAAGTTTTATATTAATCCTCCACTTGAACGCCTCGTTCTGTCATCCAAAATTTGCCCATCAGGATTCTCGGACCACAGCGCAACATTTCTCAAAATTTCTGCCCCCTGCCCGAAACACAAGAGTGCTTTTTGGAAATTTAATAACAACTTACTTGATGATAGTACCTTTAAGGACATTTTTCCGGAAATTTGGAATATTCTGGTTGCCTCCCAAGGGAATTTCTCAAACCTCAGACAATGGTGGGATAATGCCAAAACGCACATCAGACTGTTCTGCCAACAATATCGTGCGTATGGTGTTCAAGAGGAAAGAAAAACCACAACCTTACTTGAGGATGAAATCCTGGAATTACAGGAACAGCTTCAGGGAACCGCAAGTGTGAGCTACCAGGGAATGAGGCAACAAATCCATGGAAAAACGACCTTACTGAATTCCATATCTGAAAGGCGAGCACAAAATGCTTTATTGCGCCTGAAGATGAGGTACATACACGACCTTGATGCTCCAACCAAATTCTTCTTCAGCCTTAAAAGGGGGGCCTCTTCGTCAATGATTACACGCTTGCTCCATGATGGGGAACTCCTTTATGAAGATGGCAGAATCAGGGAATGTGCCCGGAAACATTTTAAACAACGGTTTATGCGGCATGACATTAACCAGGATGCAATATCGGAACTTGTTTCTAACCTTCCAACATTGGCGGAGGATCAGAAGCAGCAGTTGGAGGATCCTCTTAGGTTACCTGAGCTCACCGCTGCCTTGAAGGCCTTGGAACCTGATAAAGCCCCTGGACTGGATGGGCTGACAAGTGAATTTTTCCAGTTTTTTTGGGACACCATTGGACCTCACCTACTGCGGGTATTGAATGAATGTTTAGAGGATGGACAACTGCCGTGGAGTTGCCGGAGAGCAGTCACCACCTTAATTCCTAAGAAAGCGGACACTCAACTTATAGAGAACTGGCGTCCTATTTCTGTTTTATGTACGGATTATAAAATTTTAGCCAAAGCCTTGTCTAATCGAATGAAACCTTTTATGAATGTACTAATAGGAGAACATCAATCCTTTTGTATTCCTGGACGTACTATTTTTAATAATATCTTTCTTATCCGTGATACCATTCGGTTTTGTAACAATTTTAATATGAATGTTGGTCTGTTTTTTATTGACCAAGGAAAAGCCTTTGACTGTATTGACCACATGTACCTTTTTAGAGTTTTAGAGAATTTTGGGTTTGGACCTACTTTTATCTCGTACGTTAAACTTTTGTATTGTAATATATCCAGTGTTCTTAAAATTAATCAAGTATTGTGTAGCCCCATTGCTGTACAACGGGGAGTACGGCAAGGTTGCTCGCTATCTGGACTTTTATACTCTCTTGCCATCGAACCTCTCCTGCTCCAATTACGTATGCACATTTCTGGCTTCACTGGATCAATTCTTACCACACCGCTAAAAGTCTCTGCCTATGCAGATGATGTCTGTATTTATATAAAAAATAGCACTGACGTCACTGCGGTGGCTCAGGCACTAAAAACATATTGTCAGGCTTGTTCAGGCCAGGTAAACTGGAAGAAGAGTGAAGCCCTTTGGATAGGACCTGGAGATTGCCCGCCAATTGTCCTACCAGGAGGAGTGAACTGGCAGAAAAGTGGCATTAAATACCTCGGTATTTTCCTCGGAGACAACACCTTTGAGCAGCAGAACTGGGTTGGATTACCAGACAAGGTAATGGCAAAACTGGCCCGCTGGAAAGGACTTCTTTTCCAACTTTCGTACCGCGGAAGAACTCTCGTCATTAACAATCTTGTCGCCTCTATGCTATGGCATAAGATGATATGCCTACAACCGCCTGGGAGCCTTCTTATTACACTGCAAAAGAGCATTGTCGACTTTTTCTGGAGCGGGAAACACTGGCTCCAACCCCCCGTGGCATACTTGCCACTCGCTGAAGGTGGCCAAGGTCTTATTGATATCCGCAGCCGGATTATGGTCTTCCGGCTTCATATCGTGCGCCAACTTGTATATGGAGATGAAGCCCTACTCTGGAGGCCTCTGGCAAACTGCATATTACAGCTTACATGCAAGCTGGGTTATGACCGAGAACTTTTCTTGATGAACCCTCATCAAATCGATTCATCCTTGCTGCCCACCTTTTACCAAGGGGTGATGAACGCCTGGCAAGCCCTGTCCTTTTCCCGTGAAATGGCAACATACAACATGGAAATGTTGTTGAACGAGCCCCTATGCTACAACCCCTTCCTGGAAAACAGCTTGAATAATAGGGGACTCGTTCAACGTTTTGTTGATGCCAAGCTGCTGCGAGTGAAAGACCTCATGACAGAGTCTGGGAGCTGCCGGCTGAGTGCTGCCGCTGTGGCACAAAAAACCGGAATAAAATCTGTCAGGATCATCTCTCGGTTCCTTCAAGGGATATCCACAACGTATCGTAATACCTGCGAGGAACTTGGCCCTTCCCCCGAGGAAACAGTGGGTGACTTCCCCAAACTTCTAGTCTTCAGCCCGCCACTTAATCTGTCCCCTGGCCTGAACAGCCCTGATGATACTGCATTATCCCTTCCCGCCTTTCCAAAGAAAACTCTGTACAACGCGTACGTTAAAATTTTATACGCAAAAACATTTTCTGAGCACCCGAGGCTTCGATGGCGGGATGTTTTACCCCCAATACCACCCAATTGCCCCAATTGGCGAAGTTTTTATCTCTTGCCTACTCCAAAGTATGTTGGAGATATTCAATGGAAACTTGTACACTGGATTTTACCTTATAATGTTTTACTGAACCGGTTTTCTACTGCTAACTCTAATCTATGCCCTTTCTGTGCATCCATTGAAACCCTACCGCATATATACCTGGAGTGTGAACGATTGCAACCTCTTTTTACATTCCTTCAGGAACGCTTTGTGAAGCTTGGTTCCCTCTTCAATCACAATGTTTTTATTTATGGTGTTTTAGGACCGTCTTCCCTTAGGAATGTGGTTTTAATGAATTTTTTAATTGGCCAGGCCAAGTTTGCAATTTATAAATCCAGGAAGAAAAAAATGGGAAACGCTTCTGACTCGTCATGTGATGTACTGCTCACCTTTAAGGCTCTTGTAAATGCAAGACTAAAGCTAGAGTACCGGTTTTTTAAAATGAACAAGAATTTAACATGTTTTAAAGAAAAGTGGGTTTTTAATGATGTCATATGCACACTTGATGATGATGATTTGATAATAATTTTTCCTTGAGACCATTTTTATTGTGTTTTGTTTCTTTATGACTGAACATTACTGATTTTTTGTACTCTTGTAATAAAAGGAAGAAACAGTCAGTCTCTCTCTCTCTTGGTCCTGACATTCGTGGGAGGGGCACGCTCTTCTCTCTTTGTCCTGACATTTGTTGTAGGCGGTCGCATTTCCTCTTTGTTCTGGCTTGGTTGCGGGTGGTGGCACATCTTTGGCTCGTGTGCGCTAGTGGAAAGAGATTGAACAAGAGAGGTTCAGCGCCGTTGGCATCGCGAGAAGTACCCCACTTTGGGACGTCGAGAAGCGCGACTCCGCAAAATTTTGTGCGCTTCACGTGTGGTGGTTTTGAGGCGACGAACACCAGGCAAGCCTACCAGCCATTTGGGGACGCAAAGTTAACTGCTGGCCAGCAGGAACATCATTTATTTTTATTTAATCTTTCCCCTTGTTTGTGCACGAGTCTAAGTGGAGACGTCTCAATTAGGAATTATAGTTTTTACCTCACCATTTATTTCATTTTTATTACTCTTGCATTTATTTTCATTAAATCCTTTATTTTTGCATTTCATCCTGGTATTGTGGATTTTGCTTGTCCCGTATTTGTGTTTGTGGGTAGAGTCATTAAACTCCGTGTCGGCCATCCAATCAGGTAAGACTTCGAACCTTCCCGTGCGCACTAGAAATAATCCTGCCAAGTTTGAAATATGCCTCGGAGTTGGAGTTCGTTCTGGTCATTCGTCCTCTTTGGGTGTTAACCCCGGGGACGTGACAATATTCCAGTATATTATTTTAAATTAATTTTACTGAAATTGTGGAATTTGTTTTTCACTTGGAAGTTGTGGTCTACTGTACGAAGTGTAAATAAAGGTGGGAAAAGTCTGATTTCATGCAATTTAATTCCAGGCTATAAGGCAACAAAAGGTGAAAATTTTGAAAGGGTGTGCAGACTTTCTATAGGTGCTGTATATATCAGGTCAATGAATTCATTCATCAATTATTTTTGAGGTCAACTTTGGCCAAAAGGTCAATATAGGCCAAATGTCAACAACATAGGTGAAGTTTTTAAAATACTCAATTTTCATCTGATTGACTTGAAATTTGAACAGGATTTGCATATCCGGTCACTTAATTCAACCAGCAATTCTTTTTGAGGTCAACATAGGCCAAACGGTCAACATAGGCCAAAAGGTTAACATAGGCCAAAATGGTCAATAACTTATTTTCGGGATTTTGCAAGCATCATGCTATGAAGGACATATTTCTTGTTTATTTATTTATTTATTTGCTTTCATAACAACAATTTTAAGTAAAGGTCCTCTTCTTTGTTTATGCTCCTTTGTCCTGTCTAATGCTCCAGCAGATGCATTTTCTGATGTCTTGTTGCTTTCCTTGGTCTATAACATTGCATTCTGGCATCAGATTATGTTTTATAGATCAATGTTTTCTGAAAAGCTCTAAACTCAAAGAGCTTTCAGTATAATGGATGCTTTGACCAGCATGTTCACTTCCCATACCAATGCAATATCTATCTCCTGGTAGATATCATTCTGAAGTTATTACTGCCACCACCGAAGGTCGATGGAGGTTATGTATTCACCGCTTTTTGTGTGTTTGTTGTATCTTAGTCTGTGAGCAGGATATCTGAAAAGGTTATGGACAGATTTGCACAAAACTTGGTGTACAGGTTGGGTTTGTGATCATGACGAATTGTTTAGATTTTGGTGAAGATCCGGATCGTATAATTTATAAAGTGACTATATTCACCTTTGAGTGATAGGGACATAAATGATATATAGCGCAATATCTCGAAAATTTGTGGACGATATATGACAAATCCCGGTGATTGTCGAGTTAGTTCGGTGACAAAAATAAGGCGATTCGATTTTGGTTCAGGTCCGAATCCAGATCTGGCCTGTCAGTGATATACAAAATGTAACTGTTCAGCCTTGGATATGCGCTCTTCCGAGTGCTATTCTAGTTTTTGTTTGTTGTTTTTATTTTATTTTATATAGTTTCAAATCAATACAGTAAAGTATTTGGCAGCAAACAGCTGCTTATGATCACTTCTTTACGTGGGTTTTTGTAATTACATGTGACCATTACATGATGCAGCTTTGGGAATGCAATGGACTCTTGCCAATTGGCATATAAGCTTAGTTATACATTCTAGAAAACATTAGAATTGGCGGGAATTCGAAATTGCAAGAATTAACTTTTATCCCACAGCCCAATCTAAATACAGCTCAACGTCAACCCTGTCCATAACTATTACTATAACCTTAACCATTAAATCCGTAGACCAACCTTAACCCAAACCACAACTAATGGCGCTTTTCCACCGCGGTACCGTACCGTACCAATACTGCAAAAAAATCCGTTTTTTCGTTTTTCCATTGCCAAGCGAGCCGAACCCGGAGCTATGGGTGGAGCTAGCAATACTCAGACCGTTGATTGGTCAATCACAATCGTCAATTGAGGAAGAAAGTGAAAGGTAGTCGTATTGTTACTAGCTATACAGTATATGAAGGCTAACGTAACATACTGTACCTGTATTATTTGTTTGCGCCGACGAACAAGGCCCAAATCTTCGTTGTCGGTCTTCATAATTGTCTGCAAAAGTTTCTTTCTCTTTTTAACTGTCTCCTCTTTCTGGCGTCTTGTAGCTTCTTTTCAAACACTTCCTCTCTCTTTTTGCATTTCGCTAAAAAAAAACTCATGTTCAGATAAAACCAAAACCCGACGAAGAAGTAAAACACAGCTTCAGGTTCCTCCATAGTTGCTGAGCTGTTTACAGTTTAGTGTCGCAAGAGAAACTAGAACGGAACTCAGTAGAGAACGTACCTCCGCCAGGTGAACAGTTTACGTTTTGTGTCCCAGAGTAGACCAGAAAATCACAGTACAGAATCACATTTAATCAAAATTATCCGTCCACAACTTTTTGAGATATCCTGCTATGTGTCGTTTTTGGGCCCTATCTCCAAATGGTGAAGAATCACTTTTAAAATTCTGGTATCCGGATCCGAATCCGGATCTTCACCAAAATGTAATCATTTCGTCCTTGTCACATACCCTACATCTCTGCCAAATTTCGTCCGAATCCGTCCACAACTTTTTGAGATATTTTGTTCACAAACAAACAAACGGACAAACGGACAAACAGACAGGGGTGAAAACATAACCTCCGTCCACCTTTTGGTGACGAGGTAATTACGTCACCACAGCGGTCCCGTTATTTTTTTGGTCACTTCAGATAACTCCGTCTAATTTTAACGGTTCTGTTGTGCGATGGAAAAACGACACAGGTATTACCGTACCGTACCGTTCTGCGCAATGGAAAAGCGCCATAACTGATATTGGAATGTACCCTTTCAACCCCTTTAGACCGATTAGACCTGTAGACCATTTAGACCCCTTTAGACTTTAGACCTTTTTAGTTATTTTAAGATGTCAGTCCTTTAATGATCCTACTAGTCCTTTTAAAACCTTTTCAACACTTTAGACCCCTACACTCTTAGACCCTTTACATCGCGTGCGGGTCTAAAACGGTTTAAGGGTCCGTTCACTGGTCAAAAACTAATGGAAAGTTTTTCATCAATGAATTCCCGCTCATTCTCGATATTTTCATTGTATGAATACAATTGTGCTATCGGGCCATTGAGCCCCCACAGGTCTATGATTTTCCATCGAATCAAACGTAAAATCAACGTCATCACCCAAAGCGTCCCCAACTCCGACTTCCTTCCATCGGGAGACAGCGTCTGCCCCACTTGGTGGACTATTCATTTTGTCATACTGGCGGATGTAGTTGCATGTGCTTTATATTCTTATCCTCTTTTCTGTCGTTTGCTTTGTGTATGTGCGTTAAACAAGAAAGCAGATGTCTTTGCTAAGACTCCAGGGTCAGGTTTGAACCGTCGACCTCTCAAACTCAGAGGGGACATTCTAACCATTGCACCACCAAGTCTACTTCGTTAACCCGTGCCCTGCGCAGCAGCAGATGAGGTTTTGCAATCTGTGTGTGCGTGTGTCTGTCCGAGCCGTAGCTTCTTTTTTTTCCATTTGAGCTATTGTCATCAAAATTTCACCAAAGCTTTATTATGATAATACGGAACAGGCGAATTAATATTTTTGTCAAAAGGTCAAAGGTCAGCATCACATAAAATCATCAATTGTCATGCAATTAAGCTGAACTTTTAAGAATTTGCATATTGGGTCACTGAAATGGTTCACCAATTCAAATAAGGGACGTGGTTCACCAATTCAAATAAGGGACGTGGTTCACCAATTCAGACGATTGGTTCAGTCGATTGTTTTTTTTTAGATCAAAAGGTCAAGGTTGCATAAAATCGTCTATTTCCATCCAATTCCCATCCAATGTACATGAAATTTTAAGAATTTGCATATTGGTTCACCAATCAGAAGCTGGAGGCTGATTATTATTTTTATAGCTGAAGCTCAAAGGTCAAGGCTGCATAAAATCATCAATTTTAATTTTGCATTGTTTTTTTTAACCGTTTTCGTTATTTTGTGCATATGGAAGAAGAAGAGGACGTATAAATTAAAACGGATGCGGACGGGCTTTGCATTTTCAGATGCTTTCTCGTTTCTCTTTTCAAACTTTCCCATTATTTACTGTTCCAAATAAGATCTGCTCCATTTAAGATGTTTGAAATATCCATTTTTCAATTCATTTGGTAAGCAGTGCAGGTGAGCTTGGTGAAGGTTCATGTATGTGCTTGGTGAAGGACCTTGACTTAATAAGGGACGTGGGAGTGAGAATTCAATCAGCTCCGCTTTTCCTTTAAGGAAGAATGGCGGCTGATATTATAGGTATCCATCAAGATGGCCTCAAGAGAAATTGAAGATAAACAGTAGCCAGAGAGAAGAATGTTGGGAGAGCAGGAACATGATTGACAAATGTCTGTAGCACAGTTGGTACCTGGGAAATGGAGGTGGCTTCCTTATGTTGTGGAATTTCATCATTTCGAAGGCAGAAGTATTAAAAAATTTAGATTCCAATAAAATTTTTTTTCAATCTGCTGGAAACTGAGGGAATCATCACACCCCGATTAAATTGACCTTCAGGGAAGGAGTGTTCTGTCTGCATCACCAAGTTTGGTCTACATCTAATGCCAGTCCGTGCTTCGTCGTTGATCCTTCATACCTTTCAGAAAAAATTTGGAATGGGCGAAAAAATGTTGCCTTTGAAAAGCACATATTATTCCACGTCATACTCCACGTCATATTCCACACAGTCATTTCTTTCCTTCAGTTCGGCCAGCGTTTATATTTTATTGTTTGGTCTATTTTTACCCTATAGTGAATTTTTTACTTGCTTATTATCCAATTAGGCTTCCTGGCATATAGAGCTTCTTATGAACTTTCAAAACTTTCGTCGGTCTTGGGCCCACGTACTGATTTAATTCCAGGTGACCTTCATTCCTTTCATTTCCTCCTCGACGGTACATTGCCAGGTCACTCTTGGCCTTCCAACACATTTCTTCCCGTCAGGTGCCCAGCATATTGTTATTTTCGGTATATCTTCATCCTCCATGCACAAGATGTGACCAATCCATCACCACCTCCTAATTTTCATCTCTTCTATGACGTTTTTCCTCCCTGTTAGCCGTACGATCTCTTTCTTACTCCACATGTCAGGCCAGAATATTCTCAAGATTTTTTTTATGGCTGCTTTGGTTGAAAATCCAGTTTCCATGTCATTAATTTGGGGGTTTTTTTTCCAAGATTCACATTCAAATAGGAGGTTCCACCTCATCTTGTTGCCAAGATCCTCAGCTTATTTTTTTTTGTTTTTTTTTGCATACAGAGTCAAGCTCATAGAAGAGCGAGAACACTTAACAGATCAGGACGCAACACAACAAAAGGAACAGCAGAAACAGAGGGTTTCAAAAGAGAAGTACTTTAACCTTTAACCTTGCATTGACTTTTAACCTTCAACTCTGACAGTGGTGGCAGGGTTGAAGGTTAAAATAGAGGGAGACTTGAATACTCACTCCCCTTATAGCAATGCGACATTGAATAGTCAATACATCGCCTTTTTAAATACCTCATTGAATAGCAATACACCCCCTTATTGAATAGCAATACACCCCCTTATTGAATAGCAATACACCCCCTTATTGAATAGCAATACACTCCCTTATTGAATAGCAATACACCCCCTTATTGAATAGCAATACACCCCCTTATTGAATAGCAATACACCCCCTTATTGAATAGTCAATACATCGCCTTTTTAAATACCTCATTGAATAGCAATACACCCCCTTATTGAATAGCAATACACTCCCTTATTGAATAGCAATACACCCCCTTATTGAATAGCAATACACTCCCTTATTGAATAGCAATACACCCCCTTATTGAATAGCAATACACCCCCTTATTGAATAGCAATACACTCCCTTATTGAATAGCAATACACCCCCTTATTGAATAGCAATACACTCCCTTATTGAATACCTTATTGAATAGCAATACACCCCCTTATTGAGTACCTTATTGAATGGCGATACACCCCCTTATTGAATACCTTATTGAATGGCAATACACCCCCTTATTGAATACCTTATTGAATAGCAATACACCCCCTTATTGAATACCTTATTGAATGGCAATACACCCCCTTATTGAATACCTTATTGAATAGCAATAGACCCCCTTATTGAATACCTTATTGAATAGCAATACACCCCCTTATTGAATACCTTATTGAATAGCAATACACCCCCTTGTTGAATACCTTATTGAATACTTATTGAATAGCAATACATACCCTTATTGAATACCTTATTGAATAGCAATACACCCCCTTATTGAGTACCTTATTGAATGGCGATACACCCCCTTATTGAATACCTTATTGAATGGCAATACACCCCCTTATTGAATACCTTATTGATAGCAATACACCCCCTTATTGAGTACCTTATTGAATGGCGATACACCCCCTTATTGAATATCTTATTGAATGGCAATACACCCCCTTATTGAATACCTTATTGAATAGCAATACACCCCCTTATTGAATACCTTATTGAATGGCAATATACCCCCTTATTGAATACCTTATTGAATATCAATAGACCCCCTTATTGAATACCTTATTGAATAGCAATACACCCCCTTATTGAATACCTTATTGAATAGCAATACACCCCCTTGTTGAATACCTTATTGAATACTTATTGAATAGCAATACACACCCTTATTGAATAGCAATACACCCCCTTATTGAATAGCAATACACTCCCTTATTGAATACCTTATTGAATAGCAATACACCCCTTTATTGAGTACCTTATTGAATGGCGATACACCCCCTTATTGAATACCTTATTGAATGGCAATACACCCCCTTATTGAATACCTTATTGAATAGCAATACACCCCCTTATTGAATACCTTATTGAATGGCAATACACCCCCTTATTGAATACCTTATTGAATAGCAATAGACCCCCTTATTGAATACCTTATTGAATAGCAATACACCCCCTTATTGAATACCTTATTGAATAGCAATACACCCCCTTGTTGAATACCTTATTGAATACTTATTGAATAGCAATACACACCCTTATTGAATACCTTATTGAATGGCAATACTCCCCCTTATTGAATACCTTATTGAATACCTTATTGAATGGCGATACACCCCCTTATTGAATACCTTATTGAATGGCAATACACCCCCTTATTGAATACCTTATTGAATAGCAATACACCCCCTTATTGAATAACCTATTGAATGGCAATACACCCCCTTATTGAATACCTTATTGAATAGCAATACACCCCCTTATTGAATACCTTATTGAATAGCAATACACCCCCTTGTTGAATACCTTATTGAATACTTATTGAATAGCAATACACACCCTTATTGAATACTTATTGAATAGCAATACACACCTTTATTGAATAGCAATACACACCCTTATTGAATACTTATTGAATAGCAACACACCCCCTTATTGAATACTTATTGAACAGCAATACACACCCTTATTGAATACTTATTGAATAGCAATATGCCCCCTTATTAAATTCTTATTGAATACTTATTGAATACTCATTGAATAGCAATACACCCCCTTATTGAATACTTATTGAATACCTCATTGAATAGCAATACGCCCCCTTATTGAATACCTTATTGAATAGCAATACACCCCCTTATGGAATACTTATTGAATAGCAATACGCCCCCTTATTGAATACCTCATTGAATAGCAATACGCCCCCTTATTGAATAGTTATTGAATAGCAATACGCCCCCTTATTGAATAGTTATTGAATAGCAATACGCCCCCTTATTGAATAGTTATTGAATAGCAATACGCCCCCTTATTGAATACCTCATTGAATAGCAATACGCCCCCTTATTGAATAGTTATTGAATAGCAATACGCCCCCTTATTGAATACTTATTGAATACTTAATGAATACTTATTGAATACTTATTGAATAGCAATATGCCCCCTTATTGAATACTTATTGAATACTTATTGAATACTTATTGAATACCTATTGAATAGCAATATGCCCCCTTATTGAATACTTATTGAATACTTATTGAATACTTATTGAATAGCAATATGCCCCCTTATTGAATACCTTATTGAATAGCAATACGCCCCCTTATTGAATACTTATTGAATTCTTATTGAATACTTATTGAATACTTATTGAATAGCAATATGCCCCCTTATTGAATACCTTATTGAATAGCAATACGCACCCTTATTGAATACGTTATTGAATACTTATTGAATACTTATTGAATACCTTATTGAATAGCAATGCATCCCCTTTTTAAATCCCTCATTGAATAGCAATACACCCCTTATTGAATACCTTATTGAATAGCAATATGCCCCCATATTGAATATCTTATTGAATAGCAATATGCGCCCTTATTGAATACCTTATTGAATAGCAATACGCCCCCTTATTGAATACCTTATTGAATAACAAAATCGCCCCCTTATTGAATACCTCATTGTATAGCAATGCATCCCCTTTTTAAATCCCTCATTGAATAGCAATACACCACTTATTGAATACCTCAGTGAATAGCAATACACCCCCTTATTGAAAACCTTATTGAATAGCAATACACCCCCTTATTGAATACCTTATTGAATAGCAATACACCCCCTTATTGAATACCTTATTGAATAGCAATACACCCCCTTGTTGAATACCTTATTGAATACTTATTGAATAGCAATACACACCCTTATTGAATACCTTATTGAATGGCAATACTCCCCCTTATTGAATACCTTATTGAATACCTTATTGAATGGCGATACACCCCCTTATTGAATACCTTATTGAATGGCAATACACCCCCTTATTGAATACCTTATTGAATAGCAATACACCCCCTTATTGAATACCCTATTGAATGGCAATACACCCCATTATTGAATACCTTATTGAATAGCAATACACCCCCTTATTGAATACCTTATTGAATAGCAATACACCCCCTTGTTGAATACCTTATTGAATACTTATTGAATAGCAATACACACCCTTATTGAATACTTATTGAATAGCAATACACACCTTTATTGAATAGCAATACACACCCTTATTGAATACTTATTGAATAGCAACACACCCCCTTATTGAATACTTATTGAATAGCAATACACACCCTTATTGAATACTTATTGAATAGCAATATGCCCCCTTATTAAATTCTTATTGAATACTTATTGAATACTCATTGAATAGCAATACACCCCCTTATTGAATACTTATTGAATACCTCATTGAATAGCAATATGCCCCCTTATTGAATACCTTATTGAATAGCAATACACCCCCTTATTGAATACTTATTGAATAGCAATACGCCCCCTTATTGAATACCTCATTGAATAGCAATACACCCCCTTATTGAATACTTATTGAATAGCAATACGCCCCCTTATTGAATAGTTATTGAATAGCAATACGCCCCCTTATTGAATAGTTATTGAATAGCAATACGCCCCCTTATTGAATACCTCATTGAATAGCAATACGCCCCCTTATTGAATAGTTATTGAATAGCAATATTCCCCCTTATTGAATACTTATTGAATACTTATTGAATACTTATTGAATAGCAATATGCCCCCTTATTGAATACTTATTGAATACTTATTGAATACTTATTGAATAGCAATATGCCCCCTTATTGAATACTTATTGAATACTTATTGAATAGCAATATGCCCCCTTATTGAATACCTTATTGAATAGCAATACACCCCCTTATTGAATACTTATTGAATACTTATTGAATACTTATTGAATACTTATTGAATAGCAATATGCCCCCTTATTGAATACCTTATTGAATAGCAATACGCACCCTTATTGAATACCTTATTGAATACTTATTGAATACCTTATTGAATAGCAATGCATCCCCTTTTTAAATCCCTCATTGAATAGCAATACACCCCTTATTGAATACCTTATTGAATAGCAATACGCCCCCATATTGAATATATTATTGAATAGCAATATGCGCCCTTATTGAATACCTTATTGAATAGCAATACACCCCCTTATTGAATACCTTATTGAATAACAATTCGCCCCATTATTGAATACCTCATTGTATAGCAATGCATCCCCTTTTTAAATCCCTCATTGAATAGCAATACACCACTTATTGAATACCTCAGTGAATAGCAATACACCCCCTTATTGAAAACCTTATTGAATAGCAATACGCCCCCTAATTGAATACCTCATTGAATAGCAATGCATCCCCTTTTTAAATACCTCATTGAACAGCAATACACCACTTATTGAATACCTCAGTGAATAGCAATACACCCCCTTATTGAAAACTTTATTTAATAGCAATACACCCCCTTATTGAATACCTTATTGAATAGCAATGCATCCCCTTTTTAAATACCTCATTGAATAGCAATACACCCCTTATTGAATACCTCATTGAATAGCAATCCACCCCCTTATTGAATACCTCGTTGAATAGCAATGCGTCCCCCATACAGAGTCGAGTTTCATGTAAGAGCTAACACATCTATATTGTAAAAGGAGCCGTGTCTGTCTGTTTGTTACTTGCAAAATCGAAGATTTTTCAAGTATATTGGTTGGTTGCGTTTGTTATTCTGTCTGTCTGACTGTTTGTCTGTCTGTTTGTCACCGGCCTACAGGTCACAATTCTAAACCGATCGTCATGAAACTTCACCAAGTTGTAGGGGTCGTCACAATTGAGAAGCCTATTGGTTTTGAGATCAAAGGTCAAAGGTCATCTGGAGGTCGAATTTCTAAAATCGCCATTTTTAATCCGTTTGACTTGAAAATTTAACACCTTTGTATATTGAGTCAATACATTGGAAAACCAACTGTTTTTGAGGTCAAAAGATCAAAGGTCAACTCAAGGTCAAACTTCCAAAATCATCAATTTTCATCTGAAAAATCATTAATTTTCATCTGAAAAAATTATCAATTTTCATCCGAATGACTTGAAAATTTAACAGCATTTGCATAGTGCTTTACTGAAATGGGAAACGAACTATTTTTAGGTCAAAAGGTCAACTCTAGGACAAACTTCTAAAATCATCAATTTTCATCTTAAAGTCGTCACTTTTCATCCTATTGACCCGAGGTTTCATCAAGATCGTCAATTTTGATCTTGATGAAATGGACAATTTGTTGGATCAATTGCAACCTTTCTTTCGGCGGGAAGAGGGTGGATTTTGCAAGTATCATGCTTTGCATGACGTCTTCTTTTTTGTCTGTTTGTCATGTTATAACTTGAGAACGGATTAACGGATTTATAATAAATCCAACGACGGTTCATTTTCAATAAATCATTCGGGTAACTCCCGGGAATGTTTGTGATCTAATTTTTTTTGTTTTTTTATTTATATATTTTTTTCAATGGGTACATGGATATGCATGTCAAAACTGCGAATGCCAACATGTGACGTTGGTTATCCCTGCACGGAGAGCAGGATCTCCAAGGAATCCTTTTTTTTTCTTTCCCCCCATAGATTAGCCATCGCATCAAAGTTTGGTATTTCCATCAGAGAAACGACGGGTCTTATATTCTAGTTAAACACAAAAAGGTGCACAGACACATAAAACATACAATAAACGGAGCGGGCGACAAGAGGGGGAGAGAGAGGAAAGCATACAAGCACAACTACTGTAGAGAACAGGGACATCAGTAGATCTGTGGAAGGGAGGGGGCTGGGGTGGGGGGAGGGCTAGGGAGGGGTGTAGGGGCGAAGGGGTACAAGGTATAAAGCAAATGAACACTACCAGGAATTTCAGGAAAGCAGTTGGAGATTGAAAGAGGTTGATTTGGGGTGTTTTAATGGGGGTAGAAAAGATCAAGGTATTGGATGGGATAAGATAAGAGATGGTGGTGAAGAGCTGTTTTAAAGACGGGGAGGGAGGAGTGAGATTGAAGAGAGTGTGGGAGTTTGTTCCAGAGGCGGGAGAAAAGAGAAATGAAAGAGTGAAGGTGAGCAGAGAGTCTTGATTTTGGCAGTTTCACCAGAAAAGGGTTTCTGGCAGAACTTGTGCATCCTGAAGGAATATTTGGCAGACAGAGCACAAACAGAGCTGGGGGAGCTATTCCGGACATGGGTCTGTGTCTGTAGAAGACAGAAAGACCGCCAACCTGCCTGCGGGTTGACTGGCCAGACTGCGGTGAGCGAGTGAAAGGCCCTCAGAATCAGCTTCATCGTGGGAGATACCATTGATTCTGAAAGCTTTGGTTTCAACAGTGTGAAGCCGAACTAGGTGTGAGACAGGAGCACCAGTCCAGAGGGGAGAGCAGTATTCCATTGAGCTGCGGATGAAAGCTTTGTAGTTAGACATTACATTCGGATATGGAGGAGTTCCGTATGTTAGAAATTCAAAATCGTAATTGTATTCACTCAATTCCAACTAGCATAACTCCAATCACAAATTAAATAGCATTAATATAAAAATAAACTTTTACCAACATTTGTGACATAAACAAATATTTCAATCTGTGCTGATGTCACATCTGGATGTGGAGTAGCTCCATACGGTTGGAAATTCAAAATCACAATTGTATTCACTCAATTCCAAACGTCATTCCAATCATAATTTGATACATTAACAAAATACTGTGTTAAATGACGATTGTATTGAGATCATCAAACCAGCTCATTATTGTCATGTGTTCACTTCCAGATTCGGGGCAGCTCAGTATCGAGTCAATTTCAAAATCATAATTTTATTGAGGAACTCTTGAAACCTCATACCTACCTTACAACATCCGATGGGACCCCAAAACGTTCCACAGAAGGTTTGTAGGGGCTAGCCCCAAAACTGAGGTAGTAGTTTGGGGACGGACAGAAAGATAGATACTTCTGTTATATAATATCGATATTGATGGCAAAAAAACCATTTACCTATGTCAGAAGTTTATTTAGCTAAATTATGTTGATAGTTGCAAAGTGAGCTGTGCCAGGCCAGACCATTCTGAGCTGAGCCGTGGCATGCCAGACCTTTCTGAGCTGCGCCGGGACGTGCCAGACTGTTCTGCCAACACCTGTTCTGAGCTGCGCTGTGACAGGCCAGACTGTTCTGAGCCGCGTCGTGACATGCCAGACCGTTCTGAGCCATGCCAGACCGTTCAGAGCCGTGCCGTGACGTGCCAGACCGTTCTGAGCTGTGCCGTGACGTGCCAGACCGTTCTGAGCCGCACCGTGACGTGCCAGACCGTTCTGAGCCGTGCCGTGACGTTCCAGACCATTCTGAGCCGCGCCATGACGTGCTAGACCGTTCTGAGCTGCGCCGTGACATGCCAGACCGTTCTGAGCTGCGCCGGGACGTGCCAGACCATTCTGAGCCGCGCCCTGACGTGCCAGACCGTTCTGAGCCGCGCCGTGACGTGCCAGACCGTTCTGAGCCATGCCAGACCGTTCAGAGCCGTGCCGTGACGTGCCAGACCGTTCTGAGCTGTGCCGTGACGTGCCAGACCGTTCTGAGCCACACCGTGACATGCCAGACCGTTCTGAGCTGTGCCGTGACATGCCAGACCGTTCTGAGCTGCACCGTGACGTGCTAGACCGTTCTGAGCTGCGCCGTGACGTGCCAGATTATTCTGAGCTGCGCCGGACCGTTCAGAGCCGTGCCATGACGTGCAAGACCATTCTGAGCCGTGCCGTGACGTGCCAGACTGTTCTGAGCTGTGCCGTGACATGATGACGTGCCATTCTGAGAGGGGCCGAGAAGTGACATGACATACCGTAGAATACAACTCACAGGCTTCTGGGTTTAGTTTTGTTTTATAAAGAAAAGTATGATTATTTTAGGAATATATTTATTGTCAAAGTGATAATGAATGAATGATCATTTTAAGGCCATTTTTCCCCGCGAGAGCGGGGGTTAGCCTTGCAGGCACGGGGGTTAGCCTTGCAGGCCCCATGACAATCATGGTTCCCTGTTTGAGGCATTGTTTTGATGGCCGGATGCCCTTCCTGACGCCAACCCTTAGTCGCCTCTTACTATGCATCGGGATATGGTGTACCAATTCTTATTCGGGGTACACACCAGGATCATTAATCCCAGGAGCTGGCACTCAATTTGCCGACTTTGGAAGGATGAGCAGGCTGAGTCAACCCCCCTGGCAGTTAATTCAGCGATTGACTGGGATCCGAACTCAGGAACCTAGTATCCCAAGCCTTCACCCTAACCGCTAAGCCAACACCAGGTATTGTCAAAATGATAATATAATTTAAAACTAGAATTGCTTAAAAAATTATACGAGCTGGATCTGGATCTTCACCAAATTTGAATCGATTCTTCCTTCTCAGACACCCAACCGGTCCACCAAGTTTTGACCAAATCTGTCCATAACTTTTTGAGATTTCCTGCTATGTATAGTTTTTGGCTCTATCTCCCAATGGTGAAGAATCACTTAAAAATACTACTAGCCGGATCTGAATCCGGATCTTCACTAAAATCTAAACATTTCTTCCTTGTCACAAATGCTACATCTCTGCCAAATTTCATCTGAATCCGTCCACAACTTTTTGAGATATTTTGTTTTCAAACGGACAAACAAACAGACAGACGGGTGAAAACATAACCTCCATCCACCTTTAGTGACGGAGGTATTTACTCACCCGTATTTTTACTGCAAAGAAAAATTACTAACGTATCACATCTAGCGTTATAGTTGTGAAAACAGCCGTTATAGTTGTGAAAACAGCCAGAATGGTCATGCAATCAAGCCAAATTCAAATGCGTGTCGTAATAAAAACAAGTACAAAAAGTTTTAATTAAAACAAAAGCCGCGTCGATGTTACACAATGCCTAGATGCAGCTGTGCCTATAACGTCGATGTTATAGGCACAGGACATTCCTATTGATTCGATTACTTGATGTTATTTTTGTGCAAAGTGAAAATATATCTCGGCAATTTCCCGTGTCTGGCGACGAATTTTTAATATATCTCGGCATTTTCCCGTCTGTTATTTCAGGTGGTGTATGACTGACCATGCCGCGATTTAAAAAATATATATCTCGGCAATTTCCCGTATGTGGCGACATGTGAACGAAGCTATGCTCCTCTCTCCACATTATTGTGACGACGTATAAATTAAATATTTCATCGTGACGATTGTCATCAAATGGACGAATTTTTAATATATCTCGGCATTTTCCTGTCTGTTATTTCAGGCAGTGTATGACTGACCATGCCGCGATTTAAACAAAATATATATATATCTCGGCATTTTCCCGTCTGTTATTTCGGGCGGTGTATGACTGACCATGCCGCGATTTAAACAATATATATATATATCTCGGCATTTTCCCGTCTCTTATTTCGGGCGGTGTATGACTGACCATGCCGCGATTTAAACAAAATATATCTCAATGGACTTGAAGTTACAGGCCTTTGAGAATTCATTTCGTTCTATAAAGGGCAACTTTCATCGGATTTTCTTCCCGTTTTTTTTCAACCGAGTCTAAAACTATGTTAGCGACTGTGAAAAATGAAATGATATATCGAATTTGATTTGAAAGAAAACTGTGTGAGAGAGCAAGACACCACGGGCCTACAAAACAGGCCTCAAAGCTATGCGAGTTAATAAAATGGTGGATATTTGTTTATATGAAGCCTCTCCCACAATGGGTGGAGCTATGGTTCCCAGAATGGGTGGAGCTTTGAGGTTTTGTCTTCTCTGCAAGAACAACAAGAACAAGAAGAAGAAGAAGAACAAGAACAACAGCAGAGGGCACTTTATGAGCAGCGTCTGCGACGCGGCTAAAAATTTGGATGGCATAAATGCACCTTCCCTCAGTGAAACAAAATGGCGAATGGCGCTAACACTGGCATTTCATGTGCTCCCTTTCAGTGACGAATGTGACGCCACCTTCGTGAGTGTGAGGTCACTTCCTCCGTGACAGATAAATAAATACACCAGGCTTTTGTATATGTAGATTATACTTGTTTGACTTCCAAATTCCCTTGAGTCTCATGAATGCACCCGTTGCTTGCCTTCGGTATCGCTTGTAGTACATCTATATCACTCTCTCCTGTTATGGTAACCACGGACCCCAGATGTGTAAACTTATCAACCTCCTCGTTTTTGAATTTGTTGAAGGTAAGACCATTTTTCTCTAAGGTATATTTAGTCTTTGCTCAATAAGGGGAAAACGTACTTATTTTATTGGAAATTTTACGTGGCTAGTTTGAGTGAAGCTTTTACTAACAGTGAAGCTTTTATATTACTAATATGCTAATAATAATTAATAATTTTAATAATTATACTAATAATTAATTTAGAATTTTAAATAAATGTATTAAATTTTTATTTATTATTTTTAAATAATTATAACAATTTTATAATTAATAATATAATTAATATAATAATAATAATTAATATTATTTTAATTAATTAATAATTATAATTAATATAATAATATTACAATAATAATTTTTATTTTAATAATTTATTATTTTAATTTTTTTATAAAATTTATAATAATTAATAATATTTATAATATAAGTTGATAATAATAATTTTACTTCTAATAATAGTGAAGCTTTTACTAATAGTGAAGTATTTTACTGAAGATGCGATTGAAGGACTTGTATGTTGACGATCCATTCACAAGTGCGTGACAATTGCAAATTGTAGATGAAGTATAAAATTTTTCTTTCACCCAAAAAAGACAGTTTTACAAATCAAAATTTGTGGGTAGAAAACAAAATATAATTTGGGACAGAGTTAAACATTGGCTGATCTGTAAAAGTAATTTCAAACAACTGAACTTAAAAACATCATCAATTTAACAAAAAAGAAAACATGGTTAGTTATACTGGGTTAGTTATAACAGTGAAGCATTTACTAATATGCTAATAATAATTAATAATTTTAATAATTTTACTAATAATTAATTTATAATTTTAAATAAATTTATTAAATTTTTATTTATTATTTTTTAATAATTATAATCATTTTATAATTAATAATAAAATTAATATAATAATAATAATTAATGTTATTTTAATTAATTAATAATTATAATTAATATAATAATATTATAATAAGAATTTTAATTTTAAGAATTTTTTTATTTTAATTTTTAATTAATTTATAAAATTTACAATAATTAATAATATTTATAATTGAAGCTAATAATAATAATTTCACGAATAATAATAGTGAAGCTTTTACTAATAGTGAAGTATTTTACTGAAGATGCGATTGAAGGACTTGTATGTTGACTATCCATTCACAAGTGCGTGACAATTGCAAATTGTAGATGAAGTATAAAAATTTTCTTTCACCCAAAAAATAGTTTTACAAATCAAAATTTGTGGGTATAAAACAAAATATAATTTGGGACAGAGTTAAACATTAGCTGATCTGTAAAAGTAATTTCAAGCAACTGAACCTAAAAACATCATCAATTTAACAAAAAAGAAAACAAGTACACATACATTCAAAGTACACCGCCCCCATGCCAAATAATTAAATATCCTACAGCGCGGCATTGCCGGGGCGCCTCTGGCGCCCGGCAATACCGCAGTGCAGCTCATAGAGGCTGCATTGGGAGGGAGAGGTGTACGCTAATTGATTGATTAATTGTATGATTAAAATCAATAAAAGTTTATCAGAAAATATTTTCTGAATCAATTGGCTAATAGCTTAACTAAACCACGAGTGCTTCATCCAAAGATGTATCTTTTAGAAATTTAATTAAACAAGTCATTAATAAAAAATTAAATAATTACTTGATTAATCAATAAATAATGAATCAATTAATCAATAAATAATTAATCGATTAAATGATTAATCAATAAATCAAAAATATCCTTGATAGCCACATCACCTGGTCACTGTCATGTCCAAATATTAGCTTCCCAGCTCAAA
Organism: Myxine glutinosa; assembly: GCF_964187855.1. Taxonomy (NCBI): domain Eukaryota; kingdom Metazoa; phylum Chordata; class Myxini; order Myxiniformes; family Myxinidae; genus Myxine; species Myxine glutinosa. The sequence continues at coordinate 157,599,929 of NC_136264.1, read as the reverse complement.
AGGTTCCTGAGATATTGGACAAATGAGAAAGAAAATAAATAAATGATTAATAATGAAAATAAATAAATAATAATCATAAAAAAATTAAATTATTAATCAATTCGGTCACAGAACACATAAACCACCACCATTTCATCAGAATGTGTAACTGAAAAAATAATATTTTTTAGTAATTAATCGAATAATTAAATAATTAATCGATTAATTGATTAATTGATTGATCAATAAATCAAAATATATCCTTGATAGCCACATCACTTGGTCACTCATGTCCAAATATTAGCTTCCGAGCTCAAAAGGTGCCTGAGATATTGGCCAAATGAGAAAGAAAATAAATAAATGATTAATAATGAAAATAAATAAATAATAATCATAAAAAAATTAAATTATTAATCAATTCGGTCAGAGAACACATGAACCACCACCATTTCATCGGAATCTGTAACTTAAAAAAAAGAAAGATTTAGTCATTAATCGAATAATTAAATAATTAATTGATTAATTGATTAATTAATAAATCAAAAATATCCTTTGCAGCCAAATCACCTGGTCATTGGCATGTCCAAATATCAGCTTCCTAACTCAAAAGGTGCCTGAGTTAATGGTCAGAAGAGAAAGGAAATTTGATTAATTAAATAAGTACTTAATTAATCGCTAATAATTAAATAACTCCTCAATTAATTGATTATTCAAAAAACAAAAAATACCGTTTTTTGACAAAGGACTTGCTCACTACTGTGCCGAAATTTCAGCTTCCTAGCTCAAAGGATTGCTGAGATATCGCCCGGACAACCAAGAAAGCAAACAAACAAGAAAGAAAGAAAGAAAGCAAGAAAACAAACAACCAGAGTGAAAACTGAGTATTCCCTTTCAGCGTGCGGCACTGCCGAGCCCCCTTCAGTGCCCAGCAATGACGATTTGCAATGCCTGGAGATGGCATAGGAAAGGTGCGGTGTACAACATGGTTAGTTATACTGGGAGCATGCTCGTCTCCGAGCGGTTAGGTCACATGGTTTTGACTCATAGTCCTTGAGCCAGACCAAAAGTAATGCTCCGGCGGGGGGAGTAATTCTCATTATGATTTTCCATTAGACCAATGTCTCAAGTGTCAGAAAAGGTGTGATGGACATCTGAGAACGGTAGCTTAGTGCCCGGATGGACGCCATCTTTGAAACCACCCAGCTCGAAAATGCCCATTTGGTGGGGTACATTGTTGCACGTGTATCTGGACTTCTATACTAGCTATCGATGTGCGGTTGACGACTAAATATACGTCCGATGTGTACCGTCTAAATAAAAAATAATATGAAGCATTTTGTTTTAGATTAATTATTATAAAAATCAATTATCGAAAAAAAATCATATATTTTTCAATATTTTATTATTAGACTTGTACTTTTTTTAGTGAAACAACACTGGTATGATTTTCCAAATTATGCATTGTGCTACACCGTTTATCTGTCTATAAAAATAACTCAAAAACTAAAACATATCATCCACCACGAGTTTACAACAAATAAATGTAAAGAGGCATAAAATGACTTAGGCCGCCGCTGGCATTATCTATTCTGACGATAACGCAAGTTAGGAATGTCGTACGGAGAGGATTTTAACACCATACGATATCTAATAAGCAGGCGGAAATTGTTACATAGGAAATCTGCACTTTGGTGGCCATCTTGGATTTCAAAATGGCCGCCAATTATATTAATTATTCATTACTAGAGTTTGGAAAGACGTATGGAGCTGATTTTAACACCATACGATGTATATTCCTAATAAGCAAGCGGAGGTATCATTGAACATGTCATGTTTTAGTCAAATAACACCGGTATGATCTTCCAAATTATACATTTTGCTAAACCGTTTATCTGTCTATAAAGATTTTCAGGCAATTTGGCCTGCATTATAATAGAGAACAACATATGCTATACAATATACAGTGCACACAAAGTTAATCATCAGAGTCGCCATCAGAGTCATTGGCATCCTGAGCCACGATAGCATCATCCTGCACCATGTTGGAGCATCCCTGCAGCTTACACACAACAGTGCACTTCAACCCATTCAGTATGCAGGAGCAATCTGACGGTCGACACGTCCTTCTGCATGTGCATGAGATGAGATTCAAGACGACATCTGGAGCTGGTAGACCCGCCATCCATCGGATTGTGAGCGAACCGCCATCATCGAGTTCCCAACCATGTCCTGCTGATGGTGTTGGGACGTCTGGTAGGTTTTCAAGGCTGCGTCGCCAGATAGCCGCCTGATAGTTGGCCCTAAGCGTATGCTGCATCAAGGAGTCTTCACAAGGCGGCAATTGTCCAGATTCGATCTGGCCCTTCTTTGCACAGAACATGTGATAACGGAGCGAATTAACACCGACGATCTTCGTGTTCTTGGCGTACAGCTGACACGTGAAGGCCTGAATGCTATTGAAGACGTCTGTTGGTACATTCCACGAAGATCCCAGATCTGTGAATGCTTGAAGATACAGCTCATTCGCTTGCACAAGCTTCAAAGCCTTTATCTTTCCTTGGCTAGCCAGAGCACTCACAGTGTCACACCCGCTCCATGCATGAAGCCCTGGCAATGCACTGCAAACTCCAGACCCCAATACCGCAGCCAACTTTCCAACGTCGATCATTCTGACTCGAACCTTTGTTCCTCGTCTGATGAAGAGCTGACTATCGATGGTTCTGCTGAGATGAAGACTGATGATCAGAACGTCGGTGTCATCTGCCACTAAGATGATCGTCTTGTAGTGGGTAGCGGCGTGCTTTGCGTGGAGAAACATACGCGTGTCTGCTTCCTCGTGGCTACATTCGAGTGCTTGCACCAACTTCCACCTATCGCGGGTCAGTACCACACATTTTTCACCACAGGTGACATAGTGTTCTGTTGCCTAGCTTTTCGCGATTTGTTTCATGTTTCCACGACTCCGCCAGAAACACAACCTGTTTCTCCTTTGTCTGGCTGCAAGCAAGGAGACGCCGCCAGTTCATGATTTTGTGTGCGGGTCTGATCTCGCTGAAACTGATGCCTTCATTTGAACCGCGGTTCACACGCTCAGCTGCTTTGATGGATTCTTCTGTGTATGTGTCAAAGACAACATCGATGCGCTCACTGCCTTGACCAGCGTGAAGCGCTGCAGCAAGGATGCGGTCAGATAGTTCTTCGAACGTGTCGTTCTCGCCATGCATCTTTTGTATGAGAGCCATCGCATCAATTATTGTTGCACTTCGCTTGTCAACGCTCTCGGCTGGTTCCACAAGACCTTCCATGTGTTTCGCAAGTGCAGCTTTGTTCGTTTTTTTCATTGACCCATCAACGTTTGCCAAAGACCATGGTAACGGCCCTAGTGGGTGACAAAGGACAAGTTGCATGTCGAGGTTCCTTGTCTTGGCGATGAGTATCATGGTGGCAAACAGTTGTCTGTCAGCTCTCAGGACGATCTCCTTGTTTGTGCCCTTCACAACTTTCTGCTTGATCTTACCAAAGGTCTTCAAGTTTAGCTTGTTCAATGTGTCATGAAAGCCTGTTCCCTCTTCAAGACGTTTCTGGAAGCTTTGATACGCCGCTTCCCCCTTTTGCAGGGTGTTGAGTAGGTCATTAGAAACGTCCTCCCTCGCAGCCGCTCCGGTAGATATACTGAGAAGACATGACGGATCATCGGCGAATGGATTGGTCCAGTCATTTTCCAGTAGATCACAGATAGCTGTGACGCCAGACTCATCACGTTTGATGCGAGAAGTAGACAAGTCAGGGTGCTTGGCGTGAGATGTGTCGCTGCCATTCACAAGGATAGTTTCTCGTAGTTGCCTCAGTGTAGTAGCCCGATTTTCTGCAGTTAGATAGTATCGTGACACAGCCCCTTGTCGAAGACTAAAACCTCGTGTTCCTCCAGCTGTTTGCGTATCTTTGTTTACTGTTTCTTCTGTTGTCTGATCAACAGCGATTCTGGCAAATGGATTCCCTGGTCTAAGCTGTACGGAGAAGTAGCCTTGATTGAAATGCCTGTACAACTCGGGGCATGTTTCGTGGAGTTGCGTCATCTGTGCATAGTACACTGGTAGATATCTAGCATAGTTCACCTTGTTCATTGCGAAACACCAAGGGATCACTCTTCTGACACAAGCCAAGTGAAGCATCCAGTCGCCTTCTCTATCCGCACGAATCAACCCCAGCAGGGTCTCTACCATATCAATATACATCATCCAGAAGCGAGCCAGGTCTCCATGTTTGGTTCGCAGAAAATGTAGGTATTTCGCGAACATGTCAAAGCTCTGTACACATGAATCATCATCGAGAGCAGCAGCGAGAGTCTCGTGGCAAACATCCTCCTTGATGCTGCGAATTTTGAGGTCAGTGCTTCGAATCTGGGGTTCCTTGTCAGGATAATTGCTTTCTATCCACACCTGGAAGCCCTTCCAAATGATGCGCATTAGTGCCTCGTACATCAACTTGTGGAGTCGCACAGCACGGTTGTATTGCTTGCCTTCCAGAACCCTGTTGATGGAACCTTCAGCGATTACTCCTGACTCAACAGCTACATCCCGAAGGCCTGCATCTCCAAACATTTTCCCAATGCTCGACATGAAGTTACAGATGGTATGGAAGTTCCCCATCATGAGCACGATTCTTCCATATCGATCGACATCTTTCCATGCTATTTCGGTCGCCTTAGCAAATAGTGCCTGGTCTAGCACCACCGGTATACGCTCAAGCTGAAGTGATGACATGATGTTCAGAGCTTCTCTGAGGATTTCTTGCACTGTTGCCATATCTGTGGCAGGCGCGTTTATAGTCGGCAGGTAGCCAACTACATCTTCCGTCACCTGAACACGATCTCTAGTCATGATGTTGAAACCAGTCCACGAACTGATTGTCTGGTCGCATGGTTCCAGCATGCGAGTCATAATCCATACGTGATTTCGGCGCTGCGCAAGGGATGTTGCGCCTGCAAGAGTGTCAGAAAGATCTGCAGGCTTGATTGCAGGTGGGCCCTCTCGTTTCCCACCGCTGTATATTGGAACTAAATCGCTGGATGACGGGATAGATCGCTTCTTATCTGCTTTGGATACTGCCGATGAAGGTTGGGGCGGCAAACACGACTGCGACTTCGGTTGGACGATGATACCGTTGACGCGATGCGATGTTCCGCCACCACTCAGCGATTCCTCTAGCCTGTCGATGTTATCGAATGCTAATACAGTCGGGACCGAAGGGTGCACATGTGACGGAAGTGGTACTGTATCTTTCTCCACACTTGCTAATTTGTCTATGCATAGCGCTGTCTCGATTTCTTCCAGAACTGTGTACGAACATCCGTGCCCGAGTCGATTCAATATTCTGATGACCTCTGTATTACCGGTGAGCGTTTTCATGACCCACGGAAGTAGGACATGCTTCGATGTTCTGATGGTACCCCGGTGTACAGCATTGATGATATCTTGAGCCATCGACCATACCAGTGTGTCGGCACGCGCAGAGCTACCCCCACTCCCGCAAATCAAAGTATGCAGAAATACACGAAGAGAATCTGGTATCTTCACGTAATCTGAAGTGAGTTCTGCTGGCTGAGGCGGCCAACGTTCATTGTAATGAGCATCTTTGATCTGGTGTCGCAGTGAAGTAGCTGCACGCACAATGTTACTTTCACCGTCCGTTCGTTCAAATGCTTTCACTTCTGCTTTCAGGTTTACGCACTCTGCAGCAATCTCTCGCTTTGTCAGATTATCGGGCATCAAGTATACACGGTGTTTCACATTGAAGAAGATGAGCGATTCTCCAAACTCTCTTTGTAATGTGCGCTGCAGATTCTTCTTGATGGAGTCACGAACATCAACTGAAAATGTATCTGAAGACAGGATATCTGTTGCAACATCAACTATTGGAACAATCCTCGGGTTCAAGAACAAGTCAGTGCGAATGAAATTGAATATACATCGTATCATTTCTTTTTTCTCGATATTATCTTCAATGTCATCCGAAATCCGAAAAGCTCGCCAACTTACATAGACATACTCATCCAAGTCAGTGAACATGTTAGATGGCGCCACAATACAACTCTATAATAGAGTTGTATGTGGCGCCATCTAACATGTTCACTTTTAGTTCTTAAGCCACCCACCCCCCCCCCCCCCCCTCAGAAATTAATCAGGTCACCGCAACAAATCTCAGACTGAGATATAGAATATAGAATATAGATATAGAATAGACTGACGTCACTTTCGGCACTGGGTTCTGTGGGTTGATTATCGGCGGGAAATTCCAACTGACATAGTTTCGGTTTGTGGAAAGTGCATGCCTTTTCATATATTTTTTGTGTAAACTCGTGGTGGATGATATGTTTTAGTTTTTGAGTTATTTTTATAGACAGATAAACGGTGTAGCACAATGCATAATTTGGAAAATCATACCAGTGTTGTTTCACTAAAAAAAGTACAAGTCTAATAATAAAATATTGAAAAATATATGATTTTTTTTCGATAATTGATTTTTATAATAATTAATCTAAAACAAAATGCTTCATATTATTTTTTATTTAGACGGTACACATCGGACGTATATTTAGTCGTCAACCGCACATCGATAGCTAGTATAGAAGTCCAGATACACGTGCAACAATGTACCCCACCAAATGGGCATTTTCGAGCTGGGTGGTTTCAAAGATGGCGTCCATCCGGGCACTAAGCTACCGTTCTCAGATGTCCATCACACCTTTTCTGACACTTGAGACATTGGTCTAATGGAAAATCATAATGAGAATTACTCCCCCCGCCGGAGCATTCACTTCAAAAAATGGCCGGTTGGCTCAAGGACTATCATAGTTATAATCTCGTCCCACCAAAACTACCGTTTGACATATTGCCACAGGGAGAATGCTGCATCGTGGAGTCCACGACATCCAGACCTTTTTGTGGACGTTTAAAGCTGGTGGTCTCCTCTGCAATCATCTCGAGGTAAAATATGATCACAGTATCCTGAAGAATCGACCCTTGGACTGATTACCTGCATGGTCAAGTATATGGTCGAATGTTACTCCTTGCCCAATTTGGATCCTTCTGCCCCAAAGCCACGTCGGAGGCCCCATGAGGCTCATGCATCGTCTCTAATGGGAAGTCAGATCCATTTGATGCAATTCTACGATGATAAAGAAACTTAACCAAGAGAGTGGATTATGGAAAGATGTGAACAAAACGTTCATATTCGTTACACAGTGGAGATAAAAACTCTCACGGCTCTCATTATATGCCAACACAAGCACGCTCTACCTTGGAGAGGAGGTATTGGTGGGCACCAATTGCTTAGGAGCGGTAGATGTCATGCATCTACATTACTCCCCCAAACACAATTTGTTTGCTATAACCTGAGCAATACGAATACAGCAACCTTAACCCACACACATTTCCAACATGTGAATGGAGGGAATAACTAATCAGCTCTCACTTAATCAATTACCCCCAGGTGGCTAGGATTAAATAAATGAAGCGCCCCCTCCCATGCTCTTCTAGCCGATCGAGCAATACGAATACGAATAGAGCAACTTTTAAACTAATGAGCTGTAATAATAAAGTGCCTGTGTATGAAATTAGCCTGCATTCACAATGGCGTATTATTAGTCTTGCTTTTAATTGGTAGCAATCATCATTATTGAGCTCAATTGTTGGCAATATATATATTTGACGCCAAGTTTGCAATATTAATAGTTCTTGAGGTTTGCATTAAATATACGATTTCCCCATAATTACTTGAACTTTATATACACTCCCCTGAACCTTCTCTCCACTCCCTCACCTCTGCAACCCCTCCATTTCTCCCATCCTCTCTTTTCCATGCCCACTCAGACTGCCCACCTTTTGCTGAAGGCTCCATTACGGGCGGCTGCCCCAGCACGTGTTCCCGTTTTCAACACAACAGCGGCGTTTGTGCAGCCGCGCCGAGGTTTTAAAGTGGAAAATAAGAAGAAGAAAAAAAACACACCCTGGTGATCCCCCTTCCCCAGCGACTGCAGGAATGTTTCTGAAATCACAGTTAATGCTCCACGTGTGGAACGCACTCACCATGGAGAGGTTGCTTGATGGAGCAAGGACCTCGTGCTGATCCCGACGCCCTCCCTGTACGATGGAATGAGATATACGATATCGAGGGTCCGGACGCTATGAGCACCAGGACATCAATTGGGAACCGATAGGAAGAGTAAAAACAACAAACAGAAATTGGGTTTTAAATATCCAAAAGGACAAGGACGCGATATTGGGGTCGGCCTGCCATACGAGGCGCTTGCATCCATGCTTGTTATGTGCTATTTGCATCGTCGATCTGACATTGTTGTTTCGGAATATCATCCAGAAGCTTGTTATTACATGACTTCCGGTCATGTGATTGTGGATCGTTCGAAAACTGATTATCAAATTTCTATGCCAAGAAGGCGCCAGAGCCAATGAATTCCACGCCGTGGACATTGTGGCCATGTATGGTGGAGGTGGTTCCTCATATTATACACCAGTCAAATAGGTGAATGCCTTGAAGAATGGATGCGAGTCCCTTGAAAATGATCCCAGGTGAGGGCAACCAGCAGATGCGACCTTTCCACAAACTGTTGCCCAAGTTAAGGCCTTAATCATAGACATAGAAGATCGCCACGTTAAGGCCGCTAAATACCAACAGAACTTTGAATTTCTCAAAGAAGTGTTTCCGCCACCATCTACAAATACTTTTTTAAATTTTCATGCACCATACTCTCTACAGAACGTTGGTGCTGCCAAAGAAGTTTCTTGGCAAAGGTTATACTGGATGGTTTGCCATTGCCTTCCCAGCATTGTTTGTCCGTGCTCTATCCTTTTAAATGTTGAAAAGATCGAGCAAGGAAGCAGGTCATCCCATTTGTTAAAGTCTTTGGTATGATTCGGTGTGGGTTTGTACCACCGACCTCCTAGACTCAGAGCAGACGCTCCAACCATTACTCCACCAGACATGGGCAAGTCCAATGTATCAGCAAATGGGTTCCACAAAACCTAAGCATTCATGATCTTCAGCAACGACTGCCATGTTCGGAAACCTTCTGGAACTAATCAATGCAGATCCAGTCCACTTCATCGATCATCTCTTAACATGAGATAAACATGGTTTCACTACTGAGATACTGAAACAAAATTGGAATCCATGGAAGCACGAGGGATCACTGTCACCCAAGAAATTTCACACCAACCAACCTCCCCTCTCTGCATCCCCCTCCCCAAACCCAGCTAGTAAGATTCTAGCCTTAATTTTCTGTGATGCCGAGGGAATCCTGCAAATATATATATACACACACACACACACACACACACACACACACACATACACATACAAGTGGGGTATGCTTACACATTGTAAGCAATGACGAATCGTGCTTCGTACGTAGGTACATAATAAATGGAGGCTTTATGATAATAGGCAAGCATCACCGATCTGCGAGATATCGGTGGACGTATTTATTTATTTATTTTTACAGATGTGTTTATGGTTTTTTTAACGTAAATTTTCATTGAGGTTTTTATTTCACAGTTTAAACTTGAAGAAACTACAATTTTCAAATGCTAGATATCGATTGAGGTTGTTTTCTTTTACGGATGTGCTTATGTTTTTTTTTACATAAACAAGTTATGTAAATAACTTTTTACATAAAAATGCATGAAATCAGACTTTTTCCATCTCTATTTACACATCGTAACCAACAACTTCCAAGTGAAAAACAAATTCTACAAATTTCAGAATATTAATGAAAAATACAAAACTAAAATATATTGGTTGAATAAATGTCCACCCCCACCCCCCCCCCAGCCCCCCACTTATAGTAGCAATTGTAAATTAGCTCAGGTGTAATCAATCACCTTCCAAATCACACACCAAGTTGATTGGCCTCCACCTGTGTTAAAATGCAGGGATTCTGATTAGTTCAGAATAAAATCAGCTGTTCCTGTAGGTTTCCTCTGTGGGTGGTGCATTTCACTGAAAAAAATCTGAAATTTGTAGAATTTGTTTTTCACTTGGAAGTTGTGGTTTACGATGTGTAAATAGAGGTGGAAATGTGAAAATTTTGAAAGGGGGTGTCGACTTTCTGTCGGCATTGTATGCATGTGTGTGTGTGTGTATATATATATATATATTACGTGGGGTTAAAACATTTTTTAAAATATGGCTTTTTTAAAATTTATTTATTACAAGACCGAGGCTCGTGTAAGAGCTAACATTAATCACAAAAGACCAACTGTCACATAAAACATATGATAAAGGGAGCGGGGGACAAGATTGGGAGAGAAAGGGAAGCGCACAAGTACAACATTTGAGAGCAGGGACATCGGGAGATCTGTGGGAGAGAGAGGGCTTGGGTGGAGGAGGCATGGGAAGGGGGGCGGGGGGGGGGGTGCCAGTAGGAGTAAAGGACTTGGAAGCAATTAAAAATAGTTTATTTCATTTCCACAAAATAGTTTCTTTCCGTACGCACCAACACCACTATACACACTTATTGTGCATTGTTTTATGACGTGGTTATGCACAATCTTCACATGCACATCCGTCAACAATGTCACAATCCTCCGCCAGGATAGGGGCATTCAGTGACGGACAAGCAACGTCTACCCGAAGCCAGGCAGCGTGCGAGGGAGGGATGGATGCACTTGCTGGGGGTGACGGGAGAGAGGAGAGATGGCCGAGGGGGCAGGCCGAAGAAGCGAAAAGGAAAGATTGGTGAGCAGGGGTCCGGGCTGCACGGCGTTAGCTATCGCCATTATTTATGAGCCTCCAAAAGAATCACTGTGAATCTGAAATGTCCCTGTAACGGGCAGGCCACCGTGCCCCCCGCGTCCCGCGCCTTTGTGCGACCCCGACCCGCACCGAACTCTCGGCCTATTCTTGTGCGCATTGTGCGGCCCTGAGGCTCCAGGAGCCGACGTGCCGGCACAATGATGCGCCTCTTCCTGCGTTCCCATGGACCCCTCTTCCCAACCCCCTCTCTAACCCCACCCTCAAGACCCTTTCATTTTCCCTGGCCAAGGATAGGGTTCGTTTACGCTTCACCGCATGCAGTTCCACGACTTGCTTGTGACTACCCCACGCACATCCGCAAAGAAGCCTCGGCCTGTTTTCGAGTACGCATCACACGTGCTTCAATTTGTTTACCTCTGTCCAACCTTTATGTTTGTGGCCCCTTGCCTTTTACTCGAATTCATACAATCCCTGTCTGTCTGCACCACACACGGCGCTAGAGGCAGCAAAGAGGCATCATATGGTTGTTTTGTTTTTTTCTTCCCGCCCTTTTATTTCTGCTTAGCGGCAAATGGCTGGCAGCTGCGGCCTATTTTCACAGAAAACAAGGCTGTCGGGACGAGAGCTCCCCGCGGTCGCCGTTAATCATGCACTGGGTTCACAGAGTCAAAAACTCCCTCATGGTCTCTGCACCCGTGGTCTCCCATCGTGTAGGCCCGAACAGGCGTGCATGATGCACTTACAATTTCCAATGTGAAATTTCTCATGACACGTGATTAGTATTTTACCCGCGATTTTCAAACCAACAGCAAACCAAACCATCTTGCTCTAGGAACAAGTAATGGCCGAATAGCTTGGGTCACCTGCGGGTTAAAATAAGATCCATCTGGACTTTGTACAACGACGCCATTTTGAAACTTGCCCGACATCAAAAGTTTGAAAATGTCGATCTTTATTCATCACTAGCAGGAGTACCTGGCTTTGCCTGGGGATGTTCTAATCTTTTTGGCATTTTGAAGAAATCAATTTTGGGCTTTTTTTTCTATTTGGTATCCTCCTCCTAATCCTTTTAATCTTCTTCTTCTTCTGTTGTTTTTTTTCCTCTCTCTCTCTCTCTCTCTCTCTCTCTCTCTCTCTCTCTCTCTCTCTCTCTCTCTCTCTCTCTCGCTCATCTTTCATGGTTGTTCATATTGGTATCTGTTTCGAATCCTCTGGTCATGGTCGTGTAACCACCTGGGAGACTTCCGGCGTTCCTTCCTTGCAAAGGAATAAAGTTCTCAACGACCCTAAATAGTCCTCCAAATCCAAAATGACCACAATTATGTCCAGGTAGAAGACCCTCCAATAATTGGGTCCAGTATACCCCAAACGTAGACCGTAAGAACTAGCCCTTCAGGACCAGCAGTCGTTTGTTTTGCTTGCATGCTGAGTCCAGCCCTGGGCGCCGTTCTGGCCGGGAGAGCTCGAGGATTCCAGGAATGCCGAATTCCTCCCGAGTGGCCGAGAGATCGGTGCAGGGGGCGTGGGTCGAAGGTCGGGGTTGAGAATCAAACAGTGTGTGGAGTAAAAGGGGGAAAGGACGCAGAGGGAAAAGGGATGTACTAGCTCAAACCGGTCATGATCGGAACCTTGAACAAAGATTTCATGGTGCAACGCTTCCATAATAAATGTTATTTTATTTATATATCATGTCTACCTTTGCTGTACATTAACACATTAGACAAAAAACACTAATCACTTTTCTTTCTTTGCCTGTCTAATTGGTGTATAAAGTGTTGCGGCAGAAGACGTTTGATTTAATGTGAGAGAAGGTTCATTGAAAATGAATTGCTTGTTGTTCCTTCTCCATCTTTTCCAATGGAAGGAATCTGTACAAGAAGTGGAATTCCAATCCACATCATCAGAAGAAACTCGCCCTCTAATGCTGCACCTTATGGACCACTCCGCCATCCTAATTTCAGTCGATCTGACTTCTCTACCCCCATGAACACTATAGCTAACCAATCCGCTTACTTGCAGGTTACTCTTCTCTCTTCTTCTCTGATATGCTTAAGAGTGTCTGCTCTGATTCTGGAATGTCTGTGCTTCAAACTATGGCCGAGTCATACCCAACACTTTAAAAATGATGCGTACTGCTCCCTTCCTTTGCTCTTCTCTCTCTTCTTCTTTTCCCTCTTCTTCTTTTCTCTGTTCTTATCTCTCTTCTTCTTTCCTCTCTTCTTCTTTCCTCTCTTCTTCTTTTCGCTCTTCTTCTTTTCTCTCTTCTTTTCTCTCTCTCTTCTTCTTCTCTCTCTTCTTCTCTCTCTTCTTCTTTCCTCTCTTCTTCTTCTCTCTCTTCTTCTTTCATCTCTTCTTCTTTCCTCTCTTCTTTTCTCTCTTCTTCTCTCTCTTCCTTTCTCTCTCTTCTTCTCTCTCTTCTTCTCTTCTTCGCTTCTTCTTCTCTTCTCTTCTCTTCTATCTTCTTCTTATTCTTCTCTTCTTATTCTTTTTCTCTCTTCTTCTTCTCTACTTCGCTTGTTCTTATCTTCTTCTTCTTATTATCCTTCTGCCTCCTAATTCTTTTCTTCTTCTTCTTCTGCCCCCTAATTCTTTTCTTCTTCTTCTTCTTTATCTTCTTTTCTCTCTCTTCTTCTCTCTCTTCTTCTTTCCTATCTTCTTCTTTTCTCTCTTCTTCTCTCTCTTCTTTTCTCTCTCTTCTTCTCTCTTCTTTTTCTTCTCTCTCTCTTTCTCTCTCTCTCTTTCTCTCATCTTTCATGGTTGTTCATATCTTTGCTTGGTGAGTCCAGATGCCCCCATTGCTGTGCGTTATAACTTATAAGTGTTGCCATTTTTCCCTCTCTATCTCAGTATTCCATGAACCTGAATTTTGTAAAATAAATAAATAAATAAATAATCGACCAATAGTCATTGCAATCCATTTTATAATAGATGACGATTCAAATATTTTTCCTCTTTTCTTAATATTTCGAATTATTTGAAAAAGTCAACTTTCACGAAATAGCCGACACTATTCGATCTACCTTGGTTTTAGTGCACAATGCATTGTCACATGACTGGGGGGTCGAGGTGCCCCACGAGACCTGCAAGGCGAAATCACGCCCCTCAGGAGGGCACGGCACAGCTACACCCCCCCCCCCCGTCTCCTCCTCCACCCCTCCCCCCACCTCCTCCCCGAGCAGCTGCATGACAATGCTCCGGAAACACAAACAAATGTTGTCATTACCAGCAAAATAATCACGATATTGCACAACACCTGATGTGACAATAAAAGGTAATCTCACCTTCACCTTATCCTGTACCTTATGTAATAACGGCCCTTAAACTTACAGGACTGGAAGCAAGCTCGTCGAGTTTTTCTTGCACACGGTCTGTGTGGAAACTAAAACAGTACTGGATTCTGGAGATTTGCACAGGATTGGAGGGAGAAGAAGAACCAATATAATTGTTACTGTTGGCATTGAGGCAAGCAGCCAACAGCAGTGGCAATGGCCACATCTGAATGATGGTAGAGCTCGTCTGCTGGAGGTAGAAAGATGTCAAACGTGAGGGTCGGAGTCCTCAGGCCATCGTGGCTACATGGTAACTGGATTCAGTACCTTGCACGGAGAAGTAAGGCAGAAGCGCAAGCACGGATCGGAAAGACGGGGTTTCCAAGATGGCGACGCCTCAGCGTAGATGTGCATATCAGCAAGAGCGAGCATGCAGAAGACAACTCCCAGATAAGCTGGGGAAACTGTGATAGATTAAACGAGCCGAGCAACTGCAGTGGACAAATCCACATGGATCCGATCGCAGCCGGTATCATTCCAACAAAGTGAGCCACACTGATCATACCTTCCTCCATCATGGTCACACAACTCCAAAAGCTCTATCGCCCAACTCCTTTCTCTCTCTGCTTTGCGACACCAGGTTCCTCGTTGTACTGAACTTTCAAGAGTGCACACATGCCTCGACAAACCACCAACCTGACTGTCCTGTGACTGCAGTGCCCCAGGTGTACGTGCATGACTCGTTCCCAGAACTTCCCGAGTGCCAGATGATCGGTATCATTGTCCATTAGAATGGAAGACTGTCTTCGTGAAGACCAGTGTCATTCTGTATTCTCAGCGAGGTACAACCATGGATGGAGTCAATGGAACATTGATCTAAGTATGATAACTGCTTTGGGAAGCAAGGAGAAGCTGACATTCGGGGCACGAACCCATCCTCTGCCGAAACTTTTAACTTTCTCCTGGCTTTCCACCACGATTACCATATGTTGATCAACTTTTTTTATGTCAATTTGGTCAACATTGACCTGACCGGCCATTGGGTTTCATCGAGCTGGTGGTTCTTCTGGAAAGTAGTCTTAGGGCTAGGATTTTCCAAAGTTACCTCGTTCTTATAACATGTTCCAGGATTGTGGTTTCAAAGGAAACTAATGGTGGCTGAGTGTGGTTGGTCTCCATCTGAACCAAATTATACAAGTTTGGCTTCCAGATCCTTGCCTGCTGGGTCTCATGTAAATGTAATGTTTGAAACCATCTCTCAATGCTAAAATACGCAAATGTCCTCGACCTAATACTCTTACAGGACTTGACAGCAGTGGTGGGGTGGATACGTTTAAATGGGATTTGGATAGTTACCTGGATGTATTGGAGATAGGGAGGTATGGGGATATTGGCAGGACAGACATGTCGGTATCTTATGTGTGGATGGGTAACAATACTGAGGTTGGTGAAGCGCAGGCGTGATGGTCTCAATGTCCTCCTCTTGCTTCAAAGTTGTGTTTGTGTGTCTGTGTGTGTGTGTGTGTGTGTGTGTGTGTGTGTGTGTATGTATGTATGTATGTATGTATGTATGTATATATATATATATATATATATATATATACATATATATATATGTGTGTGTGTGTGTGTGTGTGTGTGTGTGTGTGTGTGTGTGTGTGTGTGTGTATATGTGTGTGTGTATGTGTATATGTATGTGTTTATGTGTGTGTATATGTGTGTGTATATTTGTGTGTTTATGTATGTGTATATGTGTGTGTATATTTGTGTGTTTATGTATGTGTATATATGTGTGTGTATATGTGTGTGTATATTTGTATGTTTATGTATATGTATATGTGTGTGTATGTGTGTGTATATGTGCATGTATATATGTGTGTGTGTATATATATGTGTGTGTTTATGTGTGTGTATATGTGTGTATATGTGTATGTATATATGTGTGTGTGTGTGTGTGTGTGTGTGTTTGTATATGTGTGTGTATATGTGTATATGTGTATGTATATGTATGTGTGTGTGTGTGTGTGTATATATGTGTGTGTTTCTGTGTGTGTATATGTGTGTGTATATGTGCTTGTTTAGGTGTGTTTATGTGTGTGTGTATATGTGTGTATATGTGTGTGTGTGTGTGTGTGTGTGTGTGTGTGTGTGTGTGTGTGTGTGTGTGTGTGTATATATGTGTGTGTTTATGTGTGTGTATATGTGTGTATATGTGTATGTATATGTGTGTGTGTGTGTGTCGATATATATATATGTGTGTGTATATGTGTGTGTATATTTGTGTGTTTATGTATGTGTTTATGTATGTGTATATGTGTGTGTTTATGTGTGTGTGTGTGTGTGTGTTTATGTATGTGTTTATGTGTGTGTTTATGTGTGTGTGTGTGTGTGTGTGTGTGTGTGTGTGTGTGTGTGTGTGTGTGTATATGTTTGTGTATATGTGTGTGTTTATGTGTTTGTTTATGTATATATGTGTGTGTGTGTGTATCACACTCTATAAAAACAAGAATATATCAAACACCGATTTCTCCCAAATACAGCAAACAAAATAATGGGTAATTGAATGAAAGCTTAATTTTCACAACTGTATCATAAAGGACATTTAATAGGTCAATTCAATTTATTGCCATACATTAAGTATGATGGTGCAAGTTTCAATTTGACCTCTGTGAGTCTCTATGATAAAAACAAATGTTCAAACTGCAATTTCAGCTGAAAATCCAACGGCTCGTGGTGGTAACATCAGATTATGGGTTTTCCTCGTCATCTCAGACCTGCAAAGGTCGTGACCTAATTGTCGATGTTACAAACGACCCAAGTCGAACACTGCTCGAACGAGGTGGTCAAGTTGAGTCGCTCGGAAGGAAAGGGTTAATAACCTCGTATTTTCATCTAACCTTGCACAAACACGCTCAATCGCATCGATTTTCAAAATGCATTGATTTTTCACCAAAATGCATTTCACATCACGTGACGATGACCATTTTGAGCAGTGAAGCACCAGTAATTGCTGGTGGCGATCGAGCAATGCACAATGACATGGACGGTTGCAACATTCTACGCGATGAGGATGATGTGCAAGGACTTGCTGATGATGTGATCGATCAGACGTGCGGATAGTGTTGCTGCGGCTAGTGGACGATGTAATGCACGTGCAGCACCTGTGCCAACAATGCTGAGTGCCTTCCCGCCATTTTCGTTCCAAAACAGCAAGCTGAGAGTGTCTGCAGTTGAACAGAAATGGCTTTGTGCCACAAAGTTGGATTATCGTCAATCACAAAGACAGCTTGGTCAATGTCTGGAGGTATCACAGAGTGATTGTACCTGTATGACTCCCGGTGCATGTCACTATTCAACCATTTGCATATAACTCTAAGAGGGTTGGCATGATAGTTTAGAGGTATGCACGCTCGCATCGACCCTGCTATAAACTTCCGTCCTGGTGTTTCGTGTGCAGGGCGATTCCGCAACGTGCTGTTCATCGGGAGGACATTGAGCCGGAGGACCCGTCCCGAAGGCACTGGTTGTTGGAGGGTGTTAAAGATCCTGCGATGTCTTTTGGGATGAGGGGGTGAGTTATCGCGGGCACCCTGAACAAATTCCAATTTCATTCCCAAATCATCTTCAGCCGAACGGCAGGCCTAGCCAGCCAGTTCGTGAAAGACTTGTGTTAAGCTTTACTTCTCGACCAGCCCAGACCATACAAATTTGTGGGATTAATTGGTGCGAGTTTGTGTTTGTGGGATTAATTTTGTTATGGGTTTAATTAACAAGTTTGTGGGATTAATATGAAGAGGTTCTCACCTTCCCCAGCAGGCTCAGCAGCAGAGATGAGACCCCCACTCTTTCTAAAGAACACCGTGGGATCTTTAACATCCACGTACACATATCGGCAGACGGGTCACCCAGTTTAACTTCCTTCTGAGAGACGGCACACACATTGATGAATTACCCTTCCTGTGAAACACTAGGTGACAGTTTATAGCTGAGTCGGGATTCAAACCCAGGATAGGCAGCTTAGAGGTGACGCCTGTGTACCTCGAGGCCATCCTACCAGCCCAACACACTCGCTGAGGTCTCTCACCACGTTTACCCTTTTGTCCAAAGTCCAGACTCTTCGAGTGCAACGCCTTCTTCAGTCTTCACGTTTTCCTCACACGTCTGTCCTCACCATACGTCATATGTCATACGTCATATGTCATACGTCATCACGTATCTTGTGTGTACACACGGCCGGGCCGGGCTTAAGGAAACTCTACCTGTGAAAGAGAGAGAGAAAAAAAAAAGAATTATCCTCGGATGGCCGCACACATTATAAAGAGGGTGAATTATAGAAAAGTGGGGATTCCAACACTGATCTCTATACTAACTGGATAGGAAGGAAAGCCCATTTTTTCAAGCCGTTTGAACGCCATCTTTGCTCTCCCATGAGTAATGAATGGGACTGTTAGTACTTTGAGTTCCCATGAGTTTCAAAGTAACTAAGGTGAATTCCTAATTACCGATGAAATGTGGTTCCTCTTCTTCTTTGATCAACGACCGTCGCGGTTTCTACAACCGTAAGCAGCACACGACGGCATTTCATAAATACTATAACAATGCTTTTTACAACCAGGGAATGGACTAACATCAAGTGGGAAAGGAGAAAAATCAATTTGGAAGGTGGAAATTTTTGTCGGAAATATGCACCTTGAAGCAAGTATTTGTATTGACACACTAAAATTATTACTAAAATTCTACAGGTGGAGGCGCTCCAATGGTAAAATTTCATGTAAATCAGACCAACAATTGCAGCGAAAAAAAATTCATATTAATCGGGTCAAGCGTTGTACTTGTCAAATTTTGATGTCATAATTAAGGTACCGATGACATCATCATTAACATATCTTATTTCCCATGGGAGTACTTGACAACGCACCATGTTTCAATGTTTTCCATGGAGCGGTTTCAGATATATAGAGGTACAACGTTTTTTCGATTTATCCAAGATGACGCCTGTACCACGTGACTTATGGTGCCATAATTATTATTCAAAAATTATACAGGAAGAGGTCGCTCCTATGGTCAAAATTGTGTCCATCGGAATAATAGTTGCAGAGAATTTTTTTTTAATACTGATCAGATCAAGCATTGTACTTGTCTAATTATGGCGTCATAATAAAGGCACAGATGATATCATCAATGACATATCTTATTCCCCATGGGGAGTACTTCACAATGAGCCTTGTTTCAATTTTTTCCATTGACAGGTTTCGGAGATATAGAGGTGTAACGTTTTTCCAAGATGGCGTGCAGTCCACGTGACCTATGATGTCATAATTATGAATTAAAAAAACATGCAGGCAGAGGCACTCCTATGGTAAAATTTCGTGTCAATCAGACCAACGGTTGCCGAGAAAATGAATTTTAAAAATACAGACACGCACGCCACACATCTGAACTGATCGCCGCTTAACCCTGCTTTTCGCTTTTCGCAGGTTAATAAATAATGTTCCACCAGATAGAAAGAGTTTGTAAACATCACGAAGTTAAGACGCAACACAGAGTTTAACATTTTAAACGTGGTTCTGAAAACTACATCTCGTGCTCTCACGAGGAGTATTGTAATTTATATACTGCACAACCAAATGGCGCATCAACAAAGTTTTTTCGAGGGTTTCATTTGGCACCACATCCACATCGCGCTCGGGGCGGTCGCCCTGTCCGCCCCTCGCCCCAACCCCATCACTACATCTATGGGTTTATTGATACCATTATGGACACTGGACAGTCAAAAGAATGCCAGAAAATGCTTCAAAGAGCATAAGCAACATTTTATTTTTTCATTTATCATTTGAAGTAGAAGGGATCTTGAGTACGGATGGGGGATCACTTGAGGTAGTGGTGAACACCTGTCTTGAAGCCTTGGAGGAATGAATGGGACTGAACAGACTGGGGAAGTTGGTTCCACAGGTGAGTGAAAAGCAGTAAAAAAAATGAGAGGAGGTGAGCAGTGAGCCTGGAATTTGAGATTTTAACAAGAAGAAGGTTACTGGCAGACTGTGTACTCCGTTCAGAAACCTGGGATGGAGAGAGTCCAAAAGGACAAATGGTGCAAGACCAAAAATGAGGCGGTAGAATGCAGAGAGGCCGCCAACCTGCATGTGATGTGATAGTAACAGGTCGAGACACAGCTTCATCGCGGGAGATCCCATTGATTTTCAGGTCCTTGCTTTCCATAGCATCAAGAAGGTGTGAGGCAGGGGCACAAGCCCAAAAGGGGTAGCAGTGCTCCAAGCTGTAAATTAAGGCCTTAATTGTAGGTCGCCAAATGTTCAGATTAGCCATTAAAAACGTTCACAACGAAGGATGCCCAGTCGGCCGCTGGCTTTGGAGCCCATCTTTGCAAATATGGTCTGCCCAAGAAAGATCATGGCTAACAGTAATTCCCAAATGTTTAAATGACTTCCTTCACCTCTTCAAGTGGTTTGTTTAAGAAGTAGATCTGAGGATTTGCCAGTATTATTTATATATATATATATATATATATATATATATATATATATATATATGCATACATGCACACTACGTGACTACATGGCTAAAAGTATGTGGACACACGAACATCACATCAGTATATGCTCGTCGAACATCTAATTCCAAAATCATGGGCATTAATATGGAGTTGGTCCCCCCCTTTGCTGCTATAACAGCCTCCACTCTTCTGGGAAGGCTTTCCACGAGATGTTGGAACATTTCTGCGGGGATTTGCTTCCATTCAGTCACAAGAGCTTTCGTGAGGTCGGGCACTGATGTTGGGAGATTAGGCCTGGCTCGCAGTCGTTGTTCCAATTCATCCCAAAGGTGTTTGATGTGGTTGACGTCAGGGCTCTGTGCAGACCAGTCAAGTTCTTCCACACTGATCTCGACAAACCATTTCTGTATGGACCTCACTTTGTGCACTGGGGCATTGTCATCCTAAAACAGGAAAGGGCCTTCCCCAAACTGTTGCCACAAAGTTGGAAGCACACAATCGTCTAGAAGGTCGTTGTATGCTGTAGCATTAAGATTTCCCTTCACTGGAACTAAGGGGCCTAGCACGAACCATGAAAAACAACCCCAGACCATTATTCCTCCTCCATCAAACTTTAAAGTTCGCACTATGCATTCGGGCAGGTAGTGTTCTCCTGGCATCCGCCAACCCCAGATGCGTCTGTCGGACTGCCAGATGGTGAAGCGTGATTCATCACTCAGGAGAACGCGTTTCCACTCCTCCAGAGTCCAATGGCCGTGAGCTTTAAACCACTCCAGTCGACACTTGGCATTGCGCATGGTGATCTAAAGCTTGTGTGCGGCTGCTCGGCAATGGAAAACCATTTCATGAAGCTCCCAATGAACAGTTGTTGTGCTGATATTGATTCCAGTGGCAGTTTGGAACTCGTTAGTGGGTGTTGCAACCGAGGACAAAGGATATTTACACGCTATGCGCTTCAGCACTCAGCGGTCCCGTTCTGTGAGCTTGTGTGGCCTACCACTTCATGGATGAGCTGTTGTTGCTTCTAGACGTTTCCACTTCACAAGAACAGCACTTACAGTTGACCGGGGCAGCTCCAGCAGGGCATAAATTTGACCAACTGACTTGTTGGAAAGGTGGCATCCCATGATGGTGCCACGTTGAAAGTCACTGATCTCTTCAGTATGGCCCATTCTACTGCCGATGTTTGTCTGTGGAGATTGCATGGCTGTGTGCTTGATTGATTTATATATACCTGTCAGAAATGGGTGTGGCTGAAACAGCCGAATGGACTAAATAGAAGGGGTGTCCGCATACTTTTGGCCATGTAGTGTATATACATATATATGTATATACATATATATGTGGACCCATCTGTGGATCGGTCCCATCGGCCGATGGGTCTGACCCGTTTGCGGATCCGCAGATGGGTCGCCCGACCCATCTGTCGATGCACGAGAAATGACAATGCAGACCCATCAGCCGATGGGTCTGCGCCATCTGCGGATGTGTTGTTCACCTTGAAGGAATGTGTATGCATCAATGGTGGATGAGTATGTTTATTTGAACCTAAAAATAAGCAATTGATGTCAAACGGTTATCGACAAACCACATGTCACGGACTGCTTTATAAACATTTATGACATCAATTGCTTATTTTTAGGTTCAAATAAACATACTCATCCACCATTGATGCATACACATTCCTTCAAGGTGAACAACACATCCGCAGATGGCGCAGACCCATCGGCTGATGGGTCTGCATTGTCATTTCTCGTGCATCCACAGATGGGTCGGGCGACCCATCTGCGGATCCGCAAACGGGTCAGACCCATCGGCCGATGGGACCGATCCACAGATGGGTTCCAACATATATATATATATATATCTTATATATACTGTATATAAAAGGAGGTTTTTGTTTGTTTGTTTGTTTTTCTGCGCAAGCTAATCTCCTGAACGGTGAAATATAGGAGAAAACCTCTAATACAAAAAATGTCGGGACGGGCCCCAGGAAGGTTTTAGGCTAGGTGGCGAGACCGGTCGCGTCCCATCTCGGCCAGGCTGGGCCCATTTCGCAATTAAAAGCTGAGCTGAATTATCGGAGTCAATCTTCTACGGCCATAGGTAAAAGCTGATTTATAGTAGTAAATTCATTCAAAAATAACTAAAGATGTCGCGAAGTGCCCTGGGAAGGTTATAGGCTTGGTGGCGAGGCCGGTCGAGGTCCACCTCGCCCGGGCTGGGCCCATTTCGCAATTAAAAGCTGAGCTGAATTATCGTAGTCAATCTTCTACGGCCGTGAGTAAAAGCTGAATTTTGGTAGTAAATTAATTTGAAAAGAACTAAAAATGTCAGGACGGACCCTGGGAAGGTTATATGTTTGGTGGCGAGGCTGGTCGAGGCCGATTCGGCTGAGCTGGGCCCATTTCACAATTAAAAGCTGAGTTGAATTATAGTAGTCAATCTTCTACGGCCACGAGTAAAAGCTGAATTATAGTAGTAAATTCATTCCAAAAGAACTAATAATGTCAGAGCGGGCCCCGGGAATGTTTTAGGCTAGGTGGCGAGGCCGGTCGAGGCCGCTTCGGCCGGGTTAGGCCCATTTCACAATTAAAAGCTGAGCTGAATTATAGTAGTCAATTTTCTACGGCCGTGGGTAAAAGCTTAATTATAGTAGTAAATTCATTCGAAAAGAACCCGGGCAATGCCGGGTGCTTTCGGCTAGTATATAACTATATATATATATACATATTTGCAGATGAACTTGTCTGGAGCATTATTTGGTTCCTCCCAAGAACACAAGGGTAGTCCATCATGCACACGATATATCTTTTTGCATGTCCCTTCTTCTCTATTGTTTGGCATTTTCTACAAGGTATGGAATGTCCTTTCTTTTCTATAATTTGCCACATGGCGCACACTATATATAAAGGTGCCTTTTCCTGGCATTTTTCCCAAGAATATATATATATATATAATATATATACTATATATATATATATATATATATATATATATATATATATATATATATATATATATATACATATATATATATATATATATATACATATATATATACATATATATATTTGGGTTTACAGAGAAGTTTGAAAGTTTGTGTTGTAACCAACAACATTATGTACTGCAAATATAATATACAGGTAGTGGACAAAAAATAGAAACACCACGGGAAATGAGGGGCACCAACTACAGACTTGGCATTTAATATGGAATTTTTTTTTTTTTCTTGACTTGGGTTTACTTTCTTAACTCAGTATATCAATCTGGTGAGTTTCTTTTACACTTTGGTGATTTATTTGTTAAAAGAACCATGTCACTGATTGTCTGTCGCAGCAAGAAGTCAACAACAGGATTATATCACAGATGGCGTGGCAAAATGTGCGGACAGGTGCATTTGACGATTGGCTTCACAGTCAGGTATACAAGGGTTGTTGCGTTCTGTATTAGTAGAAAACAACTGCTGCATGTCTCCAAAAGTTATTGCCGCTTCCTCTGGAGATGGTCCGTCAACTCGACAATGCTGTTTGTCATGGAGTGGTGGCTTTACGAAATTACGGCATGAAAGAGCATGCTATTGCTCGGCAGTATGGCATGACTCAAGGTCAGGTGTCAAAGATCCTGAAACGAAATGCTCAGAGGGGTGTCCCTACTCCAATACCGAGGCCAGGACATCCCCGCAGAACCACAAGGAGGGATGATCGCCAGCTGCACCAGTTAGTCCGCAATGGCCGTACCAAGTCAGCTAATCGGCTTAGGGCTGAGTGGCAGCAACTGACAATTGTGCCTGTATCCAGAAGGCTAGTCAACCAACGACTGGTTCAAGCAGGCTATCGTGCCAGGGGTCCCCTGAGAAAGCCACGCCTGACCAGACAACACCGCCAGCGCCGATTGCAGTGGGCCAGAGAGCACCGTCAATGGCAGCAAGGACACTGGAATCACGTGGTCTTCAGTGATGAGTCTAGATTTCTGGTCTATCGTCAAGATGGCCACGTCCGAGTGCGCAGACAAGTGCATGAAGCCCACAACAAAGATTGTATAGTGCCAAGAGTCCAAGCTGGAAGTGGTGGGGTGACCGTTTGGGCTGCTTTTCATGCAGAGGGCAAAACTGACCTGGTTGTTCTGAATGGAAACCTGAACCAGTTCAAGTACAGGGCCATTCTGGAAGAAACATTGCTTCCATTTGCTCGTGCAGCCTTTCGAGGAAACTTTGTCTTCCACGTTTACAATGCACGGCCTCATCGTGCTCCATGATCCAACACTTTCTTGCTGACCGTGGTGTCGAGCATATGGAGTGGCCTGCCATGTCCCCGGATATGAATCCGATAGAGAACTTGTGCGCAGAATTAACGCGTCAAATCGACCACTTGGACCAGCAGCCGACCTCTGTGCGTGAATTGCAGCAGGCTATTGTCACTGCATGGCAAGCGATTCCTGTCCAAACCTTGGCAAATCTCGTGAACAGCATGCCTTAACGTGTACGTGCTCTCCTGAATGCTCGTGGGGGTTACACGAAGTACTGAACTGTAATTTTACTGTCCGTAATCCTAGTCGTAATTTAACTTTTGTTTTTGTTAAAAAAAAATTTGGCTAATGTGCAAAATAAACAGATACTTCTGGAAAACGTACAGAAGTTTAACACAGTACTGTCCATGAATTGAGTTCGTTATCAGTTTACATCACTTTCAAGGATCAATTTATTTGTTTCGAAATGTCAAATGTGGTTTTTGTTTCTTTTAAAGGTCACATTAACAAAATCTAGAATAATTTCAACATAATTCCAATTAACTTTTGGTTCTAAGACATCTTGAAAAGTAAGTTCACCCCCACAAAAAAAATATTCCATATTAAATGCCAAGTCTGTATATTGAAAGCAACGGCTTCCACGAGGTGTGGCTTATGTGTTAATTAAGCAAATAACATGCTGAGGGTCATGTATAAAAATGCTGCAGACGTCTGGTTGCCTGTAATTATAGCTAGCATGGCTGAAGAGCAGACTTCAGTGTCTTTGAAAGAGGGATGATTGTTGTGGCATGTTTGGCAGGAGCTTCAGTAACAAAGACAGCTCAACTTGCTGATGTTTCATGAGCAACAATGTCCAAGGTGATGTCAACATTGAACTCCGAGGGAAAGGCATCATCAGCAAAGGGTAACAGTGGGCAGAAGTGCATATTCCAGGATCATGATATTCCTGCATTAATTTGAAGTGCAAAGCAAAGCAGGTGAGCAAATGCAAATCAGTTGACTGTAAATTTCAACCTGGGCGTGAGCAGCCAGTGTCATTAAAAACGGTCCGCCGAGAACTCCACCGAGCGGGATACCATAGTCGGGTTGCAGTGCACAAAATGCTCATCACACCTGGCAATGCACGTCTGCGATGAAGCGTCCTTCACCATTTTCTGGACAAATGGACGATTGCTCGTGTGGCACCAACCTAAAAAAAAAAAACTCTACAACCTTGAGTGCTTGGTTCCAACAGTGAAGGGTTCTGGTGGTTCTGTAATGTTGTGGGGTGCATTTTACTGGCATGGTTTTGGTGTAGTCATTCTATTAGAAGGCAAGGTATATGGCAAGCGCTACTTCATGGTGCTGAATGATCATCTTCACCCCATGTTGCAGCATTTCTTTCCTGCTCGGAGGTGTGTCTTCTAGAATGGCAATGACCCAACCACAGAGCATGTGTGGTCGCCCAATAGTTTGATGAGCATGACACTGATGTTATCCATACGTCATGGCCTTCTCAGTCACCATATCTGAACCCAATCGAGTATTTATGGGATATTCTGGAATGACACCTGATGCAGCGTTTTCCACTTCCATCAAACAGGTTTTGTTTTGTTTTTTTGTTTTTTTTTGTATACAAGATCGAGGCTCGTGAAAGAGCGAACATTAATCACACAGAAAGACAAACCGACACATAAAACATATAACATCGGGAGCGGTAGACAAGATGGGGAGAGAGGGGGAAGGACACAAACACAACATTTGAGAGCAGGGACCGAGAGACATGGAGACATCGAGAGATCTGAGAGAGGGCGAGGGCTTTGGGGGGAGGGGGGGGCATGGGAAGGGGGCGGTGGGAGAGGTATAAAACATATGGACACTGCCAGGACTTCCAGGAAAGAAGTTGGAATTTCAAACAAGGTGGATCTGGGGTGAATTAGTGGGGGTAGAAAAGATCAAGGTTTTGGATGGGGGAAGATAAGAGATGGTGGTGAACAGCTGTTTTAAAGACCTGGAGGGAGGAGTGGGATTGAAGGGAGTGAGGGAGTTTGTTCCAGAGGCGGGAGAAAAGAGGAATGAAAGAGTGAAGGTGAGCAGAGAGCCGAGATTTTGGCATTTTAACCATCAGAGGGTTGCTGGCAGATCTTGTGCGACCTGTAGGAATATTTGGGGGACAGAGCACAGACAGAGCTGGGGGTGCAAGGCCGGAGAGGAGTCGGTAGAAGACAGAAAGACCACCTACCTGCCTGCGGTGAGTGAGTGAAAGGCCTTCAGAGATAGCTTCATCGCGGGAGATTCCAATAATTCTGAAAGCTTTGGTTTCAACAGCGTGAAGCCGAGCTAGGTGTGAGGCAGGAGCACCGGCCCATAGGGGAAACAGTAATCCATTGAGCTGCGGATGAAAGCCTTGTATGTGGTGAGGAGCTCAGATGTGCCGAGGAAGGACTTCGCACGACGGAGGATGCCCAGTCGGCGACTGGCTTTGGAGGCCAGCTTGGAAATGTGGTTTTCCCAAGAAAGATCATGGCAGATAGTGAGACCCAAAAGCTTGAGCGACAGAACTTCTTGGAGAGGATTGTTGAGAAAGTAGATGGGAGGGTTGTCCAGTCGATCTTTTCGGAGAGACATAGTAAGAGTGTGAGATTTGTCAGGATTGAAAGACATGTTCCACTTGTTTGACCAGTCTGTGATTTTGTCCAAGTCTTCAGAGAGTGAGGAGGCTGCAGACTGCCGATCTGAGGGAAGAGGAATGGAGCGGCAGTGAGTGGAGTCATCAGCAAAGAGATAGAGAGGATTTTCAAGAGAGTCAGAGAGATCATTGATGAAGACCAGAAAAAGCACAGGGCCCAGAACACTGCCTTGGGGAACTCCAGCCTGAACAGGAAGAGGAGATGAGAGAAACCCATTCAGGGCCACACGTTGACGACGACTAGAGAGGAAGTCCGCCAGCCATGCGTGGAGATTTCCATGGATACCAAAGGAGGAGAGTTTGGTGAGCAGAGCGGGGTGCCAGACCGTGTCGAAGGCACGTGATATATCGAGGGAGACAGCTCTAATTTCCTGTTTGGCATTGAGGACCTCCATCCATTGTTGAGACAGCAGAAGCAGCATGTCCAGAGTAGAGTGACCTGGTCTGAAACCAAATTGATGATCAGAGATCAAGCCATTGGAGAAGAGGAAAGATTTCATATCCGAAGCAATGATGGATTCCATGACTTTGCTGATAATTGGGAGAAGGCTGATTGGTCTGTAGTTGCTAGGATCTGTTTTTGCACCTTTTTTGTGCAAAGCGGTGATGTTGGCTGATTTCCAAGCAGATGGCAGTTGACCTTGAGCAAAAGAGAGGGTGAAGAGAACAGAGAGAGGGTGAGATAGAGCGGCAGAGCAGGATTTTATGACCCGTGGGCTGATGCCGTCGGGTCCAGTTGCAGAATCAGAGTCGAGGGTTGACAGAAACTTTTCCACCTTGTCAGGAGGAAAGGACACGGAGTCCAGGAGCAGCAGGGTACGACTGGGTATGGTGGGTACAGAGAGGTATGGGTTTGGGACACAAGATTTAGAGGCAAACACAGAGTTGAGGCATTCAGCTTTTTCACGTGCGGATTCAGCTGTGTAGCCGTTTGAGGTAAGGGAGGGGATGGAGGGGGAACAAACACCAGAAACGGATTTGACCAGACGCCACCAGGATTTGGAAGAGGGAGACAGATAAGAGAGTTCGGTCTTGAGAACGGAGAGATATTGTTTCCTGGCTCTCCTGAGGCTGGACACACACTTGTTTCGAGCTTTGTGAAAGGAAATGAGATTTCCTTCCGTTGGATTTGCTTTCCAGGAGACGATGGCAAGTTGTTTCTGGGCAACAGCCTCACCACAAGATTCCGTGTACCATGGACGGGAGGAAGGGTATGAAAACTGAAGACGAGATGGGATAAATCTGTGCATGAGAGAGAGCAATTTACTTTGGAAGAATTCCCAGGATGAGTTGATGTCAGAGGTGGTAGAGATGGGAGACCAGTCCAGATGATTGATGGCTGCTTGAAGACCGTGCCAGTTGGCCTGAGTGAAATGCCAGACTCGTCGACGCTGAGCAGGCTCCCTGAGGATGGTCAGAGAGATGTCCACTTTAACAAGGACATGATCAGATGATCCGATTGGAGCAGAAGAAGAGCAGCAGACATTTTCAGGGAAGTTAGTCATAACCAAGTCCAGAAGAGAAGATGTTCCGTTGACTGAGATCCGGGTCGGGAAATTGACAGATTGTGTCAGTCCCAGTGAGTCGCAGAAGTCCTTTGCTGAGGAGCCATGGCTGGTGAGAGAGGTACCCACACCCAGCCAACTGGCATGATGACAGTTGAAATCACCACATATGAGGAAGAGAGAGTTGGGATGAGTAGATAGAAGTTGGTCCATATTATGAGACAGCGAGATGTAGATGGAGTCATCACTGTTTGGTGGACGGTACAACACACATATGAACAAGAGGTGGGAGCAAAGGGGAAGCCGTAGCCAGAGGTATTCCTGGGGGTGAGGTGGAGAGAGTGCAGTGCAGGGCGAGTGAGGAAGAGAGTTTTTGATAAAGATAGCAACCCCGCCTCCAGGACGAGGCTCAGGTCTATCATACCGGAGGAGGGAGTAGCCCGGGAGAGATACTAAGGAATCAGAGACATCATAAAGGAGGAAAGTTTCTGTTAAGCAGATCACGTCTGGTTTGACAGAAGCAACCTGTATGGAGAGTTCAGTTAAGTTTGAACGAAGGCCCCGGATGTTTGAGGTCCATACCGTTAATGAAGAGGAAGGGGGAGCATCAGATACAGAACAGGGGGGAGGAGGGGTAGGGTAAGATCTGGAAGAGGTGGAAGAGGTAGGGAGAGCTGTTGAAGGTGTGTCAGAGATTTCAGAATAGCTCGGAGAAAGGGCAGGATGGGGCGGACAAAAGGTTTGATGGTGATTGGGTGAGGCACAATGAGGTGTTATTTGAGGAGGGGGAAGAGCGAGGCAGAAGGTTGGGGGAGATGGAGGTGAGAGTTGGAAGGGGGAAGAAGCGGGGAGGATGCTTTGAGGAGGGGGAGTGAGAGGGGGGAAATTGAGAAGCAATGAGGGTGGGGAGATTTGAAGGGGAGGGGTGAGGGGGGAGTTTGGGAGGGAAGGGACAAGGGGAGGGATTTGAAAGGGATGGGATATGGGGGAGATTTGGAGGGGAGGGGTGAGGGAGGAGTCTAGGAGGGGAGGGGCGAGGGGGCGTCTTGGCAGGGAGGGGTGAGGGGGTAGTTTAGGAGGGAGGGGGCAAGGGGGGAGATTTGAAAGGGATGGGTGATGGGGAAGATTTGGAGGGGAGGGGTTATGGGGAAGATTTGGAGGGGAGGGGTGAGATTGGATTTTAGAAAGTGTACGATTTATGGGAAACGAACATTTATTGCAAAATGAGTTTCTTGTGACCTTCGAGTTAAAAATACGTTTAAGGACGCTGGATGGAGGATGGAGTGCAGGAGAGTTTAGGGAATGTAGAAAAAAGGCACTATAGGAGATGGATATTTTTTTGGGGATGAATTGATTTGGTGAGCAAGTCGAAAGCAGCCTTTTAAAGAAGAAGAAGAAAAAGGTGTTATAAAATATGACGGAATACATAACTTGAGGGGAAAGTGTAAACATTGAAGGTTAATAACAGTGAAAACTATCTGGGGAAATGGGGGAGAAGCACGTGGTCGAAGAACGAACGAACGAATAAGAATGAATAAACGAATGAGAACAGAGAAGGAAATGTTTTTTTGTTTTTTTTTTTGAGTTGAGATTTACACAAGGAAGTAGGCTATGGGTGAAAAGACTGGGAATACAGAGAACGAAAGTTATTGGATCACAAACGACGGACCGCTGAGAGAAAAAAACAAAGCCTCAAGGTTGTACAGTGTACACTGTACAAGGCCTCAAGACACGACACGAATTAACACGATTTTCAATACAGGTATGAAAGATTTGCACCGAAAAATCTTCGTCGGGACACAATATACGTACAACACCATAAATAAATACAGTTTTAACGAAAATACAAATGGGAACAATCACTTAACTTCGATTTCAAATCGTTCGCGACACGGCAAACAGACGATCGATTTATGAAAGATAAACACCGAGAAACAACCAAAGTTGCACACAATAACTTCACACACCGAAAGATAAATACAGTTTCGACAAAATACAATTGTGAACAGACAACTTCGAAAAACGTGGAGACCGTGTGGAGCTTCGAAAATCCCTCCCACCGTCTCCAAGATCTCGCGAGATCTCGTGTGAATTGAATGACGTTCTCATGGAAGAATGGTGCCGCATCCTTCCAGCAGAATTGCAGATGCTGGTGGACTCTATGCCACGGTGCATACAGGCCATACGAGTCGCACGTTGTGGCCCAACACCCTATTTGGTGACTTCACATTGGTGTTTCCATATTTTTGTCCACTAAATGGAGCTCTTACTCATATGCCAGACATTTTGTGGAAACCACTGAAATATTGTCCTCACATGGACTGCATACACAAACATCCGACAAAAACATGTCCCAGAGTTAGTTTTAACCTGCCTCAGTGGTATAATGGTTAGTTCTGAGTGTGAGAGGCACACCAAAGACTTCAAAATTGGTACATTCTGCTTACTTGCTTAGTATGAGTATAAGGATAGTGCACGGACAAGCAACCATAGGTTGGTAATAATAGAGCAGGCTTCGATGGACCTAATGGCCTCCTCCTGAGTCGTTACCTGGAAGAGATCTCATGTTGATGGATACACTGAACTGATGTGATAGTTGTGTTGCCCACAAAATTCCAGATATACAATTGCGTTTGAAATGCTGTAACGTGCATAAAGCATAATAAATGTGTTCATCAAAAATGAACTATATTATTTGGACTGTCCAGATCAACATTGTCCAAAATGTGCACGGAACAGTTAGTCCACACAACCCTACGACGATGTCAACGGTCACTGCTTTATACGGCAACCTACATAGAAATTGAAGCGGTCATCATTTCGGTATTTTTGTAGTTTCTTTTTGTCTTTTGAGCCAGCGACCAAGATAAGGGTGGACAATCCCTTACAGGGGCTGTTGTTGTTCTTCTGAGTGTGAGTGTGATTGGAACCTCCCAGGGGTCCACTTTGCAAAGATCTCCTGCAATGGCTTTGTCCTCGTGCGACGGAGAGTCTCAATCTCTCGCTCAAATTGATGTGAACGCATCATTTTCACCACCTCTTCTGAATTGGGGTCCATTATTAGTGCTGCGACAATTTTATTTGAAGATGCCCTCTCTTAGTACGTCGCACTTATGTTAAATGCACTGATGTGCCACCTTTTTATCGGAGGACCGAGTTTTGAGGGATCCTTAGAAATGCGTCCGTCTGGTGCATTGGCAGAGCTAACCCTAACCCTAACCCTCACCCTAACCCTTTTTATCGGAGGACCGAGTTTTGAGGGATCCTTAGAAATGCGTTCGTCTGGTGCATTGGCAGAGCTAACCCTAACCCTAACCCTAAAACTAACCCTAACCCTAACCCTAACAACCCACACCCTAACTGAACGGATTGACGGTGGAGGGTGTAATGAGGTTCGGTCGTAGCGCATTCCTAGCCGCTACTCCAGTCCATAGCAAATCAATCAGCCGATGACGAGGCCCGCCCCACGGGGGAGCCGTTGTGATGGGGGAGAGGTTGAGGGAGAGGGTGAAGCCAGAGAGTCTCGGGAGAGCAGCTTGGAGGGGGTGGGGGGACTGGCGAAGGAAGGGGGGCGGGGGTGAAAGGAGAGCGGGAGTGCTGAGCAGTTTGCAAGTCAGTTGAGTCGGGCAAAGAGGTTTTTAGAGAGAGAGGGGCGAGTTGGTGAGAGCGAGCGAGGAAGGACACTGTGCCCGGAATCCTTCGCACACCTTCGAGCAGCATGCACAACGTACGGAGCGGCTTCGCGTAGTTGGACTCACGCAACCTGCAAGATCGCCTGGTTCTTCGCATACAGGTACGCTACTGCACCTTATATTTACATGGAGCTTTCCATCCGCGATACATACGTCCCTTGCCGAAGAAAACTAAACGGCGGCGTGGAGCTTTAAGACGCGTCGCAGGTAGACAACAACGTCGGACCGAATCTGGCTAATAACTGTTGCTGCAGCTGGCAGGGCTGTCTAGCCAAAATCGGTCGGTCCGGCGCTCTTGGCTACTTGGGATCCAATTATAATTATACACTCCTGCGAGCCAGCAATGATTGCAGCTGATCTCTGGAAACTGGTCCCAAGTAATGAGATTGTTTGCAGTGATGCTCTTTCCTCTTCATCTCATCCCGAAGTTGCTTAATGATATCGGATGATTCTGCTAAGTTTCAGGTGTGAAAGTCGCTTTGGGGAGTGGATGTGGAAAAAGAGTGCAGGAGCAAATGGGCATGAGGTATATAGGTGGAGAGGGAAGCTGCTGAGTTTGGAATACCGTCTGCAGTCTAGTCTATAGGATGGGCTTTGGGTGCAATTCAGGACAAGCTATGGGTTGGCTAGGACCACCTTCCGGGGTCTCTGTGCTGGTTCTTGTTCCCATGCCCGAAGGGCACGCTTTGAAGCCCCAGTGTCATCTCTCCTCGCTACTCGCAGGTGTGCTCCCACCGGCGGTTTGGGTTAAAACGCAGCGCCCAAGGGTGCTGTCGTCACTCCCAGGTCCAGGCATGGTACTGCATTCTGCGCAACTTGATATGGCACACACACCTTGCAGAACCGATCATATATGCACTGCTGTATACGAATGCTATATGTACCACAACAATACTGCATTCAGATGAGCATGGCACAGGTACAGCATTAGGTACGATACTCGTTCAAGCGTACAGGTAAGCGGAATATTATGGCAGGTCTTACACTTCGCTGCGCAAATTTCTCAGTCGCACCAGTTTTCTCTGAATTGTGTTTGAAATGAACATATGCGCCACATGGGCCGATAAAACCACTATACCGAACCAAAGCAGTATCCCATTTATCCGAGAATTTGTCCGATGACAGGATGTCCAGGAACCGTGGTATATTGTGATATGGCGGTGTCGGTTCAAAGTCACCCACAAACACCGTTGGCAAGAGCTTCAGGTCATAAAAGGCTCTTTTCAGGTGAATAGTGAATGGTTGAGCACACCTCCAGCTGTTTGCTTCACCAGCCTGTATGTTATCAATGCTCTATTGGATTCAGACAAAAACTGTCCTCTCCATATTTGTATGTTCTCATTGTGATGTGCCATACGCTGCTACAGAGCATCGGTGCTGCCGAAGCAGTTTGTTGGCATGAATTATTCTAGTTTGTTTGCCATTGGCTTCCCAGCAGTAGTTGGGGTAAGAATTTGGAATGTTGGCCAGGGTGCTCCCGATTGCTTGCTTACTCTTCGCGAAGGACACCTTGGGATCTTTAACGTCCACCAGCGAAAAGCTGGCAGACAGACACCAGTTTAACGTCCATCGAAGAGCCTGCGAAACACCAGGATGACTGTTTATAGCTGGGTCGGGATTCCAACGCAGGCTAGACAGCTTAGAGGTGAGTGTGTCGACCTCTATGACATCCTACTCTATTCTGGTGTCCCACGGATCATGGTAAACTGGTGCTTTACTGGAATAAGTAGGTGGCTGATAAAGATCCCATGGTGTCTTTTGCGAAGATCAGTCGATATATCGAAATCCAGCTCTGACGACCTGAGCCGGTGTGGTGACCCGACCAGGATTGTAGCTTCAGGAGCACCAACCCTCCGCATAGGGCATGGTACATGATGATGAATCGTTTTCTTTACTTCCTGTGGCCACCTTTAACTGCCTGAGAAAAGTAATCCAGAGTACAGGCAGCGATTCTTCACGAGGGATAGATAGGGTCCTACTTGGCCAGACTTTCCATCGTAAATTGGCATGACTCACTGTGCCAGATTGACCAGCCAACGAGGTCTTCCTGGCATTGCTTTTGAGAAAGAGACCTACATGGAAAAGCAGAGAGGGCGATTGGCTTGTCTCCCAGAATTCCTGGGTTCACAGAATGCCGTCACATTGTGCTGCTGATTTATCCCAGGATCACCATGGTGGCTTGGCCAGCCACAACAGCCCGTGTCCAATGCACCGTGAGACCACCCACTCCACTTTTTCATCCCTATTATCTTACTCTAAATTGATTCTCTCACCAGCAACCCCAAACCCCACCCACTCCCTCTTTTGATCCAACTTTCTCCGCGTCAGCGACATACCTCTCCACCCTATTTCCCCAAGCAGAGAATTCAAATGAGAGTGGATCAATGAAACAAATAAATGCCTCGATGCACAACTTTATCACAACAGATTGAAAAAAAACTTTATTTCCATGTACTGATATTATCCTCAAGAGCTGAAAGGATGGCCTAGGCCATAGAGGTACGCACACTCATCTCCAAGCTGTATCGCCTGGGTTAGAATCTGAACCCAGCTATAAACTGTCATCCTGGTGTTTCATAGGCAGGGCGATTCATCAATGTGTGTGTCACCCCTCGGGTGGATGCCAAACTGGGCATCCCTTCTGCCAGTGGTAGTTGGTAAACGTTACAGATCCCACTGTGTCCTTTTTGAAAAGTACGTGAGCTACGGCTGGTACCCAGAACAAATTACAAATTCCTGCCGCTGACTTATTGAGTCAGAGTGGAGACCCCTCCAGGATTGTAGCCGAGTAACTGTTTCATAACCCTAACCCAAACAACCCTAACCCTAACAACCCTAACCCTAACCCTAACAACCCTAACCCTAACCATAACCCTAACAACAAACCCTAACCCTAACCCTAACCCTAACCCTAACCCTAACAACCCTAACCCTAACCCTAACAACCCTAACCCTAACCATAACCCTAACAACAACCCTAACCCTAACAACCCTAACCCTAACCCTAACCCTAACAACCCTAACCCTAACCCTAACCCTAACAACAAACCCTAACCCTAACCCTAACTAACACACCCTTTATGGTGATGATGATATTATCCTCATTGCTATTATTATTGGAGATTATCCTTTAGGCCTGACTGTTTTCCAATCACCAGCAACAAACTATGAGGCTCATAACATTTATTTTCCATGGCCGTGGATTTTATCAGCTTGAGCCTTAACTCTTGATATATGTACATGTCATGAGATAGTGATGCGACACTCTTGGGATATGTATGTATGTAATATCGGTTGTGTGTGATTTTGAAGGATTTTTTTTCTTACTAACTCTACATACTTAGATGTTGAAAAATATAAAACCTTTGGTGCTTCTTGGACAATTTTTGAGTATCTCATTCATATAACTTAATGAATGCTCCACATTAGTTGTGTATACTCACCATTGAGCTCTCTCGTGTAGGCTTGATCCGAGGAGGATAAGACTTAATTACAAAGTGTCACTTCAAACGCTTCCCAGGCTGGAATAGGATCCTCCGCATCAAAAGACATCAATCTGGCTTTCCTGTTCCCGAGCAGTTACCTGTATTGTTCAAGAGGCAACGACACTTTCAAAAAGAGGAGGCCATTGTGGCTCGGTACCCTGGCCAAATTCCAAATCCATAAACTAGTTGAGAACTCCCTCTTCCGTAGCGTACAATGGAATAGCAACCGATTCAATATGCATTTTCACCTGTGAAATGATTATTTGTCGTGGGAAAGAGAGTTCGGTGCGATTGGGTCGAGGCAAGGACGATTCAATATCCGGCCGAACTCAACGGCAGAATAAATATTAAATGTTGAAGCTTTGAGATGCATGAAACAAAATTTAGCAAAATATGATGTTTTCTTCATTGTTTTTTTTTTCATCTTTTCATCAAACCATGATCTTCTTGATCACGACTGTGATATTTTATAAAATATAATTCTACTCCCTCCACCTGTCCAAAGCAAATTACCTGCTCAGAAAACGTTTACCATCCTCTATTGTCAGTTCCCTGATGAGTTTGGGAACAACAACGATACCTGATACCCATCATACTAAAGCATTTTTTATGTATATATATATATATATATATATAACAACATGTATATACTGTATATATACATACATGTATATATATATATATATATATATATATATATATATACACATACATGCATACATACATTTTTATGTATACATACATACATGTATATATAATTTGGTCATACACTGCAAGGCCAAAAGTATGCGGACACGCCTTATAATTAGTGGATACGGCTGTTTCAGCCACCCCCATTGCTGACAGGTACATATTAATCAAGCACACAGCCATGCAATCTCTCCAGACAAACATCGGCAATAGAATGGGCGGTACTGAAGAGCTCAGTGACTTTCAACGTGGCACCGTCATAGGATGTCACCTTTCCAACAAGTCAGTTGGTCAAATTTATGCCCTGCTAGAGCTGTCCTGGTCAACTGTAAGTGCTGTTATTGTGAAGTGGAAACGTCGAGGAGCAACAGCAGCTCAGCCGGGAAGTGGTAGGCCACACAAGCTCACAGAACGGGACCGCCGAATGCTGAAGCTCTTAGCGCGTAAAAATCGTCTGTCCTCGGTTGCAACACTCAATACAGAGTTCCAAACTGCCTCTGGAAGCAACATCAGCACAACAACTGTTTGTCTGGAGCTTCATGAAATTGGTTTCCATTGCTGAGCAGCCGCACACAAGCCTAAGGTAACCATGCTCAATGCAAAGCGTCGGCTGGAGTGGTGTAAAGCTCGCCGCCATTGGACTCTGGAGCAGTGGAAATGCATTCTCTGGAGTGATGAATCTATCTTCACTATCTGGCAGTCCGACGGACGAATCTGGGTTTGGCGGATACCAGGAGAACGCTTCTTGCCCGAATGCAAAGTGCCAACTGTACAGTTTGGTGGAGGAGGAGGAGTAATGATCTTGGGTTGTTTTTCATGGTTCTGGCTCAGCCCCTTAGTTCCAGTGAAGGGAAATATTAACGCTACAGCATACAATGACATTCTAGATGATTGTATGCTTCCAACTTTGTGGCAACAGTTTGGGGGAAGGCCCTTTCCTGTTTCAACATGACAATGGCCCCGGTGCACAAAGCGAAGTCCATACAGAAATTGTTTGTCGAGATCGGTGTGGAGGAACCTGACTGGCCTGCACAGAGCTCTGTCCTCAACCCCATCAACAATCTTTGGGATGAATTGAAATGCCGACTGCGAGCCAGGCCTAATCGCCCAACATCAATGCCCGACCTCACTAATGCTCTTGTGGCTGAATGGAAGCAAATCCCCACAGCAATGTTCCAACATCTAGTGGAAAGCCTTCCCAGAAGAGTGGAGGCTGTTATAGCAGCAAAGGGGGGGGACCAACTCCAAATTAATGCCCATGATTTTGGAATGAGATGTTCGATGTTCGGGTGTCCACATACTTTTGGTCATGTAGTGTATATATAATCCCAAAGTAGAGACAGTATCATGTGACAAGTGTGGTGTTTGTTCATATACATTGGTATCTAAGACAAAATAGTTGATACGTCATGTGAAATAGGGATCAGGCAAGACAAAAAGGACCTTTATTTTTCCAATCGTGAGCATCAGGTGCAGCTGCTTTTGTGCTGCTTAGAGATCGTCATGGCATTGAGTAGAAGGAAGTCCGATATGAAACAGAAAAGTGGTTTGCAGCTGTAAACAAGTTTAACTAAGTTTGAGACATTTGATTTTGTGTACCTACGGTCTAAGCCTTCCGCCTCCGAGGTTCAGGTTTTTCTGCCATCCCTGTGGAGAAGAAACAAAAGATACTGTCACATCACCTACTCGATTATGAAATACATTAACTGCAAAAAGGGCAGATCATCGATACCGTCCGTCCTCGGAGCTCGAGAATCCGTACACCTGCATAGTGTCCCAGGTGGCTCACTCAGGGTTTAAGGACGGCAGATGAATGGGCTTGCTGTTCCCTTTGCTATCTGCCACTTCGCAACTGAAAGGTGTCTTTTAGCTTGGCTGCACCAAAAAAAAGCTTTTATTTATTGGGCTGAATTACCACGTGCAAAGTGTTGTGATTCTACGTTCCATCGTGTGGTTCCTACTTGACTTGAAGCCAGAATATCCAATATATCTCAACCACGAGAGGCCAGAATCGCAGCCAGAAAGTTTCTGGCATTTTTTCCTTGTACAGAAGAAGAGAATCCATCAGATATTGAACACAATCAACCTCCATGTTCTCAATGACGATGGTGAAGAGCAACATCATCACAATCCAGGTATCTGTGACCTCTTTCCTCCCAGCATGACATCGCTGTGAGCACAGTGTGGCTTTTCTGAAGTCGCAACCTTTTGCAGAAAACTTTTGGCTTGCACGAGCTTCTTTGAACCAGAGCGAGTTTGTGAGCTAATGTTGTCATTTGTGGTTGGAGTTTGAAACCAGCCAGACTTTGGAGATACACCTGAACACAGGACGTGAACCGCAGTGACGCTGTAAGACCTGTGTGCTTTTGAGCGACTACGCCTTTTGCCAACTAAAATATGATGCCATGACAGGGGGCGCATAGTCACGTGACTTCATTCCAACCAATGGAGTTCATAATTTCTGGAGATATGATGGATGGAGCACACCAAGGCCAGGACATGCTGCGTACAGTTCACACCCTGTAAAAGCGCTGGTCTTGTGTCATCTGCCGTAACAAAAGATAGCGACCCATACAATGTACTGCAGGTGATGAGGATCCCGAAAGAATGGCAGCTTGGCCACAAAAAGGATGTCAATAAAATGATGGCCCTTTTGTTGGCAGGTGTGTGGAGAAACCTGCATGAGCACATCAAATTATTGTAATGAGTGTGGAAGTGTTACGAGATTGTGAAAGTTCTATATCTAAACATGCCCAGGTGGATATTTTGCAATCGTGGAATTACTAAACTAGGGGAATGTACAATGGGCACCTTCAATGGTCAATGTTGAGGGGTTTGTATAGATTGGCACATCGGCTTCAACGGTTGGTGGGAATGTCCAAAATAGAATGAATTCTGGAGTGGAATGTGACAACATTTTTTATTTTGGTTTTATTTTTCAAAGAATTTTGTCAGAGTCTCTTTGAAAAGATGTCAGCATTTAGTCAGGTTCACTATGTTTTTTCGTTCAAAATCATGGTAGATTAGCAAACCTATACATTTTTGGAAACGTTATTACATGGAAAATCTGAAAATCAATGTTTACATTTGCCAATTCCGACCAATTCGATTCGACCAATTCGACCAATTCCATTCGACCAATTCGACCATTCGACCAATCGTTTCGATCGACCATTCGACCATTCGACCAATTCGATCGATTCGATTCATCGAATTCGATTCGATCGACCATTCGACCAATTCGATTTGCCAATCAATTTGACCGACCTTTGCTTGTGTGGAACGGACTGTGAAAACGATGCGGACTATATTGTCGGATACGACACACAGGACAGTGATGACGAACTCTAAATGGCATATACTGTAATCGTGTATGTTTGATGCCATTGACTGCCTGTGTATATTTTGTCATTGACTGCCTGTGTAGATGTGAAGTTATACTGACTGCATGTGTATATATGATTTTGCTGACTGCCTGTGTATGTTTGGTGATATGAATTATTGTGACACATTTTGATGTTATTAACTGCCTGTACAAAATGATAACATGTATTTGATTATGCAACTTATCGCGAATATAAAGACAGTATTTTGCAATTCAAAACCTTTGATTCGTGTCTTACCATTCCCCATAGCACTAATTTGATACTTTCATTGGATTCCTTGTCCCTGAAAATATAGGTTTAGTATATTTTAAAATGTTTTTAGGGTAATTAGAGGCAGAAATAGAACAAAATATGTATTTTGCAGTGGCCATTTTGAAAATCCAAAATGGCCGCCATACAGGTATCTCTCCAAATGTAAACATTGATTTTTAGTTTCCTTATGCTATAACCTTTCCAAAAATGTATAGGTTTGCTAATCTACCATGATTTTGAACGAAATATAATTGATCGACATAGTGAACCTGACTAATTATTGGGTAAGTTGTGTTCTAACCTCCTGTCAAAGGTACACCAATTCCCAGGTGCACCGTTACATAGGTGACCAGCTCATGAGCGGTCAGCGACGCGGGACATTTCCAATCCCTTTGCTGTGACTTGGATTCATGGGTTTCCTCCATCGAGGGTCTTCACAAATCCCCCAAGTTATCGGTTCATCAGAGTATGGAGTAGTCGGGCTCTGCAGTGCCATGTCTGACCGTAAGAGCTCTCTCTCATCAACCACTCAAAGAGCTTTCTGTGCAAGGTGTGGTCTGCCCAGCTTATGAAATCCATAATGACCAGGTGGTATTACATGGTCATTCGATGGCACATGATACAGGAATAAGTCTGTGCCCAGCAGTGTTGCCATCACTGCAGATGCAGAAGTGTATATATATATATATATGTATGTATGTGTATATATGTGTATTTATGTATCATGCATATATATATATTTGTTTATTTATTTATTTATATATATATATATACACATACATATATCCTGTGATATTTTCAGCATTCAAAGATTAGGTGTATACTTAGAATTATTCCATATAAGGAGCTGAGCAAGATGTATAAAAATGAAAATGAGGCATGACTTCAGGCACTGGGAATATGAAGTTGGAGAGATTTTGTTATTCATTTTCTTTTAAGGATATTTTCTTGATTCTGAAGTATTTTGTAAAGGAGGGTGTACGGTGTGGTCCACATATTTTTGTACTGCGCATGCTTGAGGACATTTCTGTGTGAGTCCCCCTCCCCACACGTCGAAATGCTAAGGGGCTCACTGGGGTTGTCTGTCTATATAGTTTGGAAAAAAATCAAGTTATTTGCACAGCCGTTCTTTACCAATTTCGATTGCTTTGGCAGGAACTTACGCAGGGTATTTCGCAGGTGCTGTGCCAATGGAATAGAGTAAGAAAGAGATAAACATGAGATGGTTACGTTACAACTACATTGCTCAAATGGTGACAGGCAACAAATTATTTTCCTACTGTGTTTTGTTTAATTAATGTAAATAAATCAAATGAATTCAATTTTTTTTCTTCTTTAACTCAAAGAAAATTACTTTCACAACGTGTAGAGCAATAGGTCAGTTATGGAATCCTGTTGGAACTAAGCCGGCAGACAATATAATGACCACATTGTGTTGTGCGATTCGAATCCGTTCAGCTCAAAGTGGACAATGCTCCATGAGGTGTACTTGGTCAACTTTATCAATGTCAAGGATCAGGCTGACAGGTTGGCCTAAAGGTTCGCAACACTCGTCTCCAAGCCATGTATCCTGGGTTCGAATCCCGCCCCAGATATAAACTGTTTCACAAGCAGCGTGATTTCATCAGTGTTTGTGCTATCGATCGGATGGACTTGGAACTGGGTGGTCCGTCTGCTGGCATCAGTTGATGGACGTTAAAGATCCCATGGTGTCCTTCGCGAAGAGGAGGCGAGCTATCTCCGGTACCCTGGCCACAAATTCCTGCCCTAAATACTGCTGGGAAGGCCATGGCAAACCACCCAGTATAACTCCTGCCAAGAACCTGCCTTTGGGCAGAACACCAGAATATATAAATTTTAAGAATGGTCAGCTTATTGATTAAAAATAAAGATCAAAAAATATTAAACTGAATAAAAATGCCATGTTCTACACATGAAGGTGTGTATATGGCACAGAATTCCAAGGAAAATGCCAGTCTCGTGGCTACAAATCATATCATAAAAACGTTGCGGTTGTTTAATAGGCCTTGGGGGATTCCAAGGCGTTTTTGTGACCCCCTGTCCACATTCAGAGCACATGTGGAAAAGTTCTTGGCAAGCCCTGTGACGACCCTTGACCTCCTGTCCGGATGGCTGTGCGGCGGCTGCTGGGACTGAGATTCATTGGGGCTGCCGGGAAATAAGAAAGAAAGCGGGTGGTGAAAGAGAGGGTGATGGCATTTCAGAGAGCACACCCATTGTACTTTGCGACTCGTTCACACGAATTGCGCTCTTTATATGAAGTCACGCCAAAAATAATAATAATAATAATAATAATAATAATAATAATAACGAGGTGTCCCCTCTCGCCATTGCTTGCGAACAAGTAGTCGTTTGAGAGATACTCGTTTGCAGCTGCCTCATTGCTCTGATAAGCTGAGTAAACAGAAGTTATGGACTCTGTGCTTCCCATAATGTATGCTGGGATTCATACATGAGGCATCCATCATTCTCTGGTACACCGAACGACCCACATTCCCTACCTGTAAACTTTATAACTAACAGGGATATGGTTTCAACGACAAAAATTTTGCCTTTCTACTCGTGGGGTAAACGACTGTCAATCCACATATTACATACAACGAGAATAGGTGGGAACGGGGCAAAAATACAACAAATAAAAGGAAGGAAAGTGGAAGGGTTATGGCGGAGAGAGTATGCAAGTTGAGGATAAGGGAGAAGAAAAGGGAAAGAAGATTAGAGATGAAGGCATGCAGGGGGGGGGGAGGAGAACACATGGAACAATGGGACATGGCAAAATAGGGGTTGTGGTGGTGTTGGTAAAAAGGTTGGGGGGATTGTGGCTTAAATTTCCTCTGCAATTGTGTTCTGAATGAAAGTGCTGCACAATATTATGATGGGAGGAATTTCGATTTAGACTTTTGTATTTATCATATGAA
Source organism: Myxine glutinosa (assembly GCF_964187855.1). Classification (NCBI taxonomy): domain Eukaryota; kingdom Metazoa; phylum Chordata; class Myxini; order Myxiniformes; family Myxinidae; genus Myxine; species Myxine glutinosa. Next base: position 157,556,529 of record NC_136264.1, on the reverse strand, counting down.
GCTTTGATTACTACACACATAAAACTTGATGCTTACAAAATGCAGGTGCAGGGAAAGCCTCAGCTCGCCAGACAGCAATTTGTCAGAAAATTAGCTTGGTCTGATAAAAGTCTGGCTGAATTGTATTCACTCGTACTTATAATAAAAGTGACAAACATACATGGGTGCTCCAAATGTTATACAAACGAGAAGCAGCACTCACAATAGTGCAATGGTGGAGGTGGTTCTAGCTTGTCCGACGGCACCGAAAGACAGAAATGTAGTCCATGTTTACATCACTCGTCTCCTCTGGTCTTTTGTGTTGACGTAAGGACGCAGCTTCTTAAAACAGCCCAATCATGATGCTGCAAATAGCCGACATAAAGTGGGGGCTGTTAGTGAACTACCGTATACACACACATATATATATATATATATATATATATATATATATATATATATATATATATATATATATATATAATTGTGGCGGGCCACGTGAAAAGAGGGCTACTGGGTGTTCCTTGGGTAAACTGACTTTTCATCGTTTTCTAATAGTATTACCTCTTATGGCCACAGAACTTTTGGAATTTTTGAAAAATTCCACTTTTAAGGTAAAAAAAAAGCAAATTGAAATATATATATATATATATCTTATAATAGAGCAAACGTATATGGTTCGCTATGTATGTATGTATGTATGTATGTATGTATGTATGTATGTACACTACTCACAATAAGTTAGGGATATTGTGGGAGTGAGTTAATTTTTTTATAGGGGTTAGGTTTAGGGTATTGAAATCAAGAATGCTGTGTTTTTTCACACTCATTAATAACCATAGAATTAGGACCAACAACTTTTTTCAACATAATTAATACACAAAATCAACCACACCGAAGAACCTACCGATATCCCTAACTTATTGTGAGTAGTGTATGTATGTATGTTTATATGCGACGAAAACTTTTATTATAATAGAGCAAACGTATATGGTTCGCTATGTGTGTATGTATGTATGTATGTGTGTATGTATGTATGTAATATGTATGTATGTTTATATGCGACGAAAACGTCTTCTTCTTGTTCAAATAAAATTACCACTCTTAATTAACCCTCTTAATTGCGTTAAGACTGCTGAGACCCTCAGACCTTTGATGACCCTTTAATTCCCCCAAGACCCTTCAGACCACCAAGACCCCCAAAGACCCAACATACCCTGAAGACCCCCAAAAACCCCAAAGACCCAAAACACCCGAAAGACCCAAAATACCCTTCAAGGCCCTGAGGCTCAAAAAGACCCTGAATACCCAAAAACCCAAAATACCCTTCAAGGCCCTGAGGCTCAAAAAGACCCTGAATACTCAAAAACCCAAAATATGCTTCAAGGCCCTGAGGCTCAAAAAGACCCTGAATACCCAAAAACCCAAAAGACCCTGAAGATCCCGAAAACCCAAAACACTCTGAAGACCCAAAACACCCCGAAGACCCAAAACACCCCAAAGACCCAAAACACCCCGAAGACCCAAACACCCTGAATACCCAAAACACCCCGAATACCCAAAACACCCTGAAGAACAAAACACCCCGAAGACCCAAAACACGCCGAAGACCCAAAACACCCCGAAGAACCAAAACACCCCAAAGACCACAACTATATGTACTAGCGTGTCTCGGAGAGCTCCGCGCATCTCGCCACACGACGTCTCAGAAGGATAGGCATGGTTGTTGGTGGGGGTGGGGGGGTAGAGAGGGGAATGGTGGAGGGGGGATGGCGTGCATGGTGTGGGGGGAGGGGGGGATGGTGGTGGGATGGAAGGTGATGGGGTGATGGTGGGGGAGGTCGGCCAAATAGATTTTGTGCTCCGATTGAATATTTTCTGTAAATCAGAAGTCAGAACCCAACACGTACAAATAGAAAGGAGCACAAATTGATATTTATATTAAATTATCAGTTAGAGCTGGAAGGGAAGGTAAATACAAATTTATCAAAAACTGGATGGTAAATTCGAACTGCCAGCCTCACAGAGCAGATGTGCTCCCAATACACTGCTTAGCTTGGACTTCCGGCTGAGTTTTTACGTCGTTCATTTTCTATTTCCCATATCACGATCTCGATTAATCAAGTGAAAGTAACAAAAAAGTAGCGCTGATGAATACAGGTAAGTCACAAATGTGTTTGTGTTTCTTAGGTTAGCTGTACATATATAAACCACATGATGGAATTGTTAAAGAAAATTTGAAGAAGAAGAAGACGTTTTGGTCACAAACATACATACATAACCACATACGTTTGCACCATTATAATAAAAAAAAAGATATCATTGAAACTTGAATACGTCTATTAATTACATACTATTGAAACCTGACTACATTGATTAATTACGTCCAATTAATACCAGAGTACGTCTATTAATTACATGCTATTTAAACATGAGTACATATATTAATTACATACCATTGAAACCTGACTGAGTACGTCTATTTAATACATACTATTGGAATATGAGTACATCACGTCTATTAATTATATGCTATTGAAACCTGACTATGTTGATTAATTACGTCCAATTAATACCAGAGTGCGTCTATTAATTACATGCTATTTAAACATGAGTACATATATTAATTACATACCATTGAAACCTGACTGAGTACGTCTATTTAATACATACTATTGGAATATGAGTGCATCACGTCTATTAATAATTACATGCGATTGAAACATGATTAGATGGGTCTTCTGGGTATTTTCCGGCTTCTTGGTATTTTTTGGTCTTCGGGGTCTTTTTGGTCTTCACGGTCTTTGGGGTCTGTAAGGGTCGTTTGGGTCTTCAGTGTCATTAAGAGTCTTTTGGGCTTCAGGGTCTTTTGGGTCCTCTGGGTCTTTAAGGGTATTTTGGGTATTTTGGGTCTTCGAGGTGTTTTGGGTCTTTGGGGTCGTCAGCGTCTTTTGGTCCCTCTGGGCCTTTAAGGGTATTTTGGGTATTTTGGGTCTTCAGGGTATTTTGAGTCTTTGGCGTCTTTCAGGGTATTTTGAGTCTTTATGGGTCTTGGTGATCTTAAGGGTCTTAGGAGACTTACAGGGTCATCAACAGCAGTCGAAGGGGTCTGAGGGGTCAAAAGGTATATTTCAACAGTACGTAATTAAGAGTTCGCGGACTGTGATTTTGGGTGTTTTTTATATTTGAAGAAGAAGACGTTTTGGTCACAAATTTACAAACATACATAACCATATACGTTTTCTCTATTAATAATAAGATATATGTATATATACACATATTGTATCAGCAAGCATCATCCGCCACACAAACGCGTTATCTATTGCCTTACTATTGCACCATTAAGAGGACACAGTTTTGCAGGTGGGAATTAAGATGATTATTATAATCCGCTCTCCAGCTTACAGCAATACCGTGACATCACCATCATATTGTGTTATACTGCAATCCCCAGGGATCGTCTGGCATCATGAATCAAACCATATGGGCAATGATTCAAAAACTCACCAGCACAGAAAATAGCTTAGCTGGAGCCATGTTTCACTCTTACGACAGCTCATCAGCGCAGCATCATGCTTAAAAATGTCTGTTTGGCTGAACTTTCATTTGCGAATATAAGAATGTCAAGACCCCCTAACTGTGGATGGCAGATGATGGTTGTTGGTCACAAATCGTGCCACAATGGTTGTAATGGAGCACGATTTGTCTTCTACTATACACAGTTAGGGTTCCTACAATTAATAAATTCCAGAATGGAAGTTTAGCCCAAGGAGACGATTTTCAGTATTATTCTGTACTGATGATGTCTAATAAGAGACACATGTTTACAGCTGAAATAGATTATATTATCTCTGCCTGGGGAATTTAAACCATTGCCCATAAGGCTTGATTCTCGCAACAAAATGCCCCCTCGGGCGTCACAGTATAGCGCAACGTGATGGTGATATCACGGTGTTGCTGCATATATGTGTGTGTATATATATATATATATATATATATATATATATATATATATATATATATATATATATATGTAAAACACAGTTTGTGTGTGTGTGTGTGTGTGTGTGTGTGTGTATGTGTAATGTTACCGATAGACTCCTAAACGGAGAGGCTCACGCACTTGATATTTGGCATAGACATGGCCATTGAGCCTGGGAAGAACATGGCCGACCTAAAAAAAAAAATTTCATAATATTTATTTACCATATTTTTACCTCAGCGCATTTCAGCGAGCAATATTATACACAGAATCTGAGCCGGGGGCAGAGCAGCGCGCTGATTCGCTCAGAGCGATCACCTGATGTTCCAACCTTGCCGCCATAAAGTCACAGTTACGCGTTCGCACGAAATTCAGAGTGAAAAGCGATTGCGTTTTTTCACATTTCAGCGAGGAACATTGCCATTCACACCACATAGGTTTTTTTTCTTTCATCTTTAGATCCATATTTTTTGCCATAACGTAGCGCATTATGGCTCGCTCGAGCTCGAGTTAGGCAATTCACCCCTCTTCTCCCCTCCCCCCCTCTACTCCCCTCCCCCCCGTTCCCCTCCCCTCCCCTTCCCTCCTCCCCTCCCTTTCCCCCCCACCCCTTCCCCTTCCCCTTCCACCTCCCCCTTCCCCTCCCTTCCCCCTCCCCTTCCCCCCTCCCCCTCCCCCTCCCCTCTCCTGCACTCCCCCTCCATTTCCCCCTTCCCTCCCCCCCTCCCTCCCCTTCCCTCCCCCTTACCCCTCCCTTCCCCCCTTCCCCCTCCCCTTCCTCCTTCCCCCTCCTCTCCCCTCCCCCTCCCCCTCCCTTTCCCCCTCCCCCCTCCCACCTCCCCTCCACCTCCCCCTCCCCTCCCCCCCTCTTCTCCCCTCCCCCTCCCCTCTTCTCCCCTTCCCCCTCTACTCCCCTCCCCCCCCGTTCCCTCCCCTCCCCTTCCCTCCTCCCCCTCCCCTCCCCTTCCCTCCTCCCCTCCCTTTCCCCCCCCACCCCTTCCCTTCCCCTTCCACCTCCCCCTTCCCCTCCCTTCCCCCTCCCCTTCCCCCCTCCCCTCTCCTGCACTCCCCCTCCATTTCCCCCCTCCCTCTCCCCTCCCCTCCCCCTCCCCTCCCCCTCCCCTCCCCCCTCCCCCTCCCTTCCCTCCTCCCCCCCTTCCCCCCCACCCCTTCCCTTCCCCTTCCACCTCCCCCTTCCCCTCCCCCCTCCCTTCCCCCTCCCTTCCCCCTCCCCTTCCCCTCCCCTTTCCCCCCTCCCTCTCCCCCTCTCCCTCCCCTCCCACCTCCCACTCCCCTCCCCCCTCTCCTCCCCTCCCCCCTCTTCTCCCCTCCCCCCTCTCCTCTCCTCCCCTCCCCCCCTCTCCTCTCCTCCCCTCCCCCCATTCCCCTCCCCTCCCCTTCCCCCTCCCACTCCCTCCCCCACCCCCTCCTCTCCCCCACCCCTTCCCTTCCCCTTCCACCTCCCCCTTCCCCTCCCTTCCCCTCCCCTTCCCCCCTCCCCTCTCCTCCCCTCCCCCTCTTCTCCCCTCCCCTCCCCCCCCATTCCCCTCCCCTCCCCTTCCCTCCTCCCCCTCCCTTCCCCCCCCACCCCTTCCCCTTCCCCTTCCACCTCCACCTTCCCCTCCCCCTCCCTTCCCCCTCCCTTCCCCCTCCCCCTTCCCCTCCCTTTCCCCCCTCCCTTTCCCCCCTCCCTCTCCCCCTCTCCCTCCCCTCCCCCCTCCCCACCTCCCACTCCCCTCCCCCTCTCCTCCCCTCCCCCCTCTTCTCCCCTCCCCCCTCTCCTCTCCTCTCCTCCCCCCCGTTCCCCTCCCCCTCCCCTCCCCCACCCCCTCCCCTCCCCCCACCGGCAATGCCGGGTACTTCTGCTAGTATATATAATATATATATATATATATATATATATATATATATATACTCGTGGGGTAGGCTTATACATTGTGTAAGCAATAACAGACCGTGTTTCATACGTTGGTACATTATAAGTAGAAGCTTTATAGGCAATAGGCAAGCATCATCAACCTGTGGCTATATATATCAATTTGGGTTTTAAAATATATATATATTTTATGGATGCGTTTACTGTTTTTATGTAAATTTTGTTTGAGATTTTTTTTTCAGTTTACACTTATAGAAATTACAATTTGCAAACGCTAGATATCGATTGAGGTTTTTACGCTTTTTTACGTATGCGTTTACAGATTTTTTTTTACGTACATTTTCATTTACGGACAATTTCCGATGGTTCTGGGATATTTCCCGGTGTAACAGCATCAATTTACGAAGGCATGCCAAATTTCAGCTTTCTACGACACCCGGAAGATGCCGAACATTCATATCAGTCAGTCACTGGTTACAAAGAGCTTTATATGATATACAGTGCTTTATATTCAGAAAGTATTCAGACCCCTTCACGTTTTTCACATTTTGTTATGTTGCAGCCTTATGCTGAAATCGTTTATATTCATTTTTTCCCTCATCAATCTACACTCAATACCCCATAATGACAAAGAGAAAACAGGATTTTAGAAAGTTTTGCAAATTTATTAAAAAGAAAAAACTGAAATATCACATTGACATAAGTATTGATACCCTTTGCTATGACACTTGAAATTTAGCTCAGGTGCCTCCCATTTCTCTTGATCATCTTTGAGATGTTTCTACACCTTCATTGGAGTCCACCTGTGGTAAATTCAATTGATTGGACATGATTTGGAAAGGCACACACCTATCTATATAAGGTCTCACAGCTGACAATGCATATCAGAGCAAAAACCAAGCCATGAGGTCGAAGGAACTGCCTGCAGAGCTCAGAGACAGGATTGTGTCGAGGCACAGATCTGGGGAAGCCGATAAAAAAAATATCTGCTGCATTGAAGGTTTCCAAGAGCACAGTGGCCTCCATAATTCTTAAATGGAAGAAGTTTGGAACAACCAGGACTCTTCTTAGAGCTGGCCGCCCGGCAAAACTGAGCAATCGGGGAGAAGGGCCTTGGTAAGAGAGGTGACCAAGAACCCGATGGTCACTCTGACTGAGTTCCAGAGATCGAACAGACAGACGGACATTTGGTGAATTATAGTAATGTGGCGGACACGATGGCTCGCTGGCGCGGTGACATCATTCCGCGCACCAAGAGAGTGTCGGCCACGCCCGAGGGGTAGGCATGGCCTCGGGATATACACGGGGCGCGCAGCCTCGAGCACCTCAGTGCTATAGTTGAGCTTTGGAATAAAGACTCTTTTTGGTTACCCGCGTTGTTGCTTATCTTCTTGGCAAACAAGTCGTGCGCATAGCACCGCACTTCACTGGTGACCTCGTCGCTGGTTCAGCCACCGCTGACCAACAGAACGCGCCAATGTCAAACAACGCGGTCGCGGTGAAGCTCCCTGAGTTTTGGGAAGCTCAGGCCGAGGTATGGTTCGTGCAGGCCGAGGAACAGTTCCAACTTCGAGGCGTAACGGCGGATGAGACGCGTTATTACCACGTCATCGCCGCCCTCGGGCCCGGCACAGCCACCCGAGTCGTGTCCGTCCTGCGGAACCCACCGGCCGACCACAGGTACGAGGCGCTCAAGCGTCTCCTCATCGCCACGTTCGGCCTCACGGAGTGCGAACGGGCCGACCGCCTCCTGGACCTTCCCAAACTCGGCGACACACGACCATCGGTGCGGATGGATTACATGCTGTCGTTGCTGGGTGACAAAGCCCCGGATTTTTTATTCTGGACGCTCTTTCTACGCCAGCTGCCGGCACAGGTATGCCTAGCGTTGGCCGGTTCCAAAATAAAGGAACCCCGCGCTCTGGCCGTCGAGGCCAACAAGTTTTTCGCGGCTTGTGACACGCGGGCGAGAGTCGGTGCGGCCGTCGCGGATCCCGAGGCTGATGCTGCTGCACACCTCGTGGATCCCGAGGCTGATGCCGATGCACACCTCGTGGCCGCCGCCACGCCCCGCCCACCACCACCGCGAAAACCGCGGCCTCCGCCTCCGCCGCAAACCTGGTGCCGTTTCCACGCCAGGTTTGGCCACAAGGCTAGGAATTGTTGCCCGCCGTGCTCGTTTGGCAAGTCGGGAAACTACCAAGCCGGCGCTCGGTAGCGGCCCTGAGCGTCGGCCATTCCGGCAGCCTCCTTTTTGTCACGGACACCTTGTCCGGGCGTTGCTTCCTCTGCGACACAGGCGCACAGGTGAGCGTTATCCCAGCCTCCACGTCCGACAAGCGAACCGCGGGCCGGGGCCCCGCGTTGCTTGCAGCCAACGGTACACCCATACGCACATTCGGGACGCGCTGCCTCTCCCTGCGGTTCGGAGGGCAACGCTTTCAATGGACGTTCATAACCGCCAGCGTGCCCATGGCATTGCTCAATGCGGACTTCCTATGTGCAAATGGGTTGTTGGTGGACCTGAAGCACAGACGCCTCGTCCAGGCCGAAACGTTCAGCTCGCTTGCTTGCGCAGTGAGCAGTTCGTTGGGCAGCTCCCTGAGCGGCTCACCGAGCGGCTCGCCAAGCAGCTTGCTGAGCGGTTCGGTCCCGGCGAGGTTGGTCTGTACGCTTCCGGCAGCGGACGAGTTCACCCGCCTCCTCGCCAGCTTCCCGGCCCTCACGCGGCCCACCTTCCCGGCGGTGGCCGTCAAGCACGGGGTGGAACATCACATCCCCACCGTCGGGCCACCGGTCTACGTCCGGGCATGCCGCCTCGAGCCGACGAAGCTTGCAGTGGCAAAGGCGGAGTTCGCTACGCTGGAGCGGCTGGGCATCGTACAGCGCTCCAAGAGCGCTTGGGCGTCGCCACTGCACATCGTGCCGAAGCCCGGCAGGGGATGGCGGCCGTGCGGAGACTACCGCCGCCTCAAAGATGCCACCACCCCCGACCACTACCCGTTCCCTCACATTCAGGACTTTTCCGCCCGGTTGGCGAAAATATCCTTCTTTTCTAAGGTAGACCTCATCCGCGGATACCACCAGGTCCCCGTCAGGCCGGAGGACATACCGAAGACGGCCGTCATTACACCATTCGGCCTCTTCGAGTTTCTTCGGATGCCCTTCGGGTTGAAGAATTCGGCTCAGGCATTCCAACGGTTGATGGACAGCATCTTGTGCGACTTGGATTGCGTTTACGTCTACCTGGACGACATCCTCGTCGCAAGCGCGTCCCGCGAAGAGCACCTCCGCCACCTCCGCACGCTCTTCGAATGCCTGGGCCAGCATGGCCTGATCGTAAACCCCGCCAAGTGCCGGTTCGGCGTCGCCGAAATCGACTTTTTGGGGCAACGCGTCACCAGGCACGGGGCCACCCCCTTACCGGCAAAGGTGGAGGCGGTCAAGGGGTTTCCATGCCCCCGCACGATCAGGGGGCTCCAGGAGATCCTGGGCATGGTAAACTTTTACCACCGTTTCCTGCCCCGCGTCGCCCAGCTCCTGCGCCCCCTGCACGAGGCCCTACGGGGGAAGCCAGGCAAAGGTGACGTTGTTTGGACCGAGCAGATGGACGCGGCGTTCGCGGGCGCGAAGCTCGCCTTGGCTAACGCCACCATGCTCGCGCACCCGGCGCTCGATGCACCGATCGCCCTCACCACCGACGCGTCGGACTACGCAGTGGGCGCGGTGCATGAGCATTGGGTGCGTGGTGCTTGGCAACCGCTGGCGTTTTTCAGCTGGCAGCTTCGCCCGCACGAACGCCGGTACAGCACTTTCGACCGCGAGTTGCTCGGGCTCCACCTGGCGGTCCGGCACTTCCGCCATCTGCTCGAGGGCCATTCGTTCACGGCCTTCTTCGACCACAAGCCCCTGGTCTTCGCGATGGCCAAGGTCGCTGAGCCATGGTCGGCCCGGCAGCAGCGTCACCTCTCGGCCGTGTCCGAGTACACGACGGACATCCGGCACGTCGCGGGAAAGGACAACCCAGTGGCGGATTGCCTTTCCCGGTCCGTCGCCCACGCGGTCCACCTCGGGATCGACTATGCCCGGATGGCAGCGGACCAGACCGCCGACCCCGACGTCCAGGCCTTGCAGACCGCCGTCACAGGCCTCCGCGTCACCGAGGTGCCGTTCGACGGCGCGGGCACGGCCCTCTTGTGCGACGTCTCCTTCGGGCGGCCTCGCCCCATCGTGCCCGCGGGCTGTCAGCGCCGGGTTTTTGACGCCATCCACGGCCTGTCCCACCCGGGCACGAAGGCCTCCCAGAGGTTGGTGGCCAACAAGTTCGTCTGGCATGGCCTCCGGAAGGCCGTCCGCGATTGGACCAGGACGTACCTCGCGTGCCAGCGCGCGAAGGTGCACCGCCACACCCAGGCCCTGTTGGCCCCGTTCACGGTGCCCGAACGTCGGTTCGACCATGTTCACGTGGACTTGGTGGGACCTCTGCCCCCCTCGCGGGGTTTCACCCACGTCCTCACCATGGTGGACCGCACCACCCAGTGGCCGGAGGTCATGCCTTTGGCGGCAACGACGGCGGCGGACGTCGCGCAGGCGTTCATCGCCACCTGGGTTGCTCGGTTCGGCGCCCCCTTGGACATCTCGTCCGACCGCGGCCCCCAGTTCACCTCGGAGCTCTGGGGGGCGGTCGCGCGGGGGCTCGGCGTCCAGCTGCACCGCACCACGGCCTACCACCCCCAGGCCAACGGCCTGTGCGAGCGCTTCCACTGCTCCTTGAAGGCGGCACTCCGGGCCACCCTCCGCGACGGCGGCTGGGTCGACAGGCTCCCCTGGGTCCTGCTGGGCCTCCGGACGGCGCCCAAGGACGACCTGCGCGCATCCGCGGCGGAGTTGGTCTTCGGACAACCACTGCGGGTGCCGGGCGAGTTCCTCCCCGACTCCACAGCACCATGGTCCGCGGCGCAGCAGCGCTCCGCACTGCAGGAGACCGCCCGGAGGTTCGCCCTGGTGCCGACGGCGCACCACAGGTGCCCGCCAATGCACGTCGCCTCGGAGCTTCGCACGGCGGAGTACGTGTTCGTCCGCCACGACGCCTACCGGCCGGACACCGCTGCGGCCCCCGTACGACGGGCCCTTCCGCGTGCTGGAGACCGGGGCGAAACACTTCACCCTCGACATCGGCGGTACTCCTGACCGCGTTTCCGTGGCCCGCCTCAAGCCGGCCCACCTCGACGTGGACCACCCCCCACCAGTGGCTCGGCCCCCGCGGCGGGGCCGCCCCCCGGCGGGCGGACCTCCGGCACCGCCCGGCCCCGCCGGCACGCCCCCCCTCCCCCGGTCCTGCACCCATCCCAGGTGCCGCCGGAGTCATCCCAGATGACATCCCGGCATCCCAGACGCCGCCAGCCGCCAGAGGCCGCTGCGGCCGGGTCATCCATTTGCCCCGCAAACTGACCCTTCAGGTGCGCGGGAATTCTGGGGGGGGCGTGTGTGGCGGACACGATGGCTCGCTGGCGCGGTGACATCATTCCGCGCACCAAGAGGGTGTCGGCCACGCCCGAGGGGTAGGCGTGGCCTCGGGATATACACGGGGCGCGCATCCCCGAGCACCTCAGTGCTAGAGTCCCTGTATATAGAGAGTTGTGTCAACTCAAATTTGGACGCCATTTTGTGTCTAAGTGTGTCGGATTAGATATACATGTACATTCGCGATATGGGGTGATATATTCTAAACCTGCTAAAAAAAAATTTACTACACATATTTAGTCTTATTATTACATACAGGTGATATTTGTTTTGTCAAAAACTCAGCTATTGCCGTGAAAAAGAGCTGTGTGGTGATATTAAAAGTGGTATGGCAATGCATATTACAAGCCAACACTGCATATAAGAGCTAACATTATAAGTAAGACAAACCAATGCTGTCGTTCTCTGAATTTTAATAACTTTTAGAAAGGAGTGTGGGCATATCCAATATTTTTTAAAGGGTGCCGAGAGCAATTCCGGTGTAGGACTTCCAGCCGACATATAGTCTAACACACTTAAAACAAATTCTGTACGTGGTATTGCCATATTTCTATAGTGTACAACCTTAATTTTATCTAAGGGATAACAGCTTTTGAAAGTTGAGCCAGTTTTAAATGTGGGTACACAAATACACCTGTTTTACTGCATTAATCACCTAGAAATATTGTATGTTTTGGGAACGATAGCTGTCACCAGGTTAAATATATAGGGATTGTCCAATGTGCAAAATCTTCCATCACTACAATTTGGCCATAAATCCCGGGGTGGGAAATATTTGAGCAAATATGCCACAAGACGCATGAGCACTGTACAAAGCAAACAATAACTCGTCAAATTTTGGACGTATGGATGGCTGCACAACCCGCAAAAAAATTGAGCAGGGTTCTTCCCACAGAAATGCATTTTTGGTCAGCTCCTTGAAGATTATAAACAAACACAAATCACTTCCCTTTAAAAGGGTTTTCAACGGACAGACAACCAAAAAAAAACCGAGCAGATAGAATTGCTTTTGAACATCGATCATCAAGCGGCGTGGGCCTACCTGGCAGAGTCTCGAGGAGTCAATCGCTTTCCAGCTCTTTCGTCTGACTTTCGCTTCCCAAATTTATCTTCTGACTTTATCACTTGGAAATCTATACATCTTATATTTCCCAGATTGGTTTGAACAACCAAAAGCAGAACAACCAGTCATTTTGTTTGGCAATAAACAACATTCCCGTACCAAGCTGACGTTCACACACGGTGAAGTTAGACACAAAATGGCGCCACGAAATCACGTGACCAGAAATCTCGGGTCAGCGCATGGCGCAACTCTCTTTATACAGGGACTCTACTCAGTGCTATAGTTGAGCTTTGGAATAAAGACTCTTTTTGGTTACCCGCGTTGTTGCTTATCTTCTTGGCAAACAAGTCGTGCGCATAGCACCGCACTTCAGTAAGATATATATGATTATTGCATCTTATCTGCTGTCAGGAATTTTACATATAGATTTCACTTATCAGATGTTATGGATTTCACACTTCACTTAACTGTATGAAAATGTTATCTTCCCCAATTTCACATATATAATTTGGTGGCTCTTCAAAGTAGTTCAACACATTTATTGTTTGCCTGGGTGACGGAAGGTGGTTGCATGTGAGAATACTGAAGATTGCCCACCGACTTACGGCCAATTTTGTACTCGCTGCACCATTTAAGCACACAACACCGTAAATGGCATGCAATGTCAAATTGTATAGCCGATCTCCATTGAAATTCAGACGGTTTGATGCTCTTCACAAGGAACTTAATCCCCTCTGTTTCGTAGTACACACTTATATTGGCCTCGATCTTGGCCTTACCCAGAATGCTGTTTTTTTTTTTTAAACATTGATGTCACTTCCTGTATTACTTTCTCAGTGTCGACAATGTCAAATGTACAAATTATCACCATTGAACTATTTGTATAAAGCGGACAAAGATACCTTCCCTATCCATATAACTTCCTCTTTCCTGGTTAAATGCTCACTATCCTGAGCATCAACACTAGAGGGATCTCTGGATGACGACATATTGAGCAATTACAAATGCCATATGTTTGCTGGGGTGAACAATAAATATTAGAAGCACACATATATTTACCTATGTCTAATGGCTAACTTCAGTTTAATGCTCTAAACACTCCTAAACCCTCAATTTATACAAAGCAGGCACCAAATGATTGGAGGACCACAGTCTCAAACAAAAGGTTAGGACCTTCTCCCTGAACATATTGTTATGGGTTCAGGGTTGTGGGGCTCATGAGGGAGTGACTCAGACTTGCTTCCCGAACTTTGACTGAAGCCGATGAGCCATGTATATCTCCGCAACCCGACGGGTTGCTAATCGACCACGGTCGCCATCTGAGGTAACTAAGTCTGGCAGCGTACCCACGCGCAGATCTCGCATTACCTTCCCAGGTGAGCTCGTCCTTTTTGCAAGTGACTTCACATTGTATCATACAGTACACCATCCCTCTGTTAGGCAGGTAACAGCTATGTCTCTCTTTGCTGATCTGGGAATGATTAGACTATGTCTGATAAATGGCATATGTCCTTCAATCCTGAAAAATCCCACAGTCTCACCCTATCTGCTTCAGAATGATAGACAAATAAACCTACCTATATATTTCCTTTGTCATCCACTAAAATGTGTTCAGTCTCTTGAACTTCTAGGCCTCATAATCAGCCATGAGCTTTCCTGGGCCAAACACATAGCAAGCTTCCAAATTCAGTCACAGATTGGGCATCATGTGTCGATCGAAGTTTTCCTTGCGAAATTAGAGCTATTCCGTTTACAAGGCCTTTGTCCATAGCTCAGTGGAGTACTGATCTCCCCTATGGGCTGGCACTCCAGCATCACATCCGTCTCTCCCGGATTCTATGTAGTGCAGCAGATAAACACAAAAATTGTGCATTTTATGAGAAAAGCATGAAATTTTTAACATTGTTAGTGCATACCATTTAAGGTTTATTTTCACATGTGGAGGGAAGTCAGATTTGACCTCTGAGGACCGTGAGAGGTCAAATCCAATATGGCCGCCAGTCCACCGGGTCTAATGTTCAAACGCGCTTAATTTTGGAACCAAACAGTGTAGAAAAACATTTTAGGTGTCATTTCCAACTAAATTGGGGATGCCCATTCATTTGGTGATACTTTTGAGATCGCCAGAACTCAAGGACATGCATTTAGGTCAAGGTCAAAGTCAAATTACGTTAAATATCTATTTTTATGATACTGCAGTTGGAACTGCTATTGGAAAAAGTTCATTTGAACTTTTAAAACTTTATTTTTTCAGGTACAGGGATAGGTACAGAACACCCAAAGATCAGAAATGATGAAAAAAAGTGTTTACAGTGCAAGGAATGATGCAATAACCTCTGAAAAAATAACTGTAGTTAACCAAGTATGTCCACAAAAGCTTACATTAAATCAAGTGCAATGATGAAAATTGGTAATGATCAAAATCTAAGAGTCTCCAGAACAGAAGCACAGTGCAGTGCACTTGAATGCAGCTTTGGCACACTTGCAGCGTCCAGTGCATCCTTTCTTGCAGCCACAGTCGATCAATTCATGGCACGATTTTGATGCTTCAGGAAGAGTGCTCCAAAGAGGCTGCCACCCAGTTGTTTCCTTTATCCAGCCCCAGTCAGATGGCTCTGGCATCTCTGGATCCATGACCAATGCCTGGTTCCAACAGTTGGTCTGGTAGCAAGTGCGCTTGATGTGGTGCTTCAGTGCTGCCTGGGTTGGAGGAATGTTCTCTAGACTTCTAGACTTCTGTGTGAAGAGCTGTTTCCTGGCATCATTCACTTCCGTGCTCTCACTGGTTCGGTCGTACATCAGCACCACAAATCGCTCTAGCATGACTCAGCAGGAGAGCAGAGAACTCCACTTCCATCTGTTGCATACAGTTCCTTGCCCTCTGCTAGAGGAATATGAACAGCGTCGCGTGAAAGGAAAGCAAACAATTCGGTTTTGTTCTCATCGACTCGAAGGAAGTCCTTCCAGTTCTTTGGCATCACAGCAGAAGGAGTCACCCTTTTCCTGGTGCCCTTTCCCCTCTTCTGTCTTGTTGAGGCTTTCAGGCTGGCAGGTAGGTATACATCCCAGACAAGGTCAATGCGGCTGCTTTTCTTAAGTTGAGCAGAGATATATGGTGCAAACACTCTTTCTCCATATTCTTGAAATGTTCTTGATGTTCCAGGATTTAGGATTTGAACTACAGCTGCACCATCGAGAATTGTTGCATCAGTCACAGGCGTACTGTTGTTTTCGAGCAGATCTGATTCCAGGCAGCGAAGTATATCTGCTTTACCAAAAGTATCACCAAATGAATGGCCATCCCCAATTTAGTTGGAAACGATACCTTAAATGTTTTTCTATGCTGTTTGGTTCCAAAATTAAGCGCGTTTGAACATTACCCCTGGGGAACTGGCGGCCATCTTGTATTTGACCTCTCACTGTCCTCAGAGGTCAAATCTGACTTCCCTCCACATCTGAAACTAAACCTCATGGTATATACTAACTATGCTAGAAATTTCATGCTTTTCTCAAAAAATGCACAATTTGTTAAAATATGAGAGCTTATCCGCTGTACTAATGGAATTGAAAGGTCTAACTTGAATGGCACTCAGAAGAATGCATACCTCCGCCACTCTGAAGAGTTTCTGTTTTGTATCCCAATGATAGGCCGGAATTTGATCTGGACCAGAACCAAAATATAATCGCTTGCTCTTGTCGCCTAACCAACTTATCCACTAAGCTTTGTCATAAGTCGTCCAATGCTTTGAAATATCGTGCTATATATTGTTTTTGACCCCATATTTCAATGGTGAAGAATCACTTAAAAAATAAAAATTATCTCGTATCTGCATCCAGATTAAAATCTTCACCAAAACTGAATCAATTTGTCCTTGTTACTCACCAAACCTGTCCCCAAGTGTTGTCCACATCTATCCACAACTTTTTGAGATATCCTGCTGTACTGTTTGTTATGTTTTCAGGTTGTCCGTCCGTCCGGCCGTGATAGTTTTTCGTTCCCGCGATAACTTGAGAACGGCTGAAGGGATCTTAGTCAAACTTGGTGCAGGTATGTATAATGAGGTAAAGATGAACCGATTAGATTTTGGGGTCATGAGGTCAAAGGTCAGAGGTCATGTCAGGTAAAAATGTGATAACTTGAGAACAGCTGAATGGATTTAAATCAAACTTGGTACAAGTATTATAATGATGTAATGACGTGGTCGGAGGCATATCGGTCGACGTCGTGATGTCGAAGAGTGTTGTTCTGGTTTGGACCTATCTCTCAATGCTGAAGAATCACTTAAAAGTTTTTAGTAATCGGAACTTTATCCGGATCATTTTGTCCTTATCAGACACCCAAATTCTCCACCAAATGTCGTCAGAATCCATCCACAACATTTTGAAATATCCTGTTCAAAAACAGAGAGAAAAACAAACAGACAGACAGGGGTGAAAACATAGCCTTCGATGGCGGAGGTAAAAAGGAATCGCCTGTGATGAGGCCTAAGATCAAATTCGGTTGCTCTCGCATTGGAGGCACGTCAGTGGTCTCTGATCTCTGTTTTCTACCGTCTATCTTCAACATTGCTCCCTCCACCCTTTCAGTCATCCGACCTTCCCCAGAAACTCCAGGATGCACACCTTTTTTCAGTAACCCCATCCTGGTTAAACTTCCAGAATCCAGGTTGACAGCCCACCTCAACTCTTTTATTCCCCATTATGGATCTGCCTTCTAGAGGCTGTTCTGTCCCTCTCCCCCCGCCCCAACCCCCCATCCTGAGCCATAATCTTTATTACCCCTATTAACCCTACCTAACCCTATGATCTTACCTGCTGATGTCAGTGTTTCCTCTCTCTCTCGCTCTTCCTTTTTTGTTCATTTATCCCCACGTTGATTGTGTCCATCTTTGCCCTGCCAAGCTTGCTCATCCATGAGCTTTGCTTTTTTTAGGAAGAAAAATCCCCCAAAAACACACGTGTTGCTAAGTTTCTTCCGCATTTCATTTTTAAAAGGGCTGTGTGGAAAGATTGGGGAAACAATGTGTCAATTTGCTTTAATTAACAAACATCATTCTTAACACAAATCGTGTAAAAGGTCACTTTTGAGCCAAAAAGTTATTGGTGTACTAGAAGCCTTCCAAGTGAGTGGCAGATGGAGCTTGTTGCTGGACCATGTTCCTTTCAGACCTAAGTGTCTTACTGAAAGCTGAATGATTGTGTTGAGCGCCTGGATGTTGATGTGGAGTTCAGCTTTCAACGTGGCACAGTCCTCGGTTCACACCACTCTTTCAGCCAGTGTTCGAGCCATTTTCAGCAACTGATGTACATCTCAATATGTTCTACACAACTTCCTTCACTTGCCTTGTTTGGACGTTTTGTGGAGATGAATCGTTGACAAACTGGGTCAACTGAGCCGTTCAAGTTTCCTTGAAAGCTATAATCAGAGCTCCGCAGTGACCGCCGCAAAGCTTGGTTAAGTGGCGGTACAAAGCGAGGACACTGAAGAAGCAAGTCATTTATTGCCAGGTTTCTGGAAATCCATTGCAAACCACATGAAACCTGATTGTTGGAATGGGGTCATAAAATCAACTTCACCGAGTCCCTGGTTTAGGAGACAAGACAGTCTATCGAACACCTGCCTTCCCAGTGCTTTTACTCGTATTAGAAGGAATGCATTAAAATCCACATTGATGCATATTCAACAGTCAGCCATATTGATGATGCCACAATTGGTGTTACCAGAATTATGTGAGACCTTTGGGGCATAATAAGGGGCAGCAGGCTTACGTAATGGTAAAGTAGAGCTCCTTGTCTATCAAGTTGTCAATACTTTACCTTTCCATTTAAATCCTACAAAAAATTGCTGTTCTATTGGAATGTCATCCTGTGGGTGCATCGAGGAAAGCATTGCATTTTGTAGAAGACGTTAAACGGGACATCTCATCCGTGTTATGAACTTAAATTATACCGCAGTTATCTCCAGTAGGGTTCGGCGTTTCGATCAGTAGTATTGTGATATAATCCTACCATTATCACCTGCGCCACCAAAGGTGGATGATCTCAAAAAGTTGTGGACCAATTCGACAGAAATTTGGTGGAGATGTTGTGTATGTGACAAGGACAAAATGGTTAGACTTTGGTGATGATCTGGATCTGGATCCAAGAATTTTAAAGCAATTCTTCACCATTGAGAGAAAAGGCAAAAACGACATATAGCACGATATCTCTAAAGGTTGTGGCCGGATTCGGACAAACCTTCGTGGACAGGTTGGTTGTGTGACAAG
The DNA here is from genome assembly GCF_964187855.1 of Myxine glutinosa. NCBI lineage: Eukaryota > Metazoa > Chordata > Myxini > Myxiniformes > Myxinidae > Myxine > Myxine glutinosa. The sequence continues at coordinate 157,537,840 of NC_136264.1, read as the reverse complement.
GACGAATCGATTAGATTTTTGTGAAGATCCGAATCCCGATCCGGATACGAGAATTATTGAATTATGAAGTGATTGTTCACCATTGAGTGAGAGGCCAGCCAAAGATGATGTATAACGTGATATCTCAAAAAGTTATGGACGACTTATGACAAAACTTGGTGGATGAGTTAGTTTGGTGACAAGAACAAGCCGATTCGATTTTGGTTTCGGTCCGGATCAAGATCCGACCTATCAGTGAGATACAAAACGTAAACTGCCTGGAGTGCCGTTCTGGTGTAAAATATATTGTGACGTACAAGTACCACAATTCATAGTAAGTGGATGTGACACCAAACTTAAGAGTTGAGTTGCATCTTTATGGGACTACTATTAAGGTTTCCTTCAATTTCCTTGGGTATAAACTTTCAGAAGCAACATTAATCCAACCATCTTGGCCCCCTTACCTTGTGGTCATTCAATTGTCCATGCTACTTGTTAAATAGTAACGATTGTTCAAAGGTGTTTATAGACATCAAATTCATTATATCCTGCGTAAAAAAAAAACTTGGCCTTCCCAGTATATACGAGTGATCATCTTCTTCCTCTTCTTGTATTGCAATCATGCACCGCAGCACTCCTTGGAATGATTGGCCACCTCTGCACAAGTTCTCTTGATCGTTCAAACACTCTGATTTGACACTATGATTGTTCAAAAATAAATTAAGAAAACAGCTGTGTTTGACTGTGTTGTCATTTGCTCTTTCACTGTTTGGTCTTAAGCATGATTCTTCTTCCTAATCAAAATATCCTCTTCCCCTTCCTCTCTCTCTTTCTCTTTCTTTATTTTCCTTTTACTTCCCTTACTGAAAATGTATTAAATTCAGACCACAGATGTCAGGATATATTCAAGTCTTCTGACTGTGTGACATTGAACAGGATATTTCTCATACTATAATTTGTCAAGATGGAAAGTTTTTAAAGTTAGAGGATTGTAAAGTTTGGGCTGTACTGCCATGCTGTTGTAATAGATTGTGCCCTTTATCATTGTACAAGGTAAAATGATTTTCAAACAGACTCCATAAAACCCAAAAACATTCTATTAACGGTTGATGGTTTACAATTTTTTGTAATGCTGATCAATGTCCACTGACATTTTCTGATAGATTAATGTTTAATGCCTCTCTTCTTGTTTCATCCCAATATTTATGGTACATATATGACGTGCCTTACTTACATATTATCAGAGAGACGGAGAGCGAGGAGTTTTTTGAGGAGGAAGAAGAATGTTGTATGTTAAGTTTCATTCATTGTTTAACAATAAATTTGTGAACTTATTAATATTCTTGGTTGATTATGACTAATACTTGAAGCATGTTTATTTAACTCCATCATTTATATCCTCTGGTAGGGTGATCATGTGGTATTTCGAGAGGGGAAGCGTTAAAAATGGTAAGTACCCCGTGAGAGCAAAGCGAAAACTGGGATTAAACAATTTTTCAACATCAACAATTTTTTTCAACATCAACAATTTTTTTCAACATCAACAACAATCAACAATTTTTCAACAATTTTTACAACATTTTCAACAAATAAATGTCGCTCTGTCTGTCCGTCCATCAATCTACAACCGTCAGTTTATGATCGAGGAACAACTTCATTTCAGTTGAATGTTATGCATTTATTTGAACACAAATTGGAACATCAATCAGAAAACGAACCTGTAGTTCAGCAGTACTTTGTCTCTGAATTGTTCCCGACCTCGCATGTGTAGAGAGGAGTTAGAGTTTTTACTTTTTTCAGAGCAGAGAGGAGTTTTCACTCCTCCCTCGGGATTCAGACAAATATTTTGAGATTCTGCATTCAGTCAAATATGGCGGCGCCTAGTGCTGTTTGATTAGTGCATCTTTTTCTCAATTATTGTTCCAAAATCGACATTTTCTCCGAGTTGGCACAAGTTTTGTAACTACGCAAATGCATGGATTATCCTCGATGGTGACGGTAAAGGATCGTCGGTTCTGGACTGTTCCGTTTGACCCATCCGCTTTGTATAGTTAGCATAACGCCTGATATGCGAGGTTAACGAACAAAACAAGCATATATCGTGCTCGGAAACACAAAGCAAGAGTTCAAAAGACTCTTCCCATGTCCCTTTTCTCAACACTGTGTGGGGTAAGGTGTTCTATGAACTCTCTAGTTCTGGAAGCCTCTTTTTTGAAACACACATTGCAGTGCGTATATGGTGTTACAGTCAGTTGTTATAAGTTTTGTTGTACTATCTGTAGGATGACTCACGTTCAGATGTTTCTGTGAACTCACACATAACCCAAGTGTAATCAGCATAATGAAATTGATAAATAACATGGTGAGTCATATTGTTATAGGCAAAAAGTGTTATTCCCCCTCTTTCTTTTGGCCCACAAGCAAAAGCTTATCTCTTATTATCAAACAATCCGAGCCAGGACGGGCCCAGCGGAAGGCTTCTCGAGATGCAGTCGGGCGAGGCGGATTTGGCGTTGTCGTGATGTCCATTTTTATTTAACTTGATGTTTTAGGAGAAATAAGTTTGTATGGCATTAAATTTGTATTATAAACTTTACCATGACTTGCACTTTTCCCTGGTACCTTATTCCAATCCATGAGTTGACATCATGCTCACCTTGAATCCATTTTCTTTTAAAATTGCATCTTCATAAAGAGTCTTTTGTCAAAAAGGAAGATTCATGTGCAGATCATGAAGGAATAATCACGTGCATTAACGTTTTATTAATAAGTGAGAACCTGAAGCGGTGTTTCGTCCATCCCAACTCGTGCTGCCATGTATTCAAACTTTTCCCTTAATCATACGGATTCTCTCCAAAGTTGGGGAGACATGGTGAGACGATATTTCATTCAATCAGGGAAAGCAGCTTGGGTCAGGTCTGGCTATATTGTGACATGTAAACATCGTTTAGTCCGTGGAAGAGTGGCAATCGATAGTAAAACAAATGTATGGCCTTGTCAAAGTCAAAATGAATTTATTTGACTATACTGTGATAAAAGAAAAGAAAACAAAGCTCACTCTAAAGTGACGTAACATCTGTCTCACATTACATTTAGCTTGGTGCTTGTTTTATTCGTGACATGATAACAGGTTAACATAATGTGGCCTAAGGGGATAACATACATGTGGCCATAGAGGATAACATACATGTGGCCATAGAGTATAACATACATGTGGCCTTAGAGGATAACATACATGTGGCCTTAGAGGATAACATACACGTGGCCTTAGAGGATAACATACATGTGGCCTTAGAAGGATAACAAAATGCAACCTAAGATGATAACATACATGTGGCCATAGAGGATAACATAATGCAAACTAAGGGGATAACATACATGTGGCCATAGAGGATAACATACACATGGCCTTAGAGGATAACATACATGTGGCCTTAGAAGGATAACAAAATGCAACCTAAGATGATAACATACATGTGGCCATAGAGGATAACATACATGTGGCCATAGAGGATAACATAATGCAACCTAAGAGGATAACATACATGTGGCCATAGAGGATAACATACATGTGGCCTTAGAGGATAGCATACATGTGGCCTTAGAGGATAACGTACATGTGGCCATAGAGGATAACATACATGTGGCCATAGAGGATAACATACATGTGGCCATAGAGGATAACCTACATGTGGCCATAGAGGATAACATACATGTGGCCATAGAGGATAACATACATGTGGCCATAGAGTATAACATACATGTGGCCTTAGAGGATAACATACATGTGGCCTTAGAGGATAACATACACGTGGCCTTAGAGGATAATGTACATGTGGCCTTAGAGGATAACATAATGCAAACTAAGGGGATAACATACATGTGGCCATAGAGGATAACATACACATGGCCTTAGAGGATAACATACATGTGGCCTTAGAAGGATAACAAAATGCAACCTAAGACGATAACATACATGTGGCCATAGAGGATAACATACATGTGGCCATAGAGGATAACATACATGTGGCCTTAGAAGGATAACAAAATGCAACCTAAGACGATAACATACATGTGGCCATAGAGGATAACATACATGTGGCCATAGAGGATAACATACATGTGGCCATAGAGGATAACATACATGTGGCCATAGAGGATAACGTAATGCAACCTAAGAGGATAATGTACATGTGGCCTTAGAGGATAACGTACATGTAGCCTTAGAAGATAACATACATGTAGCCTTAGAGGATAACGTACATGTGGCTATAGAGGATAACGTAATGAAACCTAAGAGGATAATGTACATGTGGCCTTAGAGGATAACATACATATGGCCTTAGAGGATAACGTGCATGTAGCCTTAGAGGATAACATACATGTGGCCTTCGAATATAACGTACATGTGGCGTTAGAGGATAACGTACATGTGGCGTTAGAGGATAACGTACATGTGGCCTTAGAGGATAACATAATGCAACCTAAGAGGATAACGTACATGTGGCCTTAGAGGATAATGTACATGTAGCCTTAGAGGATAACGTACATGTCAGCTTAGAGGATAACATACATGTGAACCAGGACTGCGGAGGTTATTCGGGGCCATGGAGTATATCTTTTATTCCCTTCCTCCACTCTTCCTTTATTCTTTCCCATCACGTGTTTTACTCCTTTTCACCATCTTTCCCCACCTCCCCCTCCTCTTCCTCTCACGCCCCATTATTCACCCTCTATTATTTGCTGCCCCTCGTTTTCGTGATGTGTGCTCATTAACGGCTGTGTGAATCCAGCCAAGAGAGTGCGACCCCCCCGCCCCATTTTTTAACTCTTCTCCTCCTCGTTAACGCCTGAACTCCCTCGCCCCAGTCATACTGATTGGCTCATCTCCCTCCCACAGGATCTCCTCCCCACTGACTAGACCTCTTTCGAAGATAACTTTTGTTGAAAAGCAGCAAAAGTACATAGTCGCTAAAACTTACTCTCAATAGAGAAAAATCTCCACGTTTTAAAACAAGCTCCTTGCCCTTGGGGCAATAAACACTCCCCTCCCTGCTCTCCACACCTTGCTTTGGCAAAGGTGTAAAGCAGGGACAACCCGAATCTGGAATCCAAAGTTTACAACGTTGAAAATGTCTTCATTATATTATTCTATCTTTACCCAAATAAACTTTCTTATTAATGTCGGCTTGACCATGCTGTTTGTGATGCACAGTAAATGATACATTGTTTATGAATTAGAGTTGGTGTTGACAGGTGGGTGGGCCCGCAAGATGGCCTATAGGTAAATATACACACTCACCTGTGGGCCCTTGAGCCTGGGTTTGAATCTCAGCCCACCTACAAACTGCCATCCTCGTGTTTCACAGGCAGGTGATTCATCAATGTGTGTGCGGTCCCTGTGATGTAAGTTAAAACTGGGCGTCCCGTCTACCGGAAGTAGTTGGCCTGAACATTACCGATCTCGGTGTCCTTCGTGAAGAGTCGGCGAGCCATTACCGGAAACCTGGCCAAATTCCTGTCCCAACAGAGGGTGTTGCATTAGCAGCACAGCCACACCCTCAGCCAACGATGCTTCTCACAGCCTTGTACTGCATTAAAAAAAAGAAGTCAAAAAAGGTGTTGGCAGATACCTGTGGCTCGCATGAATGAATGAATGAATGAATGAATCTAGTTCTTTTTTTTTCCATTTCATTTGTCATTCATTGTGGCTCGCATGTTGATTTAAAAAGTTTTAAAAGATGTTGATTCACTAATAATTGCATAATATTCAAATAAAATAACGAGAGCCACAAAACAAGTAAAAACGACGTTCCCTCCATTTGTCGTGGATCTGCGCAGCTTCGAAGACCTATTTTACTCACCCTGATTATATTTTAGTATCACTGTGATCTCTTTATTTTAACATTCAGTTTCATCAGCAGTAGAGCAAGGTTGCGCAGGATACCTTCCTCCATCCAGAGGTATAAACTCTCATCAGTGTGTTTGTTCAGTACCCTACACTGAACGTTTTGTATTTTTCAATAGTCTTGTAGAGAAGCTTCCAGAAAGAGCTCCAGTGTTGACATTCGGAATACCAACCATACAACTCGGACCGACTTCCTGTTTCCTCAAAATCATTTTTATATCCATGGCTTCATTGTCTATCCGGTGCTGATGCAGTTGAGTTTTCAACGTTTTGTGCGTACACTGGTGGGTTTTGTGTGTACAGACATTGCCACTCAGATAGTGGGTGGCATCATGGCATCATGCCTGCAGTCAGTGTTTCAGAAGAAGTTCATTTGTTGTTGCTCCTCTCGTTATCAATCGCTCCTTCGTCCTCTTTCAATCAATTAATCAATTTTTGAAACCAAAGCTTTCAGAATCATTAGAATCTCCCGCGATGAAGCCACCTCCGAGGGCCTTTCCCTCACTCACCGCAGACAGGTTGATGGTCTTTCTGTCTTCTACCGACTCCTCTCCGGCCTTGTCCCCCCAGCACTGCCTGTGCTCTGTCCCCCAAATATTCCTGCAGGACGCACAAGATCTGCCAGCCACCCTCTTATGGTTAAACTGCCAAAATCAAGACTCTCTGCTCACCTTCACTCTTTCATTCCCCTTTTCTCCCGCCTCTGGAACAAACTCCCTCACTCTCTTCAATCCCACTCCTCCCTCCAGGTCTTTAAAACAGCTGTTCACCACCATCTCTTATCTTCCCCCATCCAAAACCTTGATCTTTTCTACCCCCGTTAATTCAACCCAGATCCACTTTTCTGAAATACCGACTTCTTTCCTGGAAGTCCTAGCAGTGTCCATGTGTTTTATACCTCTCCCATTCCCCACTTTCCCCCTTCCCATGCCTCCTCCCCACAAGCCCTCTACCTCCCACAGATCTCCCGATGTCCCTGTTCGCTACTGTTGTGCTTCTGTGCTGCCCTCTCTCTCCCCATCTTGTCTCCCGCTCCCTTTATTTCGTCTTATGTGTCCGTTTGTTTTTCTTGTTTGTTTTTTTTGTCATTAATGTTAGCCTTTACACGAGCCTCGATCTTGTATACAAAAAAAAAAAAAAAAATCGTCTCTTTTGCAATCCGGAACTTCGCTCGGTCACCTCCAGTGACATTTCGCTACGTTTTGACTCAAATGCACCCCTTGATCGCCATCTTTGTTGTTATCGTCATGCTTCTAGCTATGAATGGAAAAGCTCAATGTGCCAGAGCCTTAGACCTCCTAATAACAGGACCTCGTACATTTATCCGCAGCTCTGCTCAGCAGAGCGAACTGTCGGAGCGGTGCTGACAGCACGGGTTTCAAGTTTCCAGTTCTTTGCCTTCTTGCAAGGAAACCAGTTTTCTTACTTCATCAAATTCCTTTATTTATATATTTATTTGTTGGGTGGATCAGTCAAATGCAATTTTGCCCTCAATGCTGGAAACGGCTGGGCAACCGGTACATTTGACACTAATCCTGTACATTTCTTTTGCCTTTGTTGTTGCCGGTGACATTGATTTCTAAATGTCTTCTGCTTTTTTTTTTCAGGTTTGTATGTGGAGTGTTCTCATCTTGGACTCCACCTTTTCTCCACCTCGTTTGCACTTCGAACACTCTGCCTCGTCCTGTTGACATTCGCCCAAAGCCACTGGCTTTCCAGGTCCCTTCCAACATCCTGTCGATCACTGCTCCACGCTGGCCCCCCTAAAAACAGCAGCCTGAGGAAGGCTGGAGGACGGGGCAGGGATGAGGCCTTGGCAAGAGCTGTGGAGTCTCAGTTTTAGCTTGGTGGTTGTGCTGGGGGAAGCCACTGGTGAGTTTGATGAGAGATTCTTTTTTTACATCTTAACTTGCCATATCCGCTGTCATAAGTAACTGCAGGGCGTGATCTGGAAATGCCTTCGGATGAACAAAAGCTGTGGCTCAACATTTGTTTGATAGCGCAGCAGCAGCAGGCCAAACAGCTCACAGACAGCTGCTCCAACAGAACACTTCTGATCACCCTGAGGAAGGCGTGAGACAATGTTCTTAATCAAACACAAATGTACGCAAGAAGAGTTAACCAGGAGGCATGCGAACGTCCACAAAAAATGCTACCGGAGAGATGAAAGGCAATGACGCAGCCCGTTAGGGGGTCTTTAATCAGTACGAGTTGACGTAGAAGGTATTGTCACGTACGGGGTCTTGATAACCAGGCTCTCTGTAATCAGGCTTTTTGCAAGAGTGGCAAAGCTGTTATCTCAGTTAAAATGAGCGAGTGCAATGTACCTTACTGACCCATTCTGTGGAGGTGATTGAGATTTCTGAGGAAATGAAATGGACAAGGAACCACTAGAAGGACCTGTTTTACAAAAGATAAACTTCAATTTCTGTTTTTATATTAAATTTCAATTCACTGTGTACAATGACATTTCTTCGTGATATATACATACATACATACATACATACATATATACCAGGGCTCGACATTAACGGATGCCCATGCTTTTTCAGATTTTTAGATGCACCAAATTTTATAAGTGGTCGGGTTTTGGATGCCCGGTCAGGCACCCTCAAAATTCCATAATGAACATAAATTTTGACCGCAAATGTGCGATCACCATGATCGGAGCGGCAAGTTTTTTGAAATCCAGTCGTATTTAAATGCAATCACAATCGAACGTAGTTCTCTCACTTTGGTCTTGCGCAGTTTCCTAGTCAAGTTTATTTATTTAAATTGTATATATTCTATATCTTCTATCTATATAAAGCAGTAAAGTATGTTTGTTTGTTTGTTTGTTTGTCCTCTTATAACTCGAGAACTACTCATCGCAGAGCAAAACCAAAGGCATATTCGGAATCAGTACGTCTCAGAGCAACTACAGCACACCTTAAATTTTAAAAAACTTCGCGTTTTAAAATTATGACGTCATCAGCGTATTTCGGAACGTTAATTTTTTAACTTCATATTCGTAATCAGTACGTCCCAGAGAAACTTCGTAACGTTAATTTTTCAACTTCATCCGATTGATATGGGACCAAGGGCATGTGACAGAGAGTGAAACATTTATTTGACGACAATGACTTCCGACTTCCGGGTTCGGAATGCGGGACCAATGCCATTTGACAGGGAATAAAAAATAAATGCGACATTCAATTGACGACAATGACTTCCGACTTGACTCCCCCCTCTGTCCCCTCCCCCCTCCCCCTCCCCTCCCCCTCCCCCTCCACCCTACCCCCGCCCCTTCTCCCCTCCCCTCCCCCCTCCCCTTCCCCTCCCTCCTCCCCTCTCCCCATCCCCCTCCCCTTCTCCCCTCCCCCTCCCCCCTCCCCTCCCCCCGCCCCCATCCCCCTCCCCCTCCCCTCTCCCCCTCCCCTTCCCCTCCCCTCCCCCTCCCCCTCCCATCCCTCCCCCTCCCCATCCCCCCCTCTTCTCCCCTCTCACCCTCCCCCTCTTCTCCCCTCTCCCCCTCCCCCTCTTCTCCCCTCTCCCCCTCCCCCTCCCCCTCTTCTCCCCTCTCCCCCTCCCCCTCTTCTCCCCTCTCCCCCTCCCCCTCCCCTCTCCCCCTCCCCTTCCCCTCCCCTCCCCCTCCCACCCCTCCCCCTCCCATCCCTCCCCCTCCCCATCCCCCCCTCTTCTCCCCTCTCACCCTCCCCCTCTTCTCCCCTCTCCCCCTCCCCCTCCCCTCTCCCCCTCCCCCTCCCCTCTCCCCCTCCCCCTCCCCTCTCCCCCTCCCCCTCCCCTTCCCCTCCCCTCCCCCTCCCACCCCTCCCCCTCCCATCCCTCCCCCTCCCCATCCCCCCCTCTTCTCCCCTCTCCCCCTCCCCCTCCCCCTCTTCTCCCCTCTCCCCCTCCCCCTCCCCCTCCCCCTCCCCCTCCCCCTCTTCTCCCCTCTCCCCCTCCCCCTCCCCCTCCCCCTCCCCCTCCCCCTCTTCTCCCCTCTCCCCCTCCCCCTCTTCTCCCCTCTCCCCCTCCCCCTCCCCCTCTTCTCACCTCCCCCCCTCTTCTCCCCTCCCCCCCGTTCTCCTCCCCTCCCCTCCCCCCTCCCCTCTCCTCCCCCGCCCGGCAATGCCGGGTACTTCTGCTAGTATGTATATATTCCAAGTACGACAGGGGTGAAAATGAAGCATTCTAGCAGAAGGAAAATATTTAGTTGCCCATTGGTCCATGGTAAATTATTATCCCCCGCCACTCCACGAAGATTGGTGATGGGGGACATTAAAATGAGCTCCATCCAACCGACCAACCGACCATCTGTCCATGAACTTTTGTATACGCGATATTCCAAAAAACCGTGGAACATTTAGCTTTCATATTACAGTTATATATTCCTCATGACATTATCTCAACCTGATTAGATCACGACCGCGATTGGCTGAATAATGTTGCCATGGCAACCATCTTGGTAACTTAGCTTGTGTGCGAGCTCAACTGGTGTCTCTACGAATAATGCCACGGTTAGCGGGTCCGATTGTGGGACTTCCCATCCCAAGAAGCAGAGTGATTATGAGGATAGATGGGAAAGAAAATTACAGGCAGCATGGAAGGACAAATTCCAGTGGCTGGAATACGTCACCGAGAATGATCAAATGTTCGGTGACTTACGTGGGAGCTTATCCAGCACTAGTGGATGATTTGGGACATTCTTCACTGGGTCAACGAACTTCGGGAGAAGCGATATGTGAAAAAGTACAATGTCTCAACATATCACTGAGTGCGCTAATGTGAAGGCACTTTACTTGTGTTCAGTGAACTTTTAGCAGAGTGAAGATGTTTTTTTTGTTTTGTTTTTGTATACAAGATCGAGGCTCGTGTAAGAGCTAAAAAGTTCAATCTAAATACTATTGTTCTTTAAGAAATGCACATTTTCTGTCTCACTCTATTAAACTAGAAAGGCACTCGGAGCTCCGCCAGGGTGAACAGTTTGTTTTGTATCCACTAATAGGCCGGATCTGGATTCTGACCTGAACCAAAATCCAATCGGCTTGTTCTTCTCACCTAACCGACTCATCCACCTAGTTTTGTCATAATCCGTCCACAGCTTTTTGAATCCGACCCCCCCCCCGTCCGAATCCGTCCGAAATCCGCCCCCCCCGTCCGAATCCATCCGAAATCCGTCCCCCCCATCCCCTCCCCTTCCCATGCCTCCTGCCCCCAAGCCCTCTCCCTCCCACACTTCTCCCTGCTCTCAAATGTTGTGGTTGTGTGCTTCCCCTTCTCTCCCCATCTTGTCTTCCGCTCCCTCTTTTTATATATTTTGTTTGTCTGGTTGATTTGTTTGTGAAATAAATGCTAGCTCTTTCACGAGCCTCGATTCAGTATACAAAAATAATAATAATAATATTAAATAAATAAAAATCTCTCAATGGTGAAGAATCACTTAAAAAAAGAAAAATCTCTCGTATCCGAATCTTCACCAAAATCGAATCAATTCTCTCTTGACACACATGCAACCTGTCCACCAAGTTTCATCCGAATCTATCCATAACTTTTTTGAGATGTTGTGCGATATATCGATTTTGGCCCTATCTCTAAATGGTGACAAATCACTTAAAATACGATAGTATCCAGATCTGCATTTTCACCAAAATCGAATCAATTCGTCCTTGTCAAATATCCAACTTGTCAACCAAATTTCGTTCGAACCCGTCCGTGACTTTTTGAGACATCCTGCTCACAGACAGACAGAGGTGAAAGCGTAAATGTGGTGCAGGTGTCGGTAATTAACGTTAAACAGGACACCCTGGTACAAAAGAATATTTTCTTTCTACGTAGAGAATTTAGAATGTGTACAATAAGTTTGAAGTTTATCTTTTGCATAGTCTGCCCTTATGTTTCATTCTCTCTTTCATTCCCACACAAATCTTTCAGTCGATCACATGTGCAGTGTTCACCCATTTTCTGAGATGCCCTTATATATAATAACCACAGTTGATATTGCCACCTGGGTGGCAGAGAGCCTGGCACATATAATACCAGGTTCTCAAACTCCTCCCTCCCCTTCCCTTCCTGTCTGCCATTAAAATCCCCCAGGCAGCCTCGAGTTCGATGTATGTGTCTCCCCTCCTATTTTCTCGTCTTTATGCATCTGACTCATCCGTTCTTCCCGCCCTTTCTTTGCTTCTCTACAATGCTCTTTGTTCACATCTGTAAGCATTTTCCCAGCGATCGGAGCAGCCAGTGTGAGTGCCAGCCAGCAGTGGGAGTGCAGAAGGAGTTGATGGGGAGGGGGATGCGGGATAGTTCTCTGCACCCTGTTGTCTGACCATGGACTGAGGGAAGAAAGGGGCTGTGGATCCATTGAGAATGACTTGAATTACAAGCAAAACAATTCGTGGGTAGCACCGGCAGCTGTGGAATAGATTGTGGGTCCTTTATGAAACCAAACGGTCATCGAACGGTCACACAAGTGTTTAAGCTTGAGCAACCAAGCCCTTGTCAAATAAAATTTCTATGTTAATGTAGTCATTGTTTTGACAATATTTATTATTGTGCTTCTTTTCACCACCTTTATTGGTTGTCCTACACTATTGTGACTATTTCATGTGATTTGTAATTATGTTTGTTTGACGTTCAGAATGCCACAGGCAGAATTACCAGGCCATAATTTTCACAATAAAACAACTATGAACAGATTATATATATTAGAGAGCTGCTGGTCTGTCTGTGTGTCACCATTTTTCTCAGAGATGACTGAACAGATCTTCGTCAAACTTTCAGAGGTTCATCAGTGAGTGCCTGGGGGCATTTTAGGCAAAAAATTCTGATATTAAAAAAGTTCATTTTTTTTGGATATAAAAAAATCGCTCCATAGTGCCGAAGCCTTTTTAAAAATTAATGACAGTTATATACAAGTACACATTCGCATAAATAAATACAAAACAATCACCAGACATTTGAACACAGATAAATCAAAATTCCGGAAGGGTATGAAGTTGGTAGTAAGGCTTCTTCTTCTTCCTGTTCGGCATCACACTTAACTCAGAAACGTGACGAACAGCACTTTCACCAGCAGATATTCAACGAAAAGGTGATGAACCCTCTTCCACTCCCTCCACTCCCTTCCTCACCCCTCCCTCTCATATATATATATATATATATATATATATATATATATATATATATATATATATATATATACATACATATACATATACATATATATATATATATATATATATATATATATACATACATATACATATATATATATATATATATATATACATACATATACATATATATATATATATATATATATATATATATATATATATATATATATAATTTTTTTTTAAATATATGTATACATATATATATATATATATATATACATGAACATGATTAGAAATAACCAAACGATATTTGTGGGAAAATTACATGCGCCGAGCAGGAATCGAACGCAGGTAAACCAGAGGACCTCGGTTCGATTCCTGGTCTGGGCACGTAATTTTCCCATTTATGTCGTTTGCAGATGTATTTTTTAATTTATATAATTTTCAAGCATCATGTTTCTACACACGGAGTTGCTGAAAGAAGCCAGTAGTAGGTTTAGCTACGGTATCTGCGGTCAACAGTGCCGCTGTAATCATTCAAACAGGAAACAAACTTAAAAGTCCTGCTTTACTTTTGATGTCTTGCAGTGTCAAGCACAATGGAGTAAAATGCAGTGATTATGAGGCAAAATATTCATTGTTGCAAACATTTCAAAAGAAACTACTCGCAACGAGGTGTCCCCTCGAGGCCTGGGAATGAAATTGCATTTTACTGATGTGGTGATGAAAGCAATGACCGTCTGTTGAGGTTTTGGTGTGAGTTGGGTGTTTTGTCTTTCATTTCTCCACATCAACGCTTCCTTACCCCTGATCTCTTTGCCTTTCTCTTCCCATATCCCTCTGAGCGGCTTGCGTCTGGGGGAGTACACAGGAGGATGGGGTTTCTTCAGAAACCGAAAAACCTTTCCCACCCTCCTTTATCCGCCCGACATTCTGGACTTTGTCTGTCTATCTTCTGTCCCTTTTTTTTCTTCCCTTCCCTTTTAAACCTGAACTCTTGCTCTTGCATGTCCTGCACACTCGGTTGAGACACATCTGTTCTTCGACCACAGCTTCCTGTGCTATTTGCTCCTTTCTTCTTCTTCATCTTCTTCTTTGCTCCCCAGATTCTTCTTTCTCAAGTCTGAGACTGTAATGCGAGCTTGCACCATTATCCTCGAGCGTTATTGGCTTTGTTTATTTTTTAGGAAAGATCTCTCCTCCTTGTAATGAGGGAAACATTTGTTTTATGACATTTTGCAAAACAAATTTCACTTTACATTTTCAAGCTGAATTTGGTTTCCCATTCCTCTTGCACATTCACTTGTAGTTAACTTCATGATTATGATAATGAGAACAATGATCATATTTATCATTTATGATAATGAGAATGCGCCTCGGCAATGCCGCGCTGGAGGATGTTATTTATTTATTTGGCATGGGGCGGTGTACTTTGAATGTATCTGTACTTGTTTCATTTTTAATTGTTTTGCAAAAATTTCTCAATTTTTTTTTTCCACCTCCACAAGTGTAGATCAGTGACAAAAAATCTCAATTTAATCCATTTTAAATTCAGGCTGCAATACAGCAAAATGTGAGAAAGTCAAGGGGTGTGAATACTTTCTGAAGGCACTGTAACTCCTTGCTTGGGAAAATATGCATGATTTGTCACCATCATGAAGCCCTGATGTCATCCCGAGTGGTTTCATGGTGTATCCATTCGATGGGAAGAGACATTAGAGGCTCTCAGCTCCTTGGCTGTTATTATCTACAAAAGCATTGCCACCTGCACTGCAACAAATGAATTTTTTTAATGCAAACAAAAAGTTTTTCCATTTAAGAGTTTTTGAACCAAACATGTGACTTTATTCCAATGCCATCGGCAAACTCACTCGCCACCTGGAAGAAACGAGCGACATTGCCTGGAAGTGACATAGCAAAGGATTGTTATCTTTGCTGAGGTCACTGTTGCAGGACACCTTTATACAGGTGTCGACACTCAAGGAAGCACAAAACAACAGAGGGCAATGGGTCAACAGACAGAAAGTGGGGTAAGAAAATTCCTTCTTAGTTACTGGGGGAAAAAACTTTTTGATCCTTTCTCATCCAGAAAAATATCAAGAAAAACATCACATGGAATTTTGCAAATGCAAACGCACGTTCAAATGTCCAGCCCATATCGAAGTTTATGGTTGGGACAGGTGGTCTGAGAAAAGTCTAGAATAAAAAAAAAACAATTCTTCAAATTAAATAATCTAATACATGTTTGCCAACTCAACTTGCGTTACGCATACTAATATACAAGATGTATAGGCTTGATGCAACTATCACATCAAGAGTAAAATGCACAAAACTTTACTCACCATACACATGGAAATTAACAACATTACATTATTTTATCATTTGCACATTCATATCATAACCTGAAGTAAAGTATACAGTAAAATGGTGCATTAAGAAAATCGTTTATTTTTTACGTAGTCTCCCCCTCTGACTTCCATTTGTCAGATATCCCAAAGGACAGTGACTCCTGTTTCTTATTTACCTTAACAATCACCTGTTCCACGTCACCGATGAGCCCATTGAGTGCTGTTTGATATTTTCCTCCATTGACAGACAGGATGCAGCTGCAGCTGCTTATCTGTCTCTCTGTCTCTCTCTCTCTCTCTCTCTCTCTCTCTCTCTCTCTCTCTCTCTCTCTCTCTCTCTCTCTCTCTCTCCCCCCTTCATAAATGTGGATGCAATCATTACAAGACCTGCACTGATTTCACTGCCAAAACCTAATTCCATAGGCAGTGACGCATAGATCGTATAACATCATTAATCCTCACGAGGTCTCTCTTTCATGCAAAACCTCAAATGTTATCTATTGTTTGCTAACACGTAAAAACTGTGCACTTCACTAAATTTGGGAGATATGCAGCAACATAAGCCACTGCTGAAAGCCCATAGATCGGGAACTAGATATCCAGATTTCAGGTCATGGTGTCCTTTGTTGAACATTCATCTTCATACAGGTAACGTCGGTTGAAATGAAAGAATAGAGGATTCATATTTAAGTGTATTGAAAACTTGAATATAAGACTTACTTTTCATCATGCACCGAGGAATTCAACAAGAAATTGGATACAACCATGACGGAATTTCTCCTGTAACTGGAACAAGAGATGAAATAATAAAATAATGGTTAATTCTAAAACAAACAAAGCTTTGCAAACCACTTAAATGCATGTAGAATGAAAATAAACACCTTAAATAAAATCATAGTAACTTGTTTGGGGGGAGACATTTATTCAATAGCAGAATCGTACTAAAATATGCAATTTTGTGTCTGTCTGTCTGTCTGTCTGTCTGTCCGTGATACATTCGGTCATTACTCATCCAATCTCAAACAAACTTAACAGGAGGACTAAGAATCACACGATGGACGTTGTATCGACTACATTTGTACCCCTCCCCAAATGGATTATCCGTCTTGGGTGAAATCTGTGTTGAGGTGTATATCCGTGTTAAGATAGTTATTCATGGCATTTTGCCAAATTCTAATAACAAAAGTAATAACAAAACTAATTATAATAGTATATTGATGTTATTACAAAACAATATTAATACTAATAATATCCTCACTCCCCAAGGGGTTTTTCCTCCTTGGACAAACGCCGTGTTAACGTGTATGAATAGCTTATCGCGGATCGCGGCATATCGTGGGGGCAAACCTACTAGAAGTGAAGAATATTATAAATCACAAACGTATGATTACCTTTTGACAGCAACAGTTTTTGTAATTTGACAGTAACAAGTAATTAAATTAATTGAAGTAGTAAGTAAGTAGTAATTTAAGTAACAGTAGTAAGTTTTGTAATTTAAAGTAACAGTTTTTTAACAGTTGCTCCTGCTGTTTAACACTAAAGTTAAAGGGAGGAAACCTGGGTTATATTCAGTTACCAAGCAGCTAGCTAGCGCTTGCCAAGCCAGCCGTTCCTTATCAACGGTTTTGAATGGACCGCTTGCTCAATTGCTTAAGCCAATTTCCGAGCACTCGACAAGAAACTTGGTAACTAAAAACAACTTCATCAATGTGGGTGCCGTCCCTACGATGGACGTTAAACTGGCGTCCCGTCTGCCGGAATTAGTTGGTGGACGAAAAAGATCCCAAGCTGTCCTTCACGAAGACAAGGCGAGCTCTTGTCAGCACCCTGAACAAATTCCAAATTCCTGCTCTAACTACTGCTGGGAACTAAATGGAAAACCACCCAGTATAACCCCAGGCCAGAGACTGCTTCGGCAGAACCAATGTTCTGTAACAGAGTATGGTACATCAGATTATAATCGATGGTGTTTCCAAGGCAAGGCACGTTTGAGTAGGCCGAAACAAAATGGCGGTTTAAGAACCCAGCGAGGTGCAGTGTGCTGACCAAGAGGGCGGGCCGTGACGTGTTTACTCCACATGTTTACTCCACTCCACTCCACACTCACTCTGCACGGTTCCCTGGCCCTCGCTCTGCATGGCTCCCTGACCCTCACTTTGCACGGTTCCGTGGCCCTCACTCTGCACGGTTCCCTGGTCCTCGCTCTGCACGGCTCCCTGGCACTCACTCTGCATGGTTCCCTGGCCCTCACTCTGCACGGTTCCCTGGCCCTCACTTTGCACGGTTCCCTGGCCCTCACTCTGCACGGTTCCCTGGCCCTCACTCTGCACTGTTTCCTGGCACTCGGCCTGCACGGTTCCCTGGCACTCGCTCTGCACAGTTTCCTGGCACTCGCTCTGCACAGTTCCCAACAATTTTCACCTGCTCATGTTGGGGACTGCCATTTGCCGGCCTGGTGTTCGTTGGTGGGGTCTAGACAAAAGGCATCACGAGGAGAAGCATCGGGCAACCTTGTAACCATTTTGCAACAGGTTCCCAACGTTCGTTTTCCCCCTTCCCCTTCCCCTTGAATGTGTGCAGGGCTCATGTGGTGTTTATTTGTTGTAATCGTAATAAAGCATAGGATAAGCTAAGTTCCTGCTTCTCATCCTTTTTTCTTTACTATTGGAAAATTGCATTGTAAATATTTGTAAATAAATCAAATCGTAAAACGTTTCCTTTTTCTCTGTCCGTGAATGTCTTTTATTTCATTGGTCAGCCATTGCTCTCACCCAGAGTAACAAAATTAACATTAGCCCGGCGGGTACCAATGGTTGCTCGGCCGTATAAATTTCCATCTAGGAACAAAAGAAAGTGGTACACCGCCGGAGGGTATGTACGGTATGTTCCCTGATTGAAACTATCACGTGGTACAGGTAAGGGGTGTTAGACGATGGACCCTGCTATCACGCGACGGACCAATTGATGTTCATAGTTGGTGGTTCGCAACCTGCCGAAGTACAAAGTTATTTGTGCGCGGCAGCCTCAGGTCCAGTAAGTCCGGGAGGGAACGGAGGCCAACCCCCTCGTAGTAGACCCCGAACCCCAGGCCATAACAATACCTTCAACAGCAAGGATGAGGGTGTTGAGTGGACAGAGGAGGTGAAATGTGTTTTTTGTGTCACAGGTTGTGACAATAGTGCGGTCATTCTTGTTAAAACATCAGTCACATTATCGGAGAATTGACAAATAACAACAATTATTACTATTTAAGCAGTCTACAGGTCAAGTCAGTCTTTTGGGACTGCCACTGGTTTGTAACCTACTTTGCAACCTACTGGTTTGTAACCCAGTGCTACCTGCCGCATGGTCGGGTTGGCGGCAACTAAACCAATACCCCTCATAGGGTTTGCTAGTGGGGAGGGTGACTGTGACACCCTGCCAGGACCAAAAACAACACCTGACAAAGGGTGGATGAGCTCCTGTAGGGAGCCAACGGCCATCCAGTAAGGAGATCGTTTCTCCTAAAAGACACCCATCCCATTTGGACCAGTTCAAGTCATACCAAAGACTTGAAAAATGGTACGTGCTGCTTTCTTGCTTGAAAAGGATAGAGCATGGACAATCCCCATTGGTTGGCATCCATGGGGAGGAGGAAATTCCTCCTGAGGAAATTCCTTCAGGGGAAATGCCCCGCTGAACATGATGAGAACGGCAGTGCCATTGTTATGATGCCGCTGGTACCCAGAGTATCCCAGGAAGTGATGTCACTTCACCTATGCTCAGTGGCTGTGTCAAGTGTTTATCTCGTTGGTTGTTATTGTCATATGTGGATTTTAGGAGGTGGGAGGAAGTTCTCTCAGAACTCAAAATGTCCACCTCCTTTTTCAGTAAAGGATCATTATTCATGAACCAGATTGTGAAACTTCATTCTCGTAGCTTCGTTCCAAGGTCTCTTTTTATAATCCCCACTGAACCTCTGACAGCCTCCACTTGCATCCCGTTTGTCGTGATATTCCCCAGAATTCCCCGGAATATGGAATACTCAGTAAGGGTTTTCTTGATCATCCCTGTTGCTCTGACTATGACTGGTGCTGTCACTATGACTACGACTGGTATGACTATGGTATTGTATGACTATGACCGGTATGACTCCTTAGTGGTGTGTGTGTGTGTGTGTGTGTGTGTGTGTGTGTGTGTGTGTGTGTGTGTGTGTGTGTGTGTGTGTGTATCAGCTCCATTACGAACCTTAGACCATGTATTAAAAGAAAACTAGAACAATGCGACTGTGTCGCCAATATGCCTCTGCATAGTCCCACAACGGGTAGATGTCATCACTCTGCATATGTATGGGTAGGGGATCACTTTTGTGAAGTTTCGTTTTGATCTGATAAGGTTCGTTTTTCTATCCAAAATGGCTGCCAAACCACGTGATCTATGACATCATCATTTTCAAACTGTATGCAACAGTGCTGTTAGATGATATTTGTAAGATTTCACATCAATAGGGTGAGCGGTTTCAGAGATATAATTATTTAATATTTTCCTTCAATCCAATATGGCTGCCAAACCATGTGACCTATGATGTCATAAATTTAATATTTCAATACAAATGGGTCATAGATCTTGCACATGCAATTTCAGATTTTTAGGATAAGGAATTTGATTAAAACATTTTTGGCTGTTGTACCACTTCACCTATGTTGTCATCATTATCATGCTTTTGTTCGCCACTGGGAGTATTGGGGAATTTTTCCATTCAGCAGTTTCCGAGAAATATATTTTTAATTATTTGCTTTTAATCCAAGATGGCTGCCATACTACGTGACGTCTGACGTCACAATTATAAAAACATTCTGCATGGGTGTCACTCCTACCCTGAAAGTTTTGTCTCAATCGGACATATGGTTGCTGAGAAAAACGAGGTTTAGCCCGTTCGGACGGACGGACGGATGGACGGATAACCCGAAAACATAATGCCTCTGGCGACTTTGTCGGCGGAGCCATAAAAACCTTATGCAACACCCTATTTAACATGTTGAAGTACAGTCGAACCCCGACATTTGCAGGGGATACTTTCCTGGAAAATGCTGCGAAAGTCGAATCCGCGAATGTGGGGGTATTGTTTCAATGGAAAAAGGGGGATGGGTTCCCAGCAGTTCCTCATTCGCGAAAAATCCCACAAATGTTGAGGAAAAACCATGAATATGCCCGTGAAAAATGGAATACGCCTGCATAAAACCGCGAATAAGTCATATAAATAAATTCCTGAATTTACCGCCATTTTACTGCCATTGAGGCAGTGTCTATTACGCCACCCTATCTATTACATTCCATTAGTTCTTCGTGTCTGTTGTTTGTGCCCTTTATAAGGTCCGTAAAAACAGTAAGTTTCTGTTTGGAATGATTTTCAATTTTGTTTGACTGTCAGACAAGCAGACGGAATAAAAAAAAATTACATCAATCCTCTGTACATGTTCGATCAGGACAAATTCAGAGACAATGTACTGTTAAATGGCGGATTTGTTTTACAATTTGTGTTCCAATTTGTGTTCAAAATATAGCTTTCAGTTTAAATAAGTTGTTCCTTGATCATAAACTGATGTCTACAGACACATACGGACATGAGACAATTGCTTAACCCCACTCTTCGCTTTGCGGGATGTGGTAAGTACATGTATAACTCATGAATTAGGTTTCACTAGTTCACCAGAAATTGTGAATTGCGTTGGCTGCGTGTTCAGTGAATCGGTGCTCATCGAAGTCCTGAGTCCAGTGTAACATTCCTTTGGATTTAAGCTGTGACTACTTGGATAACGAAATAACTTTGAACCAATGAAATCCGTGTGAAAATGAAAGACTGTACTTGATTTTAATTTTACACAATGATCTAAGGCTCGCGGAGATTGTACATATATCACATCCAGGACAAAGTATGTAAGTAGATGTCAGTGTACTTTTACGTCAATTGCGAGGAATGCAAGGAATATAATGGATTACAATGGACAAACATGTGCATAGTACAAATTAGTACATACTAGGCCTACATATGGGATTTGAACCTGGGTTCCCTACATCATGTGAAGGCATTTCAGATGGGAATGTTAACAGGCCAACCAGAAGTTTAGATTATATTGGTTAGATATAACTTTTCAGGAAATTAATCAAACAAAGCAAATAACAAGGTGTTAACAGGCTTTAGATGAGAGATGACAATCAGGGACAGGGTAAGTCACATATTTTTCCCCCTCTCTCCATTCCCTCCATTTTCCTCCCCTCCTCTCCACTCCCCTCCCCTCCTCTCCACTCCCCTCCCCTCCTCTCCACTCCCCTCCTCTCCACTCCCCTCCCCTCCTCTCCACTCCCCTCCTCTCCTCTCCACTCCCCTCCCCTCCTCTCCACTCCCCTCCCCTCCTCTCCACTCCCCTCCCCTCCTCTCCTCTCCACTCCCCTCCCCTCCTCTCCCCTCCCCTCCTCTCCACTCCCCTCCCCTCCTCTCCACTCCCCTCCCTCCCCCTGGTTTGGAGAGAATGCGTTTTGCTTTGTCCTCTGAAGTCCTGTCTTTTGATCTATTTAAGAGAAATATTTTTCTCTGCTAATGTTTCTCTTCAATTCATTGCTTATAAAGTTTCTAAATAAGATTTGTTTCTTGGAGCTCTTTGTACTGTACAGAACACATCTCAAAAAGCTCCAGAAGGAAATGCTGCCAACATTTTATTTCCTCTCCCCATCCCACCTCCTTTTCCCTTTCTTTTGCCACAAGATCCTCACGGTTTACTAGGCTAATGTCTACACTCTACAGTGCCATTGATTTGCCTGTTTCAAGTCTGGGAAGGGGTACAAATAGTCCACCTCGTTTTTCTTCATACTGTGGATTCGCTTGGTATCTTTCATCAACCTTGATTGATTTTTGTTAAACCATCTTAGTTGATCGAGTTATGGGCAAGGGGGGGGGGGGGGGGGACTCTTCAAGGGGGCCACTCTGCCATGAAGCCCAGATCGGTGGAGTGTTGCAGTGATGGTTGTCCTTCTGGAAGTTTCTCCCATCTCCACACAGGATCTCTGGAGCTCAGCCAGAGTGACCATCGGGTTCTTGGGCACCTCTCTTACCAAGGCCCTTCTCCTCCGATTGCTCAGTTTTGCCGGGCGGCCAGCTCTAGGAAGAGTCCAGGTTGTTCCAACCTTCTTCCATTTAAGAATTATGGAGGCCACTGTGCTCTTGGGAACCTTCAATGCAGCAGAATTTTTTTTTGTCGGCTTCCCCAGATCTGTGCCTCCACACAATCCTGTCTCTGAGCTCTGCAGGAGGTTCCTTCGACCTCTTGGCTTGGTTTTTGGTCTGATATGCATTGTCAGCTGTGAGACCTTATATAGACAGGTGTGTGCCTTTCCAAATCATGTCCAATTAATTGAATTTAACACAGGTGGACTCCAATCAAGGTGGAGAAACATCGCAAAGAGTATCAAGAAAAATGGGAGGCACCTGAGCTAAATTTCAAGTGTCATAGCAAAGGGTATGAATACTAACGTCAATGTGATATTTCATTTGTTTCTTTTTAATAAATTTGCAAAACTTTCTAAAATCCTGTTTTCTCTTTGTCATTATGGGGTATTGAGTGTAGATTGATGAGGGAAAAAATGAATTTAAACGATTTCAGCATAAGGCTGCAACATAACAAAATGTGAAAAAAGTGATGGGGTCTGAATACTTTCTGAATGCACTGTGTGTATATATACGTATATATATGTTTCCTTACAATATACTTCAAAGGAAGATTGAGTCATTAGTCCAATCAAAAGCTGTGTCACGATTGCCAACCTAGTGTTGTTTGTCCATGCTCTATCCTTTTAAATGTTGAACTTCAAGCAAGAGAGCAACAAACACCATTTTATGTCTTTGGTATGACTCTGCTGGGGTTCAGACCACCAACCTCCCAGACTCAATCAGAGCGAATGCTCTAACCATTACGCCATGGATTTTTAATTGTACACCGCACCTTTCCTATGCCATCTCCAGGCGATGCATAACGTCATTGCCGGGCACCGAAGGGGGCTCGGCAGTTACGCACACTGAAAGGGAGTACTCAGTTTTCACTCTCGTTCTTTTCTTGCTTTCTTGTTTGTTTTCTTTCTTTCTTGTTTGCTTGTCTGGGCGATAGCTCAGCCATCCTTTGAGCTAAGAAGCTGAAATTTCGGCACAATAGTGAGCAAGTCCTATTTCAAAAACGGTGTTTTTTGTTTTATGATTAATCAATTAATCCCGCGATGAAGCTATCTCTGAGGGCCTTTCACTCACTCACCGCAGGCAGGTTGGTGGTCTTTCCGTCTTCTACAGACTCCTCTCCGGCCTTGCTCCCCCAGCTCTCTCTGTGCTTTGTCCCCCAAATATTCCTACAGGTCGCACAAGATCTGCCAGCAACCCTCTGATGGTTAAACTGCCGAAATCTCGGCTCTCTGCTCACCTTCACTCTTTCATTCCTCTTTTCTCCCGCCTCTGGAACAAACTCCTACACTCCCTTCGATCCCACTCCTCCCTCCAAGTCTTTAAAACAGCTGTTCACCACCATCTCTTATCTTCCCCCATCCAAAACCTTGATCTTTTCTACCCCCACTAATTCACCCCAGATCCACCTTGTTTGAAATTCCAACTTCTTTCCTGGAAGTCCTGGCAGTGTCCATATGTTTTATACCTCTCCCACCCCCCCTTCCCATGCCTCCCCCCAAAGCCCTCTCCCTCCCACAGATCTCTCGATGTCTCCATGTCTCTCGGTCCCTGCTCTGAAATGTTGTGTTTGTGTCCTTCCCCCTCTCTCCCCATCTTGTCTACCGCTCCCGATGTTATATGTTTTATGTGTCGGTTTGTCTTTCTGTGTGATTAATGTTCGCTCTTTCACGAGCCTCGATGTTGTATACAACAAAAAAAAACAAATTTAATTGAGGAGTTATTTAATTATTAGCGATTAATTAAGTACTTATTTAATTAATTAAATTTCATTTCTCTTCTGACCATTAACTCAGGCACCTTTTGAGTTAGGAAGCTGATATTTGGACATGCCAATGACCAGGTGATTTGGCTGCAAAGGCTATTTTTGATTTATTAATTAATCAATTAATCAATTAATCGATTAATTATTTAATTATTCGATTAATGATTAACAAAAAATTTAAGTTACAGATTCTGATG
The DNA here is from genome assembly GCF_964187855.1 of Myxine glutinosa. Taxonomy (NCBI): domain Eukaryota; kingdom Metazoa; phylum Chordata; class Myxini; order Myxiniformes; family Myxinidae; genus Myxine; species Myxine glutinosa. Next base: position 157,513,345 of record NC_136264.1, on the reverse strand, counting down.
AAATGGTGGTGGTTTATGTGTTCTATGACCGAATTGATTAATAATTTACTTTTTTATTGACTATTATTTATTTATTTTCATTATTAATCATTTATTTATTTTCTTTCTCATTTGGCCAATATCTCAGGCACCTTTTGAGCTAGGAAGATAAAATATTTGGACATGACAGTGACCAAGTGATGTGGCTATCTAGGATATTTTTGATTTATTGATTAATCATTTAATCGATTAATTATTTATTGATTAATCAATTAATTATTTAATTTTTTTAAATGACTTATTTAATAAATTTTTAAAAGATACATCTTCGGATGAAGCACTCGTGGTTTAGTTATGCTATTAGCCAATTGATTAAGAAAATATTTTGTGATAATCTTTTATTGATTTTAATTATACAATTAATCAATCAATTTATTGTACACCTCTCCCTCCCCAATGCAGCCTCTATGAGCTGCATTGCGGTATGGCGCCCGGCAATGCCGCGCTGTAGAATATTTAATTATTTGGCATGGGGGAGGTGTACTTTGAATGTATATGTACTTGTTTGCATTTTTTCCTGCCTTTGCATTCTCTAAGAAATAAAAGAATGATTACTATCTGGCAAATATGTGTGCGGCATTGAAAATCAACCTTATAGTATCCAAGTGGTCACTGATACAAACCCCCACAACCTCTCACCCTTTACAAACCCCCACGCAATAAGTGGAACTCCCACCCAAATGTGAATATGACGACTTCCATTCCTTCTTCCAACACACCCACAGGTGAGGGGTTGGATGGAATGCTGCATGGAGGTTTATCTCGGTTGGGGACTTCCCGCTCATTCGTCGACCCCTCTGCTGTCCCCGCGCTTCAGACTGGATCCCTCTGGTGTCATTGCTCCCATCACTGCCCTGAAAACACAGTAAACAGCTCTTGCCGGTATGTAAGCAAGCAAACATCCAAGATAACTTTCCATTTGCAATCAGTGATAATTTTATCTCAGTGTTTCATATGACCCTGGCTTCCTCGAGTAAGAGAGAACATTTGCTAAGACACTGAATGATTAAATATTTTAAGGATAAGGTGGAAATTTGGTGTACTGTTCTTCACTTGAGGACAAACAAGATGCTCATCATGAGATGGAAGTAACAATATATGAGCATTATTCAATCAACATTATTAAGCAGGAACATGTTTATGTCCACGTGTTTTTAAACATGAGCAGTGTCCATGTGTCTTTTTTACCTCTCCCTCCCCCCCATCCCCCTTCCCGTGCCTCCTCCCCCCAAGCCCTCTCCCTCCCACAGATCTCCCGATGTCCCTGCTCTCCATCTTTTTCTCCCACTGCCTTTATCATATATTTTATGTTTTATGTGTCAGTTTGACTTTTTTGTGATCAATGTTAGCTCTTACACAAGCCTCGACCTTACATACAAAAAAAAAAAAAATGTCCTTCCGTGCATGCAGTACCAATGGACAATGCTTTACAATTGTGGAGGAGGATGAAGCTGGAGGAGTGACCATTACTTCCGGCTGTGTTCAGAAAGAAGGTTCAGATTTCCAATGTCGGGTAAGAACGCCATCCATTTTTTTTTACGGCGTACCCCATAGGGCAATGCCATCTGGAACAGCGTTTGTCTGTCCGTCAGGTGCATGTATGTCCCTCACAAACATCCACCAATCAGAGCTGAGGATCTGGTCACGTGACAGGGGGACAGCAGATCCAAGCCCGGCCACGCGGTTGTTGGACTACCGGTCTTGTTTTAATGTGACATGAAAGTCAAATTGCAAACTGTCACCATCATGTGAATTGTCAAATCGAGTTACCTTGCTTTAATGTAAACAGTTATACACCCTTGTGTCAACCTTTAATGACTTTGACCGGAACGATGAATATAATATAGGTCAAAACTCTAAAACTGTTCTTTTTTTAAACCTTGCACAAGTGATGACCCAACCATATTGCCTATATGGCACATTTGTCATTCGGCGCTAAAACCGATGGGACGGTGTTTGTAAATATTTAATGTTTCATAGCCCATTGCCGAATGCGCAATATTGCAAAAGCTTTTGCTGCCAACACTGGATATAAGTGCTGGGTAATTGTTCTCAAAACTGTACACCTTCTACGTACACAGGGGATTGACTAGCTCGAGGTCTTATATTTATGGAGTGTGTTACTGTCTCAACATTAATTTTGGACACAATTGTTTATTAATGGCATTTGTTTAACAATTTATTTATCCTTTATTTTTGTTTTTCAACTTATTTATCCTTGATCTTGCATTCTCTCGTTCTGTTGATCTTGAGTTTGGCCTTTCTCACTGAGCTACTGGTTACGTCGCTGCCCATTTCCTTCTCATTTGGTTAGGACACACGGATGTCTAGGATCAGACGCGCCATAGTGTGCTGCTCCAATACCAACATGTGTAACTTGGCACTGTCACCTACGTTGCCGCCTCTGCCTCCTGTAAAGCCAGGTTAGTCTCTTTCTCTTTCTCTTTCTCTTTCTCTTTCTCTCTTTTTTTTTCGCTTAATTTAATTAAACGCTTAATTTACTCTTGATGTATTCATAGCCCTTGCATGAGCATTTCCTTTTAAATTGTTTGTGTTTTTTGTTTGTGTCTTCACCTTTGGTTTGTAAAATGTTTTTATACTTGCTGGTTTCTTTTAAATATCCTTTGCTCTTTTTTGGTGTATTCATGATCCTTATACAATGTTTCTTTAAACTGGTTGCTTTGTTTAACACTGCTTTGTGGAATGGTTTTATACTTTTATAATAAAAGGATACAAAAGTCTCTCTCTCTCTCTCTCTCTCTCTCTCTCTCTCTCTCTGTCTCTGTCTCTCTGTCTCTCTCTCTCTCTGTCTCTCTCTCTCTCTGTCTCTCTCTCTGTCTCTCTCTCTCTCTGTCTCTCTCTCTCTCTGTCTCTCTCTCTGTCTCTCTCTGTCTCTCTCTGTCTCTCTCTGTCTCTCTCTCTCTCTCTCTCTGTCTCTCTCCATAAACTGCCTCCTTGTTTTCATTTTCAACATCTTTTGAATCCGTGTTAACGTGTATATCCGTATTAAGATAGATAATTAATCAGGACATTTTTCAAAGGCCACTTCTAATAACAAAAGTAATAACAGCACTCATGATAATATTAATGTTATTACAAAACAATATTAGTACTAATAATATTCCCCCACCACAAGGGGATTTTCCTCTTTGGCCAAACGACATGTCAACGTCTATCTTATCATGGCATTTTGTGAGGCACCCCTACCAGAAGTAATATATATATATATATATATATATATATATATATATATATATATATATATATATATATATATGACGAACAGACATGATTACCTTTTTAAACAGTCGCTCTTACTGTTTAACACTAAACTGAAAGGGAGGAAATCCAACGTTCTTGAGGCATTATATGCACTGTCTGTGTCTGTCTATCTTTCCATCTGTCTGTCCGTCACGCTATCGTAAGCGTCTGTGCAGAAGTTCATCAAATTTGGTAATTATGATCACCACGTGGCAAAAGCTGCGAGAGCAGTATCATTTTTGGCCACATCCACTGAGGCCCTGGCGTGAGGTCAAAAGGTTAAATGCCAAAAAATGCAATTACTGGCACATTTTAAAACTTTTAAGAAATGAAACATTGTATATGCAATTAACATTGGGGGATGCATGAAATATGTAATGATTTTTCTGGATTTTACCCCTGGTTCATGCCTCAGGGTTACAGGGGTACAGCCCTCAGGGGCTTAAGGTTACAGGGGTCAAAAGAGAAGATTTTTTTTTTTACTCTAAGTTTGATATAGGGTCATTCCTGGTGGAACATTTTGCCATCATTCAACTTGGTTTTAGGTGGGAAGCATGAGGATTTGCGATGGTGCGCAATCAACCTCACTCTGGTTGGTTTTAAATAGCTGCTTGCTTTTTTAATGACTGAAACAGAAATAAGGAGGTTTAAAGACCATTACATTGTAGAGTTTATACACTTCACTCATGAATAAGGTTACCGTGAGTGAAAACTAGTCATGACACATGAAAACTAGACACATGTGATTGACTGATAGCTATAATGTGCTTCCTTTTCAGGCTTGGGCTTGGAGAACATGCAAAATGTGGCCATTTTGTTGTGCATTTCATTCTGCATGCTTGCTCTGCTGCTCCTCTTTGCATTTCTTTACTACAGGTAATATTCAACTTCAGTAGTGCCTGGGAATCAAACACTATTTTTCAGAGAAATGATAATACATGCAATACTAATACTTTTGTCAAATAATGCACCATTTATTCCAGAATATTGTTGAAATTACAAAATCTTTTGGTATCCAGAAATGTATTTCTTTGTTTTTCAGTGGAACAAAACAAAAAAGCTGAAAAAATTACTAAATCTGAGCTTATTCCACACAAAAATCCTAAAATGGTCCAGACAATATTATTGGCACCTTTTAGAAGTTGTTAGAAATAATTAGATTTCAAGCAGGTGATTCTCCTTTAATTTGGAATTGGCCTGACCTGTGGTGAGTTGCAGGTACATGCAATATAAAAATCACTCACACAACCAGTTTGAATAGAGAAAAGGATTCATTCTTCTGTTGTGTGTCACTGTGTGCACCGCAATGAGCATGGAGAAAAAGAAAGAAAACCAGAGAATTGTCTGAGTAGGTCAGACACAAGATTGTAGTCAAGCATGGACAATCTCAAGGCTACAAGTCCATCTCCAGAGACCTTGATGTTCCTATGTCTAACGTACGCAATGTTATCAGGAAGTTTAAGGCCCATGGCACTGTAGCCAACCTCTCTGGATGTGGGCACAAGAGAAAACTTCATTGAATATTGCAGCAAAGGGTTGTTTGAATGGTGGAGAAAGCACCTCGATAAACTGCCAAACAGATTCAAGCAAACCTTCAGACACAAGGTACGACAGTTTCAACTCACACCATCCGTCACCAACTCAAAGAAAGGGGGTTCTTTGTAGGGGACCTAGGAGGACCCCACTGCTGAGAGAGAGACATAAGAAAGCCTGACTGGAGTTTGTCAAAACACACCTGAACAAGCCAAAATCCTTCTGGGAGAATGTCTTGTGGACAGATGAGACCAAATTAGAGCTTTTTGGTAAAGCATATCATCTCTATGTTTACAGAAAACAAAATGAAGCCTTCAAGGAAAAGAACACCATGGAGGAGGTTCAGTGATATTTTGGGGTTGTTGTATTGCCTCTGGCACTGGGTGCCTTGAATGTGTGTATGGCATCATGAAATCAGGAGATTACCAAGGCATTTTGGAGAGCAATGTTCAACCCAGTGTCAGAAAGCTGGGTCTCCGTCGAAGGTCATGGGTCTTGCAGCAGGACAATGACCCCAAACACACTTCAAAAAGCACCCAGGAATGGTTCAAGACAAAATGCTGGACTGTTCTGAAGTAGCCAGCAATGAGTCCAGATCTCAATCCCATTGAACACCTGTGGGGAGATCTGAAAACAGCAGTTGGGAGAAGGCACCCTTCAAATCTGGAAGAACTGGAGCAGTTTGCACAAGAAGAGTGGGTCAAACTGCCAGTAGAGAGGTGGAGGAAGCTCATTCATGGCTATAGGAAGCCCTTGACTGCAGTTATTTTGTCCAAAGGCTGTGATACCAAATATTAAGTCTCGGGTGTTAAAAATTTGTCAATGCCATTTCTTTTTATTTTCTGATTTAAAACGATATATTAAGTTCTGAATCAAACACAAAGGTTCTGTGATATGAACAGCGAAATAAAGAATTGTGGAGACCAAATACTTTTGTCAATTTCAACTTATTTTCAGAGAAAATTGTGAGTTATTTGAAAAAAGTGCAAGGGTGCCAATATTTTTGGCCACGACTGTATAATAATGTTTTATGAGCATTTGGTAATTAGTGTCACATCTATTCCCATGCGTATAAACAAATCCACGTTGTGAAGACCCGTGTTGGACAAGGGTTTACTGTATTCCAGTTTGTAGCTCCGCTTGTCCGCCGTCACCAATCCCCAATACCATTAGGAATGATGCTTCAAGTGCTGTTCTGTTAATGTCAAATGCAGTGTCATGAAAATGTCTGTGTACTGAACTTTGGTGAATTCTGTTATGTGACTGATACCAGCCACCCTCATTTTGAAAGGCGTGCATAAATCTAACTACAAATCCATCTTTCTACTTACATGAGAGTCATTCAGTCTCTGCAGGGGCTTGGTGGTAGTACCCTTTTAGAAATAATGAATGGACAATAGCCGTATAGCTAGTATATCATATTGATTGGTTGAAACTGCCAATCTTGTGTTACATTGTGAATGTAGGGTATTATTGGACTACTAGCCGAAACCCGTGGAACATCCACGGAAGGGAGGATGTGGTGTATGGATAGAGTGTACCATTATGGATGGCATAGGGGATTTGCTTGTCCGAGTAAGAGTTAGGAAGAAAGATGAGAATGAAGAGTGCGTATATGAACAACGATCGCCGACACCGGCACAAATGCATGCTCTGGATTGTCCACTTAGTGGACGGCTTGCTTTCGCCTTCGCCTGTCCAATCAGCGGACGGCTTGCTTCGCCTTCGCCCAGCAGACGCCAATACGATGGCATCGTAAGATGGTGTCGTATCGGCAGTTAATCGGACGCTTTTGGGCCCCAACGTCGGCTAATTCAGATTTTTCGAGTATGGCTGTACGTGATAAACAAAGAGTGCGGTTCGTAGATCGTAAATCCATTAGTGCCGTGGGCATCGGGTCACTGGGTGCGGCGTAAAAGGGATAACAAAGTCGAGTCCTTACGCTATTATTATATAGACTCGCCGAAACCCGTGGAACATCCACGGAAGGGAGGATGTGGTGTATGGATAGAGTGTACCATTATGGATGGCATAGGGGATTTGCTTGTCCGAGTAAGAGTTAGGAAGAAAGATGAGAATGAAGAGTGCGTATATGAACAATGTATTTATTGCAATCTACTTAAATGACAACGCTACGATATACTTTTGAAAAATGAATGGATTCGTAATAGGAATCGGCATAGCACCACTCTGGGATTGTCCACTCAGTGGACGGCTTGCTGTGGCCTTCGACTGTCCAATCAGCGGACGGCTTGCTTCGCCTTCACCCAGCAGACGCCAATATGATGGCATCGTGGTAGTACCCTTTTACGTAAGATGGCGTCGTATCCGCAGTTAATCGGATGCTTTTGGGCCCCAACGTCGGCTAATTCAGATTTTTCGAGTATGGCTGTATGTGATAAACAAAGAGCGCGGTTCGTAGATCGTAAATCCATTAGTGCCATGGGCATCGGGTCACTGGGTGCGGCGTAAAAGGGATAACAAATTCGATTTCTTATGCTATTATTATATAGATGTGTCAACAGATGTAACTCATTTTACTTTTTCATGTAACGAAGGTACCGGCGGCAAGCGTCAAGATGCGCATACACAATGGACCCAGAACAACATGAAACTTTTATCCCAGCCAGTGAGACTCTTAAAGACCTCTTCGATCAATGCCAGAGCTCCGGAAGTGGCTCTGGTCTACCATTGCTGGTAAATTTGTTTATTTATCCTTCCCTGCCTGTCTACTTGGATATTGATCAATGTGCACCATTCATCTCCAATCCAATCTAATGTCCATATTCTTTCCAGAGTACTGTGTGCTACTGAAGCAGTCCCTAGGCAGCCAATCTCCTGATAGTTTGCCATTGCCTTTTCCATCAACAATCGGAGCATGAATTTTTGCTAGGGTGCTGACGTACAATGGTCTACTCCTTGTGAAAGACCACCAAAGGAGATGTTAAGGGCTGTGCAAGACCGTGGGATCGTTAACATCCATCAGGCCAGCCCTTAACATCTCTTCTGGCCAAAAAGATGGTAGCTTGAGTCAGATCAAATTCAGTTGAGACTCAACCTCAGGATCATTCAGAGACAAACACATTAATGCTGACCCATTCTGCTAGTCCTTGAGGTAATAACAACAGTAAAAAAAATAATTGTATTTATTAAGTTCCCTCTGCCTATGGATAAAAGGATTATGGATGCATTTAACATTGTGATTGCATAAAATTCAGTATTTCAACCTGGATGGTGATGGCGACATCTAGATGGATGAGAGTGCCAGAAGCAGAAGTTAGGTTGGTGGAAGGGATGTACAATGGAACGAAGGGAAAAGTTTTGGTTGGTCTTGGGAGGTCGGAGGAGTTAAATGTGAACATCAGTTTGAGGCAGGGAAGCACTCTCAGCCCACTGATGTTTATCATGGTGATCGAGCTGGTAAGCAGGAAGGTAAACATGAAATATATTCTGGGGAGGATATTGTATAGGGAAGATCTGGTTGTTGTGGTGGAGAGTGGGCGGGAGATACAGGAAGTACTGGGGGAGTGCAAGGAGGCATTCGGGAAGCATGGGCTGAAGATGAGTATAGAGAAGATTCAGGTGATGTGGGTTGGGCAGCAGAGAAAATAAATGAATATCAGGTTAGAGAGGAAGGAGATCAGACCGAGAAATATATTTCAGTACCTTGGGGGGAGAGAGGGAGGGGGGAGGTAGGAGGGGTGACCGGGGATGGTAGTTTGGAGACAGAGGTGTGGATACGGATTCAGGTTGTATGGATGAGGGTGGAGCGATTGATGGCAGACATAAAAGTATCAAGGATATTGAAAGCGAAAGTTGTGGTGTCTTGTGTGATGCCGGCCTACCTTTACGGTTTGGAGATAGTGGCATTGACAGAGAAACAACAACTGAGGTGCAGGTCTGTGAGAACAACCGGGTGAGGAGGATTGTAGGAATGAACAGGGTGGATAGAAGGAGAATGGATGAACTGAGGGAGGAGATTGATGTGCGAATAAGCTTGACGGAGAGATTGGTAAGAATCTGAAGTTGGCCGATTCCGTGAAGGGGAAGAAGAGAGAATGGTAAAGATAGTGGATAGGTTGAATGAGCAAGGTAGGAGGAAAAGAGGTAGGCCGCAGTTGAGATGGGAGGATTGTGTATGGAGGGATATTAATAAGGTGTGGGTGGTTAAAGAGTGGAACAGGTTGTCTGGTGGCAGAGGGTGGTGGAGGAGCATCATGCTCAAGGCAGGGCAGAACATTGGTCCCATTGGATTGGTATCACTTATAAAGGCAACAGGAGGAGAAGAAGATTTGAACCTTTTTTAATATTGCAGATTAATAAGAGAAACTGATCTCGTAATCTTGCAGTTCTTAAGTCTGTGTAATTTCAAATCGTGAACGTTTAGTTTTGTGGTCCCATCTCACACTTTCCCAATCCTCGTTGGCTGTGTAGTTTTACATGGAGTTTCATAGCATCGATTTTATTGGGTCTATAAATTTGAGTGAGTTTTACCCTCATTCCAAAGTCGTAGTTTAGACTTATATTGACACAATCCTAAAACTTTCTTGGCATTTTCAAAAGTAATGATGGCATTTGTGAGGTTTATTTACGCGAGTTATTGCGGTTGATTACAGCAGCTTCCATGGAGATTGAGCATAACCATTTCAGAGAGACAGATTCTGGCATTTCCTTTAGATTTAAAACCGAGAACTTTCTTATTATCTAAAATGTATTATGGAGACTGGAGTTCAATCGTACTGTCATTCCACGAAAATTGGAATAGCTATTGCAGATATAGAGATTGTAACTGATGACAAAAATAATTATCCGAGAAAAAAATTATTGATATCAATATTTATTGATCTCTTATCTATTTTTTTTTTTTTTTTTTTTTTTTTTGTATACTGAATCGAGGCTCGTGAAAGAGCGAACATTTATTTCACAAACAAATCACCCAGACAAACAAAATATATAAAAGGAGGGAGCGGAAGACAAGATGGGGAGGGAAGGGGAAGCACACAACCACAACATTTGAGAGCAGGGAGATGTGTGGGAGGGAGAGGGCTTGGGGGGAGGAGGCGTGGGTAGGGGGGGGGGGGGGATTTGATCTCTTATCTGTCTCTAATGTATATTTTTCCCATGTTTCCTTTACATTTGCGAATTGGATTAAAAAAAGACTCAATATATCTTGAAGATTATTGATTATTTTATTAATCGCGTATGACTTCAATTTTTTGGATCTCATATTTGAAGTCTGTCTATAGATCCAACCAGAACAATTTTCTCAACAACCATCTTAATCTCTCCTTTTTCCAATTTATAGGTGCAGCGAACAATCGCCAAGCAGATCCAAATGGTGAGACAGATTGGCAAGGGACGCTATGGTGAAGTGTGGATGGGCCGCTGGAGGGGCGAGAAGGTCGCTGTGAAGGTCTTCTTCACCACAGAAGAGGCAAGCTGGTTCCGTGAAACAGAGATCTATCAGACAGTTCTCATGAGACATGACAACATCTTGGGTAAGATTCTCTGATTTGTATAATCTTTGTTGCACGTTGACAACTCAAATGATGTGTATTTGATGAACATCTTCCATTTGCCCTTTTTTGTCGAATAGCATCCAAAAATGAAATTGGTTTTACTCACGCTAGGGCTTTTCAGTAAAGCCTTAGTCTTATATATGTATATGTATATGTATATGTATAATGTATGTATGTACAGTATGTATATATCTGGAGTTGATATAACAGTTAAGGTTGCTGGCTTGAGATCACAAGGTCCTGAGTTCATGCTCCTGTCATGCCGTTGAATTTACACCAGGTGGGACTGACTCAGCCTGTCATCTTTCCAAGGGATATATATATATATATACATACACTACTCACAATAAGTTAGGGATATTGTGGGAGTGAGTTTTTTTTTTTTTATAGGGGTTAGGGTTATGGTATTGAAATCAAGAATGCTGTGTTTTTTCACACTCATTAATAACCATAGAATTAGGACCAACAACTTTTTTCAACATAATTAATACACAAAATCAACCACACCGAAGAACCTGCCGATATCCCTAACTTATTGTGAGTAGTGTATATATACAGTACCTATAGAAAGTCTACACCTTACACCTTTCACAGAAACCCTTTCAAAATTTTCACCCTTTGTTGCCTTATTGCCTGGAATTTTTTGCACAAATCACTTTTTTTTTTTCACCTTTATTTACACATTGTATCCCACAACTTCCAAGTGAAAAACAAATTGCACAAATTTCAGAAACTAGTACACCTGCTCACTACGGGAGCGGAAAAAAGGGTCATTCCTCTTTGGGGTATGTAGATTACAGTCGATCTATGGTCGGATCTTAAGAACATTGGGTGTATTCATTTACCAAGTTTCTTGTGGAGAGATCGCCAAGTGGTTTAAGCATTCGAGCAAGCACTCCATTCAAAACCGTTAATGAACAGCTGGCTTGGCTAGTTGCTTGGTAAAGGAGCACAACCCGAGCTTCTCCCTTTCAGTTTCGTATCAAACAGCAGGAGCAAGTTTCAAAAGTTTGCTACGAAAAATGCCACGGTAGCGGCAGAAAGGGCCATGTTATTAACCCAACATTTGTGGGTTATATAGAGTACAGTAGATCTTTGCTCTGTTCTGCAAGTAAAACTTACTTCACGGATGTCGGGATTCCTCCAAATTTCTTCATTTAATGGTATAAAGAGCATCAGCGACTGTTTAAAAAGCTAAGCATACGTGTTTGTGGTTTATAATATTTTTACTTCCTGTAGAAGCCGTTGCTCCCACGGAAAGGCCATTATAACCAAAGATCGTAGAGCGGAGCAAGATAGCCCACTCGTGCGAAACAGTGAAGTATCCAATGGACGCGCTCGGCGGTCATTTCAGCAGGCAGGCAGAGTGAGCTTGCGCTCGCCATCCATCATCTCGCAGTTTATCTTATCCATCGCCATCTTATCATATCATATCTTATCCATCTTATCCATCATCTCGCCATCCATCGCAGTTTTATTAATCTCCCAGTGAGTTATGACCATCATCATTTTGTATAGTACAGCCCATAAATCCGTAAACATGGATTTCACTCTACCAGCATCCCTTTAACCCTTTGAGGTACATATACATGTACTAATATATCCAGTGTAAATGCTTGGAAGGAGTGATTCATGTCTCATAATGCTTGCTAGGACAACTTCTTTCATACTCTGTGATCTGTATGATTTGAACGACAGCCTACATTTATCTATATTTGATCTACATGCAAATATATGGATATTAAAGTTCTTGTTTAATGAAGATCATTAATCTGATTTAATAATGGTTTCATGATATTTGCATGTAATAACATATATTGCAGACCTTTATAGACTCTAATGTTCATTCAAGCACATGACTCTGTAGCAAAACGAAGGAAAATAAACATATCATTCATTTCTGCTGTCATTTTTATTTTTTTATTTTTTTGTATACAAGATCGAGGCTCGTGAAAGAGCTAACATTAATCACACAAAAAGTCAAACCGACACACAAAACACAAAAAATAAGGGGAACGGCAGACAAGATGGGGAGAGAGGGGGAAGGACACAAACATAACATTTGAGAGCAGGGGCAACGGGAGAAATGTGGGAGGGCGAGGGCTTTGGGGGAGGTAGAGAGGTATAAAACATATGAACACTGCAAGGACTTCCAGGAAAGAAGTTGGAATTTCCAAAAAGTGTATCTGGGGTGAAATTAGCGGGGGTAGAAAAGATCAAGGTTTTGGATGGGGGAAGATAAGAGATGGTGGTGAACAGCTGTTTTAAAGACCTGGAGGGAGGAGTGGGATTGAAGAGAGTGAGGGAGTTTGTTCCAGAGGCGGGAGAAAAGGGGAATGAAATAGTGAAGGTGAGCAGAGAGCCTAGATTTTGGCAGTTTAACCATAAGAGGGTTGCTGGCAGATCCTGTGCGACCTGGAGGAATATTTGGGGGACAGAGCACAGAGAGAGCTGGGGGAGCAAGGCCGGAGAGGAGTCGGTAGAAGACAGAAAGACCAACAACCTGCCTGCGGTGAGTGAGTCAAAGGCCCTCGGAGTTAACTTCATCGCAGGAGATTCCAATGATTCTGAAAGCTTTGGTTTCAACAGCGTGAAGCCGAGCTGGGTGTGAGGCAGGAGCACCAGCCCAGAGGGGGGAACAGTATTCCATTGAGCTGCGGATGAAAGCCTTGTATGTGGTGAGGAGCTCAGGTGTGCCAAGGAAGGACTTCGCACGACGGAGGATGCCGAGTCGGCGACTGGCTTTGGAGGCCAGCTTGGAAATGTGGTTTTCCCAGGAAAGATCATGGCAGATAGTGAGACCCAAAAGCTTGAGTGACAGAACTTCTTGGAGAGGATTATTCAGAAAGTGGATGGGAGGGTTGTCCAGTCGGTCTTTTCGGAGAGACATCCTAAGAGTGTGAGATTTGTCAGGATTGAAAGACATGTTCCACTTGTTTGCCCAGTCTGTGATTTTGTCCAGGTCTGCAGAGAGTGAGGAGGCTGCAGACTGCCGATCTGAGGGAGGAAGAATGGAGCGGCAGATAATGGAGTCATCAGCAAAGAGATAGAGAGGATTTTCCAGAGAGTCGGAGAGATCATTGATGAAGACCAGAAATAGCACAGGGCCCAGAACACTACCTTGGGGAACTCCAGCCAGAACAGGAAGGGGAGATGAGAGAAATCCATTCAGGGCCACACGTTGCCTTCGACCAGAGAGGAAGTCCGCAAGCCATGAGTGGAGGTTTCCATGGATACCATAGGAGGAGAGTTTGGTGAGCAGAGCTGGGTGCCAGACTGTATCGAAGGCACGTGATATGTCAAGTGAGACAGCTCTTATTTCCTGTTTGGCATTGAGGACCTCCATCCATTGTTGAGACAGCAGAAGCAACATGTGCAGAGTAGAATGACCTGGTCTGAAAACAAATTGATGATCAGAGATCAAGCCATTGGAGAAGAGGAAGGATTTGATATCTGAAGCAATGATGGATTCCATGACTTTGCTGATAATTGGAAGCAGGCTGATTGGTCTGTAGTTGCAAGGATCTGTTTTTGCACCTTTTTTGTGTAAAACGGTGATGTTTGCTGATTTCAAAGATGCTGGCAGATGACCTTGAGCAAAAGAGTGGGTGAAAAGAACAGAGAGAGGGTGAGATAGAGCGGCAGAGCAGGATTTTAGGACCCGTAGGCTGATGCTGTCTGGTCCAGTTACAGAATCAGAGTCGAGGTTTGACAGAAACTTCTCCACCTTGTCAGGAGAGAAGGACAAAGAAGGTCATGATGCATTACATACAAGTACATTGTTGGGATAGGATTTAAAATTGTGCAAGACATTGAAATGACTATGAACACTGAAATGTTTCAATACATGGACATCTGTGCATCTAATACCGACTTAATGTAGTGCAAATAATTGAAAATAATTTATTCATATATTTTCGTAAATTGTCATGAGATGCAATGGTCAGCATGGGTACTGTAAGTTTAATTTCCACCTGTAAAACGTGTGAAAAATCATTGCAGGCAATCGTTTAAAAGTACATTTGCCAATGATACATAAGTTTTCTTTTTTTCTAGTGAAGTAAATCTTCCAGTGAAGCAGCCCGAATTCCGCTTGCTTGCTAAAATGGCCGCCGTTCTGCTCCATTGCGTACTTCACCGAATTGAACGCGGTTGCGCACGAGTGGCCTATCTTGCTCCGCTCTACGATCTTTGATTTTAACTACAAGCTATTTATACACGTTATCACTGCAGGAAAAACGCGTTGGGGAAGTGGGACATTATTAGTATTAATATTGTTTTGTAATAACATTAACAATATGCGATTATCATTAATTTTGTTATTAAATAAAAGCGTCTTTGGAAAAACGCGACGATAAATCTTCTTCTTTGGACAAACGCCACAATAAAGCTAATTTAACATTGATATACACCTCAACACGCAACGCCATTGACGGCAATGGCGGGGAAAACCCGCTCGGGGGGAGAAAACCCCCTTGGGGATGGGGGGGAAATGAATGTGCTACAACCTTCATTATGTATCCCTTCATCATCCTGTCAAGTTTGGTTGAGATTGGATAAGTAACGACGGAATGTATTGGCGTCAAAAATTCATCAGACAGACGAACACAAATGGCGTATTTTCGTATGATTAATTAAAAATACAAAATTAAAATATATTGGTTGGATATGTATCCACCCCCTTATAGTAGCAATTGTAAATTAGCTCAGGTATAACCAATCACCTTCAAAATCACACACCAAGTTAATTGGCCTCCACCTGTGTTAAATTGTAGTGATTATGATTATTTAAGAATAAAAATCAGCTGTTCCTGCAGGTTTCCTCTGCTGGGTAGTGCATTTTACAGCAAAGACTCAACCATGAGCAACAAGGAGCTTTCAAAAGATCTCTGGGATAAAGTTATGGAAAGGCACGGGATGGTTATCGGGATGTTTCGCATCAGCAGGGACTGGGGCACTTGTCTCAATAGAAGGGAAAATGGATGGAGCAAAATGCAGCAAAATCCGAGATGAAAACCTGCTGCCCTCTGCAAGAAAGCTGAAATTGGGACGTCAGTTCACCTTTTAGCATGACACCGACCTGAAGCACACAGTCAAATCTACACTGGAGGGGCTAAATAACAAAAAGATAAATGTCCTTGAGTGGCCCAGTCAGAGCCCCGACCTAAATCCGATCAAAAATCTGTGGCATGACTTGAAGATTGCTGTCCATCAATGCTCCCACGCAACTTGACTGAGCTTGAACAGTTTTGTACAGAAGAATGGGCAAATATTGCCCATTCAAGGTGTGCAAAGTTGGTAGAGACCTATCCCAACACTCACAGTTGTAATTACTGTCAAAGGTTCTTCCACCAAGTATTAACTCATGTGGGAGGGGGGGGGGGGGTGGGGGGGGACACTTATCGAACCAAGATGTTCTAATTTTGTATTTTTCATTCTGCAATTCGTAGAATTTGTTTTTCACTTGGGAGTTGTGGGTTACGATGTGTAAATAAGGTGGAAAAATCTGATTTAATGCATTTTAATTCCAGGCTATAAGGCAACAAAAGGTGAAAGATTTTAAAGGGGGTGCAGACTTTTTATAGGCAATATATATATATATATATATATATATATATATATATATATATATACGTGGTATCCGAGTAATCGCTTCCCCCATCTTATTCATCTGAATCTGAAGCAGATCACACATTACACACCGTCATAAATAATATCGAGCAACATCATTCCTGAATGTTAAATGTTCATCCGCTAATACAACATAAACTATGGTACATGGTACATCACATTATCTGCTAACGAGTTATGTCCACGAGTGATGTCGCACCTTATCTTGGCAGTGAATTAGTTGGGATTGTGCGCACAGGTGGTGCATATGGCATCGCTGGGGCAAATCCCTAGTGGCCTAGTACATTGAGGGTGTAAATGCTGTTTTAGAGTTTGAATTCCTTTTTTATTTTTACCGACTCAGAAACTATCATGCTTTTCTTTGTGTAATTAAGTCGTAGCATTTTACAAAGTTTTTCATCTTAAAAGACTGCAATGTTATGACTGGTCAAATTTTACTTCACTCATTTTTTGGAATAAGCGTTAACATCCCACTGAAGCAATACATCGCCTAACAGTCACTCGTAAGGAATTTGTTTCATTCTCTTTTCAAAGAAGAGAGAAACAAAAGCGGTATTTTAGCCTGCAGGTATCTCCAAGCTGTGAAGCTTCTTCCACCAGTCTTTTGTTCGTCGTTTAAACATGCAAAACACCATTCTCTTGCCAACATATACTATACAGTTGACTTTTGGCAGTTTAAACTCTAAAGCAAGTGTTGCTTCAGTAATTATAGCAGTTTGAGAAAACACAAAAAGTTTCCTTTTCTTTTCAGTCTGGCAATAGCAGGGTATATGATTCTTGACGCAGGGAATCCAAGTTGTCGGATTCCGATATGTAAAATTGCAGAAGAATTAGCTGTTTTTTTGGAAGTGTGGAAGCAAATAATGATAAAAAAAAATTGAATGATTATTACATGGTGGCTACCAAAAGACCATGCACTCTCATATGATCTGGGTATTCTAGCATTAGTGGGTTGGGAAGTTCTGTATAACCCCTCATACAGTTATTACCATGTGACCAATGGTGGGAATACCAACCTTTAGAGTGGCCGGAAAATGAAGCCACTTTATTACTAATTCACAACAATTTGGATAGAGGCTCGAAGAGTGGCCTTTCCAAATTTGCGGATGACACAAAGCTTGGAGGTAAGGTAGATAGCAGAAAGGGTAGTTATCCGATTCAGGAAAGTATTGATACTTCAATAGATTGGGCAAGAGATTGGCAGATATGCAGTTTAACCTAAACAAATGTAAGGTGCTGGGAATTGGTAAGAATAATGAAAATAGAGAATACATGATGCAAGGGGCAATGTTGGAGTGTTTCACATTGAAGGATCTGAGGGTGGTGATACATATCGGGGGTAAACAGACAGGACAATTCCAGGCAGCTATAGGTAAAGCAGATATTCGTAAGGGGGATAATTATAAATCAGGAGATGGTTTTAACATTGTATAGGAATTTTATGAGGCCCCAACTGGAATATTTTTTGCAGTTTTGGTCACGACGACTCAGGAAGGACATAGCGAAGTCATCGAGAGGGTAGAGCACAGCGCTACTAGATTTATTCCTGGCCTAGCGAGACTCAGCCATGAGGAGCGACTGAAGGAGACAGGGCTTTATACATTAGAAAGGAAGTGGTTGCGGGGGGATGTCATGAAGATGTTGAAGATAATGAAGTGGAATAGAAAGAAAAGTGCAGAATAATTATTCAGCACAATATACAGTGATAGAACCAGGAGCCACAGCGTGAGAGTAAAGAAGCGGAGAGTTAACACAGTAGTAAGGCAGGGGTCTTTCACTCAGAGAATAGGGAATGCATGGTCTCCCTGGAAAGGTAGTTGCAGCAGAAACAGTAGATATGTATAAATTGGAATTGGATAGGTATCTGTAAGCATTGGAGATGGAAGGGAATAGGGATGTTGGCAGGACTTTTAGGTACCGGTAGCTTGAGTATGGATGGTGATTGTGTGCATCTATGTTAACTGTTGTCTGTGGGGTCTTGTCAAAGGGTGGTGTGTGGTTGATGTTGTGCGTTTCTCACCCAAGAGCCGCCTTCTCGCCCACTTACCTCCCCCTCCCTCCCCTTTATTTTAATATAAATTGGTCTGGTGCGGAGGTGACGCAGTCATGATGGGCCGAATGGCCTCCTCCTGTATCTAACTTTTTTCTGTATCCTTGTGTATTTGTGCAGGTGTTAAAAACGGTTGTTGCTTGTGTGTTTCTTCCATGTACTGTTATTTTTATTCCTTCGAGAAGTATCAGAATACTGTATATAATTTTGTGTGCTCCTTCCGCGTCTGTCACACTTTATCATAAAGGGTTCCTGTGCTGTTGTAGAATAATCAAAATGGTACCGTTGGAACTGCTACATTAAGCTCCAAGTCCTGCTAAAAGGTATTTTTTATGATTAAACATTTTTGTTCCAAACAAAGCAAGATTTTTGTTTGTATAACTTGTATTCGTTTTCTAACGGTGCCATTTTTATTATTCTACGACAGCAGGAACACTTTAGAATAAAGCGTGACAGACACGGACGGACAGACGCTTTTCATTTTAGTAATAAACGAAGACGTCGATGTATGTGTCCTGAAATGGTTATGTGTCCGTTCTAAATATTAATATGCAGAATTTTTTTTTTGTTTTTGTATTCAAGATCGAGGCTCGTGTAAGAGCTAACATCAATCACAAAAAAAAAAAACGGACACACAAAACATACAATAAAGGGAGCGGGAGACAAGATGGGGAGAGAGAGAGAAGCACTCAAGTACAACAGCAGAGAACAGGGACATCGGAAGATCTGTGGGAGGGGGAGGGCTTGGGGGGAGGAGGCGTGGGATGGTTGAGAGAGCTATAAAACACATGGACATTGCTAGGACTTCCAGGAAAGAAGTCGGTATTTCAGAAAAAGTGGATCTGGGGGTGAATTAACAGGGGTAGAAGAGATCAAGGTTTTGGATGGGGGAAGATAGTTGAGGCATTGTTCAAACAAGTGTATGTGCAGCAGTCGAATACGTTGAGAAGTAGCTGAAGTGTCATCGACCCTTCGATACTTTTTGATTTTCTTCAATAAAAAAGTTCACGAAGCTCTACATCTGTGTATTGACCTGACTTGGCAACTCAACACAGTTGCATTGAAGACTCGGCTCTCTGCAACATTACCATGTTGTCATCTCAAGCTTAGTGAAGTATTGCAATAGTCAAACAAAAGGAAAATCCCCACATTGACTTAAGCTTCCCTGAATTGAGCCTCAGAAATGTAGGCCAAAGCATCATATAGTTGAAAGGAAAACACCCAATGGCATTGGGCAAGCCAGGCCGTGCTGGAGCTGTGAAGCACACAGGTGCTGCGGTGCAGTGGAATGTTGGCACTGGGTTTGGCAGCAGAGAGGGAGGGGTAAGTCAAAAGATATGAAGACTTCATGTGAAAGATGTGGGCGGGAGAGGCGGAGAGGAGGAGCGGTGTGGTAGCAGGTGCTGATGTGAGGCCTGGGCCGAAAATGAAGCCTCAGTTTGATTGATAGTTGCCTCTTGCTGTGGTTTGAATCACTGAAGCTGTTTCTGTGAAAACGATTTGCAGTGAGAGGCTCATTAATCATTGTCAGACATGTTTTACTTTTTTCCTCGCCTTTCAGTTAACTTAGCTTGATAAATTATTGACAGTATACGACTTGAAAATACTTATTTTACTCTCACCTGTATATTTCTTTTAATGGGAAACATCCCCCAAGTGTCTATGTCCAGCCACTAACGACACTTTTTATGACGTAATAAATAAACAGCGTTTGTCTGTGTTGTTTGTGTTTCTGGTAGAACATAACATAATTGCATACGTGTTGGTAGTACCCAGGGTCATGTTCCCACTGCGAGGATGTGGGGGGGGGGGGGGGGGACTTACAATTTTCGCCCGATCTCCACCAAATTTTGCATACATGCTGGTGTACCCAGGGTGAGGTTTTAGGTATGAATAAGATCCTCCCACACCCCTCCCACACCCACCATTGCGAGGGAGAAGGGGGAAGATGGCGTACCATTTTTACCCTATACACATACCACAGTGCAAATGGTTTACTTACCCCTGCTGCAGACAGGGGGGGGATTATTAGCCTCGGAACAAAGTATATTTGCCCCACTTCTCCCACTAACCCTTCCCCCCCTCCCCCTCTACTCCCCCATCCCCCTCCTCCCCACCCAGCAGACTGCTCCCAAAGGGAGCAGGTGTTTCTCATGTATTTAGTCAACAATGCTTGCAACTACTAGTCAGGTTCACTATGTTTTTTCGTTCAAAATTTTGGTACATTAGCAAAACTATACATTTTTGGAATATTCAGAGCATGAGGAATCCAAAAATTAATGTTTACATTTGCGTAGACACCTTTGCGAAAATGACACTCAGGACAGTGATGAAGATCTGTAAAAGCATATTCCTGAACGGTATAGACCTCGTAGATCCTGTGTATAGGACTTATAGTTCAATCTGATACTACCTATAACTTCCTATAACAACCTATAACTTCAAAGGACTTGCAATATCATGTATTATGTAATACAGTTATATCACAAATATAAAGACAATGGTTTTCAATCACCTTTGTTTGTTGCTTTTCTATAATCCTGAGCACTATTTTGAGGCCTTTATTGGATTCCTTGACCCAGAAAACATAGGATTAGCATATTTAATTAAGTTTCTCGGTTGACTAGAAGCCGAGATCGCGCAAAATATGTATTTTATGGCGGCCATTTTCAAAATCCAAAATGGCGGCCATGCAGGTGTCTGTGCAAATGCCAACATTGATTTTCAGATTCTCCATGCTCTGAAGATTCCAAACATGTATAGTTTTGCTAATCCCAAAATTTTGAACGAAATTATATTTGTTAACATAGTGAACCTGACTATACTTTCTGAAACAAATTCCAATGTTCGTTTGCATAAAAAAAACGTTGGCCTTGCTTATGTTTATGTACAGGTATATTACATCTGATTTTTGCAAGCAATGGAAAACTTGTCAAAAAACATGGGGTTCAAAATTTACAATTTGAGAAAATGTCTGTAAATGTATATATACCTTTCATGTAGTTCATTCGAGGTTTGGATTTATATTTACAGACTCACCTCCACATTTAGACTCATTGGAATTGTCGTTAGAGTGTTGGCAGTTCAATTCCGATCCTGGACGAGACATATCAAAGACTTTTAAAATGGAACGTGCTGCTTCCTTGTTAAATGCTCAGCAGTTAGAGGATAGAGCATGGGAAAATATCATGAGCTTGCCTCCTATATGGGTTATGGCGGTTATGTCAGTTATGTCACTTCCCCCCCAAGGTCATGGGATGTTTGTCTGATTTTGAACGTTTAAAGTCAAATCCAATGTTGTCTAACGTCTCCACCTACATCTGTGTGTGTGGTTTTTGACAGGAATTTATATAACATTTCTTCCGAGATTTATACATTTTAAAAGTAAAAAATATATATATACTTTTAATATTAATTAAATAAATTTAATAATAATAATTTTAATTAATTAATAATGTAATTAAGTAATTAATTAATAATTTATAATTAATTAATAATTTTTATTAATTTAATTAATTTAATATTAATTAATTAATTTAATTAATTAATGAATTATTTTTAATTATTTTTTAATAATAATTTAATATTAATATTAAATAATTAATTTTTACTTTTAATCTATCTATAATTCCAGTAATCTCTGTGTGTATGTTTGTATGTTTGTATGTTTGTATGTTTGTATGTATGTATGTATGTTTGTCTGTGACCGCTGTTTCTCGACAACTACCGGTCCGATATACTTGAAACTTGCCAGGTATATTGCTGGGGACCCGAGGATGTGCCTTTTCAAGGTTTGAAATTAATCGGACAAGTAGTTACCGAGCTATGGCGATTTAGCCGTTCGCCGTTCGCTTTGGCGTTGCGAATGGACCAAACCATTTCATGTAAATAGAGGGGGGGGGGGTTCTGTGGTCGTTGCGAATGGACCAAACCATTTCATGTAAATAGAGGGGGGGGGATTGTCACCGTACTCGCAAGCCGTTCGCCGTTCGCTTTGGCGTTGCGAATGAACCAAACCATTTCATGTAAATAGAGGGGGGGGGATATAATTTTAGATATATATATAGTACGGGCATATATATAGTACGGGCATGCCCTAGTATTTTTAATTTTCGTAAAATACGGAACTGTCTCGATAATTTGGTAACAGCTGTAATGTTCCGATGGATTGCCAACAGTTATTCTGTATCGTTTCTATTGGTCGTCTGGAAATTGCCGTATTTCAGAAAACGGTCACATGACACTTTTATGTGCACCATAGCTTAATATCATGGCTCAACACTTTATTTTACATACATCCAATGATGCACAACCCACCACATGAAAAAAAAAATCAAGGTCATCACTACATCTTGCGGCCATTCATTCATTTTTGTAATCAAATCACCACAGCAGCCGAGTTACAAGCTCATTTGGGCCTACTGTTCAAAGATCGCTTTCTCAACTTGGCTACATAATAGCTATTGGGATATTTATATTTAAGGATCCATTCTCGATAAATTGTTTTATAACTGAGCTGCATGTACCTGGGAATTCCCGAATATTATGCTGAAGCATTTCCATTGGCTGTCTGGAAATTATTACCCTGTGCCAGAAAACAGTCACATGACACTTTGATGTGCACCAGGGCGTAATATATTATAGGGACACATGACGTCGTACAGGACATGTATCTAATTATGGACGTCTCACCACATTGTCAATGAGAAGGACATCACTACATCCTGGGCTACTCATTCATTTTTGGAATCGACTCACTAAGGCAGCCATACAAACTCATCTGGGCCTGCTGTGCAAAGATTGCCTTCTCAACTTGGCTCCATAATGGGTTGTGGGTAATGGGTTTACAATCAAATATACATTCCCAGGGACACTTTTTAGCACACGCAGCAGGGGATCCAATGTGCAGTTGCAACAGTGTCACATATAGAAAGTGTGGACATAAGAGTGTGAGATGAGTTTCATTTTCTACTCGAGCAAACTGACAATTGTGAATGGATATTGTTTTACTGGATTTTCTGGTTGTTATTCGATTTGCTGTTGTCATAACAAATAAATGGAACTTATTTCGACCCATCTCATGCTACATGTTTACATTCAAAAGGTTTCCGCTTGCATGGAATGTGATAGTTGACAAAATATTGGATGAAATCTGATGCTTACCACCAGGACGAGCCTTCAAAATGATAACTGCGGTTATGGCCATTATTTAAAATGAAGGCACCACCAACTACTATAACTGGTCTAGGCACAACTACCAGGGATGCCTCTTTGCGGTGATTGTACCCCCCCCCCCCAACGCAAGTAGGGGGCCCAATCTTCCACATTCTTCCCTGCTGCCCGGATTCGTCAGGGCAAGCGTGGTCACAGTCAGTGCCATGGACTGGCCCTTTCCTTCTTGTCTCTGTCTCTGTCTCTTGTCTCTCTCTCTCTCTCTCTCTCTCTCTCTCTCTCTCTCTCTCTCTCTCTCTCTCTCTCTCTCTCTCTCTCTCTCTCTCTCTCTCTTTAACTCTGCCGTGGCCCTGACTTCGTGAAGGCGAGGGTATACCATCCTGGATGTGGGGGATCTCTGGGTCTCTCCTGGGAGCTCGATCGGCTGTCTCTGTGCCGTGGGCTTATTCGAGAGAATTGTCCGGGGCTATATAACAACAACAAAGCCTGGTGTTGGCTTAGCGGTTAGGGTGCCGGCTTGGGATCCTAGGATGCTGGGTTACAAATCCAGGTCGATCACTGAATTAACACTCGGTGGGTTGACTCAGGCTGTCATCCTTCCGAGGTCGGCAAATTCAGTACCAGTTCACTGGTAATTCCCTGTGTGTCGCAAGAGGTGACTAAAAGGGTTGGCGGCAGGAAGGGCATCCGGCCATAACACATTGCTTCAAAAAGGGGACCACGGTGCCTGAAAAAGGCCAACCCCCGCTCTGTGGGGAAAAATGGCCTCTATAGGTGGTTCTTATATAACAACAACTGTGTAGGCTGAGGTCTAAAGTTTTCACCACCAGTGCTCTCCATTTGAGAGTGCGCAGATATTGTTTGCCAGGTGTTAAGTATCTTCCCAACAAGCGGGAAGGTTCACCACTAGACTGCAATAAGCAGATCCTGAGACATAATCTTTTTTTCCCAGCACAGCCTATTCATCGTGAGATGTATACACACAGTCATACCGTTGCAAAATTAGGACATGATGAAAACTACCACAAGTTCCACCATATGCAAATTGCAGTCATATGATGTCCCCTCCATCTAGGGAAGATACGTACCAACTGATGCAAGATGCTTACAAAGTCCTGGATGAAGGACACTTGATGACCCAAATGTACAAACTGACTCTTGCTCGCTAGACATTAGTTGGAGATGCTTACAGTTTTGAATGTGGATTTTCTGAACTACAATTACATATATATATATATATATATATATATATATATATATATATATATATATATATATATATATATAGATATATATATATATATATATAAATATATATATATATTTGCATTGTGGCTGATACCTTTCAGAGAACAGAAAGTGCTGCTCGGCATTCTGGGAATTTTAAAATGATTGATCAGATTTAAAAAACTACACCTGTTGTAAATTTCATCTATTGAGAGTGTATGTGCATGTACGTATACGAATCATATACGATCCATGCAGAAACAGACCCACGTCTTTTAAAAGGGGGAAAAGTCATACCTTTCGTCATCCCCTTCATCCCCTTCGCTCATTCGTCCCCTTCGCGTCCCCTTCGTCCCCTTCGCTTGGTTATGACTAACTTCCCTGCAAATGTCTGCTGCTCTTCTTCTGCTCCAATCGGTTCTTCTGATCATGTGCTTGTTAAAGTGGACATCTCTCTGGCCATTCTCAGAGAGCCTCCTCAGCGTCGACGAGTCTGGCATTTCACTCAGGCCGACTGGCACGGTCTGCAAGCAGCCATCAATCAACTGGACTGGTATCCCATCTCTAATGCCTCTGACATCAATTCTTCCTGGGAATTCTTCCAAAGCAAACTGCTCTCTCTCATGCACAGATTTATCCCATCTCGTCTTCAGTTGTCTTACCCTTCCTCCCGTCCATGGTACACTGAATCTTGTGGTGAGGCAGTTGCCCTGAAACAACTTGCCTTTGCGTCTTGGAAGGCAAATCCAACTGAAGGCAATCTCAGTTCCTTCCACCAAGCTCGAAACAAGTGTGTTTCTACCCTCAGGAGTGCCAGGAAGCACTATCTCTCCACACTCAAGATTGAACTCTCAAACCTGTCTCCTTCCTCCAAATCCTGGTTCGCTCTGTCGTGTCCATACCTTTGTAGCTATGTGAAAGTTAATATGAAATGATCCCCAACCCCATACCTTAGTTGGTGTAGGGAAATATTTTAGTCCCCCACATCAGAAAAATTTAATTTTTTTCTAAATGGCAACAGCATTAGAACAGCATCGAGTCACGCCGGGTACCCTGCTTGTACCTTATATATATATATATATATATATATATAAACAGGAATCAAATTCCTGCGAGTGTGAGGGGCTAAGTGTGAAAAAATTCTGACTCAATGCGGGGTTCGAACCACGGACCTCCATTGATTACGCGTCAACAGCCCACTGCACTATTGAGCCAGCCGCAATCTCCTCAGAAATATTTTAGTCCCCCACAACAGAAAAATGTAATTTTTTTTCCATGGCAACAGCATTAGAACAGCATCGAGCCATGCCGGGTACCCCGCTGGTTCCTTATATATATATATACATACATATATATATATTCCTGGCAATGCATGGCTGAGTTCAACATGGTTCTTCACTTTGCGTCTCGTTAGATTATCCCCAATATTATTCGAGGCAGATTATTGGTTAGCTTCTCGACTTGGATTTAATTTACACTCAGGGTGTTCTTATATGTTGTTTCCACTACACACTGTTTGTTCTGCTCCAAGTTACATACAGTATCTCCTCCCTGTGATCTCAGATGATCGTTACCAATCCCACCAATGTAACTGAGTCTACGGAGTTATGCAATTGTGCACATGTATGATGGATGAACTGTTCACATGTATGACGGAGGAACTATTCACATGTTGATGCAAATCCTTTCCTCCTTGTGTATATGCATCTCCTCCACCATATCCTTCGGTAGTTTGTAAACCTCCTTCTCTTTGTCCTTTAGCTCCCATGTGAGCCCGTAGACCCTTGCATGAAAACAATTACAGGGTGTACTGTACAATGTTTGTTCTGTAAGCTACATGGAAAACGTCTGTTGGAACAGATGAACAGATATAGCCAGAGGCTGCTAAGCTGTGCGAATAACAAGTGAAATTAGGAATGCAGAGACACACTGCCCACTTCATCGCTGTGTTTACCATGTGTAAGGTAGTATACTGAACACAAGCTGTTTGTTACAATGGAGAACAGGTTTCTTACCATGTACATCTTCATAGGTTAACTTTTTATTTATTTTTATTTAAAAAAAAATCAATGGCTATTTTATTCCTATATTAATTATCTATATATATAAAGCAGTAAAGTATGTTTGTTTGTTTGTCCTCTTATAACTCGAGAACTACTCATCGCAGAGCAAAACCAAAGGAATATTCGGAATCAGTACGTCTCAGAGCAACTACAGCACACCTTAAAATTTAAAAAACTTCGCGTTTTAAAATTATGACGTCATCAGCGTAATTCGGAACGTTAATTTTTCAACTTCATATTCGGAATCAGCACGTCCCAGAGAAACTTCGTAACGTTAATTTTTCAACTACATCCGATTGACATGGGACCATGGGACCAATTGACATGACAGAGAGTGAAACATTTATTTGACGACAATGACTTCCGACTTCCGGGTTCGGAATGCGGGACTAACGCCATTTGACAGGGAATAAAAAATAAATGCGACATTCAATTGACGACAATGACTTCCGACTTGAATCCCCCCTCCCCCCTCCCCCTCCCTCCCCTCCCCTTCCCCCTCCCCCTCCCACCCCTCCCCCCCTCCCATCCCCCCCTCTTCTCCCCTCTCCCCCTCTTCTCCCCTCTCCCCCTCCCTCTCTTCTCCCCTCTCCCCTCCCCCTCTTCTCCCCTCTCCCCTCCCCTCCCCCTCTTCTCCCCTCCCCCCCTCTTCTCCCCTCCCCCCCGTTCCCCTCCCCTCCCTTCCCCTCCCCCTCCCCTCCCCCGTCCGGCAATGCCGGGTACTTCTGCTAGTTTATTATAAAAGTTTATTTTAAAAATCTCCCTCTTGTTCTTTGTTTTATATTTCCACTTAACAATCTCTTTCCACATTTAATGCATTACTTTTGCACCATCATTGAAACTGATATCATCATAAGTAATATTCAGTCTATTCTGATTTATTATAAACTAGAACCACACTCGGTAGAGCACATACCTCTGCCAGACTACACATTTTACGTTTTGTATCCCAATTCCCAATGATAGGCCGGATCTGCTGACCTGAACCAAAATCTAATCCCTTGTTCTTGTCTCCTGACCAACTCATCCACCTAGTTTTGTCATAATCCGTGCATTTTTTTTTTTTTAATATCCTGCTATATATCGTTTTTGGCCCTACTCTCAATGGTGAAGAATCACTTTAAAATATTGTCGGATCCAGATCTTTACCAAAATCTAATCAATTCGTCCTTGTCACGCACCCAACCTGTGTACCAAGTTTCATCCGAAGCAGTCCATAACGTTGAGATATCGTGCTCACAGACAGACAGACAGATAGACAGGGGTGAAACCATAACCTCCGTCCACCTTAGGTGGCAGAGGTGAACATAAATCGGTGACCTGATGAGTATTAGAGCTGCAACAACAACAAAAAAATTGTATTATTTAACAAAATTGTGCATGTGGGAAGGGTCACCTTTCAAATATATATCTTTGGAATGAGAAATTGTCCTGAGTTGGGGTGCAGCATGATTCCAGATGTCCAATTGACTATCTCGGGAAAAGGTACTCCACAATGTCTTGAACAGTCAAGTCGTTAGCCCTTACAATGACGATCACAAAATGTATGTACTTGAGAATTGGTCGGACTTGTACCAGAGATGGAGATAGAAAACTTTCTTGAGTTGGTGTGTGGTGTGGCAGAACTTGCCCCATAACAGAGAGGAGCCAGAACAGTTACAAAACTTACTATAAAATGTCGTGATTTTACACTTATTAACAAACTGTGATACAAACATGAAAGTGGTACCACTGGACAGAGGAAAGTACAAAGTTTTGTTTCGTGTTCAATATTTTGTCAACATTTGCTTTAGATAGGGAAAAATGGCCGACTGCAGGTTGACTGTGCACTAGAAAACCAAGCATTTTGATTGGTTCATCGAGACAAAGTCAGCCATGACAGTCGAGAGGAAGTTCAGGAACGAGTTCAATACCCCATGGGGGTTCATTCATTGTGGTTTGTTCAGAAAAAATTTGTAACGTTGACAATTTGTCTGGAGGAATGAAATATCGTCTCCAGCCGACTGTGCGCGCCAATGAAACCATGCAGCAAATTCACCATTGGTGTGTAACTGCAGTTAGGGTCCACATCAACAACCTAAGGACCACCAACAACCTAAAATAAAAATACCAGATTGTTGAGACATTTTTGGAATTGATGGAGGCCGATTCTTCCATTCCTGATGTCTAAAGGTGCTCTATCGAGGAATCCTTCCATTTTATTGGTGATGTCAAAAGACAGAATGAGAGATTTTGTGTAATTGAAAAGCAACAGATCTGCGAAACACCGCTTCCTCCACAGAAGGTATTGGCCAGGTGGGGCTTCTCCAAAGGGGAAGTGAAAAAGCCATTCGTTTTTGATGATCACGTCAATGGGAATGGCGACTTGGAAATGCTAAAGACATTTTATTTGTGGAATTGCGACATCAATGTTTTCCGATGAGATGCCAATGGTTTCAACAGTAGAGGGCTTTTCCACAAAGACAATGTCTTGGATTACCGATCCATTCCCGACTTCGTGGCAGTCCTCTCAAATTGGGTCCAAGCATACGTTGACGAAGGGTTCCTCTGGCCACCAAAAAGCCTGGATCTTAATCCATGTAACTGCTTCTTTTGGAGGTTCTTTAAGGAGAAAGTCTGCAAGATGGCCTGTAAGACTGTTGGTGTAATCCACCATTGCAGACACAATAGACATGCCATGGGTGATGTCATGGACAACATGTCCATAGAGATGTGTGCCATGCGTAATCGGAATGATGGTCATATTGGACATTGCCTCACATGAAAATATTTATTGGAGAATTTATTCTGCACAGTAGAACCAGTTTTATGTTTCTCAATGAAAGTTCATTATTACATAGAAAATTCATAGAACACACTCTTTCATTCCTCTTTTCTCCCACCTCTGGAACAAACTTCATCACTCTCTTCAGTCCCATTCCTCCCTCCAGTTCTTTAAAACAGCTGTTCACCACAATCTCTTATCTTCCCCCATCCAAAACCTTGATCTTTTATACCCCCGTTAATTCACCCCAGACCAACTTTTTTGAAATACCAACTT
The DNA here is from genome assembly GCF_964187855.1 of Myxine glutinosa. Classification (NCBI taxonomy): domain Eukaryota; kingdom Metazoa; phylum Chordata; class Myxini; order Myxiniformes; family Myxinidae; genus Myxine; species Myxine glutinosa. Next base: position 157,483,810 of record NC_136264.1, on the reverse strand, counting down.
CTTTCCTGGAAGTCCTAGTAGTGTCCATTTGTTTTTTTTACCTCTCCCACGCCCCTTCCCCCCAAGCCCTCTCCCTCCCACAGATCTCCAGATGTCCCTGCTCTCAAATGTTGTACTTGTGTGCTTACCTCTCTTTCCCCATCTTGTCTTCCGCTCCCTTTATTATATGTTTTATGTGTCCGTTTATGTTTTTGTGATTAATTTTAGCTCTTAAACGAGCCTCGATCTTGTATACAAATATATATATCTATATATGTATACACTTTCAGGTTCGTTTTCCAATTCATGTTGAAAATGTAACCTTCATAAACTTTAATCGATCATAAACTGATCATAAGCTGTTCCAATTTTATCATAAACTGATGCTTGTAGACATACGGAGGCACAGACACACAGAAGTGAACCAACTGCTTATCCCCGATTCCACTTTGCATTCACAGGGTGACAAACATGTAACATTATGGCAGTGGAATACCCTGTACTTTATGTAGCTATGCACATTCTGCAATCCCATCAGTTAACCAAATCAAATTCATTATTCAATTCTCTACCAGTTTTTCTGCTTGTGGTACTTGCATATAAATTTCTCCAAATTATAAGGGTTGTTCATTAACTTAGGAGGGCATCCCTCAGATGGACGTTAAACGGGGCATTAGTTGGTAAATAGACACCTGGATAAATTAACTCAAACGACACGGAATTAAAATGTACAAAAATACCGGATTTATTAAAGAAAATGCCGGTCACAAAATAATGCACAAGAAAAATAAATTCCTAACTGGAGCGCTCCCACACAGACCTGTATACAGACAGGGGATAAAATAACTGAAAAATAAATATGTTGTTTGTGGCACTTAGCTCAAATCGGCTCTTGAATCTCGTCAGGAATCGTCTAAAACCCGCTCGCGTCCTTGGCGGGAAAATGCACTCCTTGGCGCGAACTAGGCTTTGCTGCACGTCCGCTCACTTCTGGCTTCGTCGAGAGCATAGCGAGCAGGCAGCGCCCGTCCACTCGTTGTTCTTGCTTGTGAAACCACAGTTCTCGGTCTGCAGTTACTCCTCCTCACGATCACTATCAAGATGTTGGAACACGACCGTTCATGATGAATCTTCCTTGCGCAAGAGCCAATAAGCGACCGTTCGCTATGGGATCCATAACGAGAAGGAGCGAGAAGAGAAAATGTCCACCATTCCAACTATTTTGTTCTTGTGGCTCTGACGTCATCCCACGACGTCTATGTCTCCGCTCCTATCAGCAAGTCTCATCTTAGCAGTTTCTGTGCCAAACAAGTCCCTGCCAATCACTGCTCTTTCAGGCTTGGCTTCACGGACCTTTTGTGCCTCTGCGCTCACCAAGTTGGTGTTATCAGCGATAGTGTTTGATGCCTGGTTTCTGGTTTGTTTTTAATTAGTGTGGTTAATGGCCGATTTCTTACTTGGCGTCTGTTGTGCGGGGTCATAAGGAACACAGGAAAAGCTAACAGAGGCAATTACATACAGGGGATTAATTACCCATAATTTATTGCTAATTAACAAACCCCCCCCCCCCCCCTCTCATGGAGACGAAGATACACTTACACGACATCCAGTCTACACAAATTTCCTACTTATTATACATCAAGGTTTCTTCTTCTTCACGACAGTCAGAGCACACTAATCTATACACTCTACCTGGCTCTGAGGTAATCATTGTCGACCCCCTACAAACGTAACAATATAATCACAAACCCAAGAAGTAACCTGTGCAGAGTTTTATAAATACAGAGAATGCAAAAGGATGTGCACAACAAAAAAGAGATGGGAGTTTAGAGCTCTTTTCTTTCCCGATCGGAGGGATACAATAAGCAGTTGTATATACGGACTGAGTGCCGGAGCGAGGCAGAGGGACTGGGGTTGTGGGTGGGGGTGGGGGAAGAAATGGGCAACTTTAGCTCCCGCTTTGTAAGTCATGATGTATTAGGATGCTGTGTGCCAGGCAAAGATACTACAGGCCTGCGTTTCTGTAGCTATGGCAAATGATCGGTTAATGGCCCTACTATAAGGCCACTCATGATGCCCACTCTGCTTCTCTGATATTCTCCAGCTTCAGGCTCTAAAAACCAACATATCACATGGAATGGCTGCTATTGCTGTACTTTGTAGTTAGATGGCAAAACAGGAAGCACAGTGCGACCTTGGCTCTGCTGCTCTTCATATCAGTCAAAGGTCTGATCATCATCCCTAGTTTCTCTCACTCTCTCCCATCGTCCTCGGCCTATATTCACTTTCACCCAGCTTGGAATGTAATGAGTAGAATGTATGGTTAGAGTTAAGGTCTTTCCTATTCTCCTAGTATAAAGCAGATGACATATACCATAACCAAACCTCTATGCTCATTATACCATAGGACTACAACACTGGCTCAGGTATAAAGGTCGTTGCCAATACTTGTTTCTTTCAAAATGCGTGGCATAGGCAATGCAAATGTCCCAGCAGCACAAACGTGGATGAGCTACGTATTCCATACATTAGCGACTGCGTAAAATATCCCAACCTTGCTTATGTCCTAACTTTTCTCTCCTTTTACCCTTTTAAGCTGTGCTCACTAATCGTGTTGTTCTCCAAACCTAGTAAAAATTAAAACTTCCTCGCCTATTTTATTGATATAAAACTGCAGTTGTGTGACAGCACTGCAACCTAGATGGGTATTTTGGTAAGCTTTAAGATCTTTCGAAGCTGCAGACCCTATTCCAATGGCGCACTGTTAGCTATACACAATATTTGTCTCAACATGATATACTAACGAAATATGTGTGTACCTATTAATGAGGTTTCTATTCAGGGGACTCGAGGTAGGTCTTGCATCACATGTCGACTCAATCAGTTGGAGAAAGTGTATATATATATATATATATATATATATATATATATATATATATATCATTCTTCCTGAAGCTCAGTAGTGAGCCAGTTTTTGGTTTTTAATTGGCCATTTTCAGAAGTTTAGAAACCAAACCCTTCACAATGCTGTCTTCACCCGGATTTTATACCATCCCACCACGTTTTTTAAACTATTGTTTTTTTTATATTTTTATATTTATATTTTATTATTTTATATATTGTTTTTTATTTTTTATATTTGCATTTTTATATATTGTTTTTTATATTTTTATATATTTTTATTTTATATATTGTTTTTTATTTTTCTATTTGCTTTTTTATATATTTTTTATTTTATATTTTTATATTTTTATTTCATATATTGTTTTTTATTTTTTATTTTTGTTTTTTTATATATTGTTTATTTTATATTTATATATATATATGTATATATATGTATATATATGTAGTGTGTTCAAAAAGTATGCGACCTTTCTTTTTCGTGCATAAAAAAAAAGAAGCTAGGGAGGCGTTGATTGGTGCACGTATGTAGGCGATCCTAATGCGCACGCGTGAATTTTTTCCCACCTGCAGAAGCTGTCATTCGACGGCAGACCGCCGATGAGTGAGGACATGTAAGTGAGCGCCATCGGATTTTCGTTTTTGACAAAATGACAGAAAAACTTGAACAACGCTACTGCATCAAATTTTGTGTTTCATCAAACTTGCATCAAAACTGCAACTTGGTTTCTGGGTCGTACCCATAAACCCAGGACTCATCGCCAGTGATCACTGTGTTGAGGAAGCTGGGATCGCTGTTCACAGTCTCCAGCATGTCCTGTGCGATCTCCAAACGGAGTTGCTTCTGCTCAATCGTTAGCAGCTTTGGTACGAACTTCGCTGAGATTCTCCTGAAGCCCAAATCCTCCTTCATAATGGAATGAACGGTGTTGAATCTTGCGGATCGTTTCCACTTGGGAATCGCCAAGCTTTACACAAAATTTGATGCAGTAGCGTTGTTCAAGTTTTTCCGTCATTTTGTCAAAAACGAAAATCCGACGGCGCTCGCTTACATGTCCTCACTCATCGGCGGTCTGCCGTCGAATGACAGCTTCTGCAGGTGGGATAAAATTCACGCGTGCGCATTAGGATCGCCTACATACGTGCACCAATCAACGCCTCCCTAGCTTCTTTTTTTTACGCACGAAAAATAAAGGTCGGATACTTTTTGGACACAGTATATATTTATTTATTTTTTTTTTTTATATATATTTTATATATTTTTTTTATATATTTCAAGATGCAAGATAAAGATGCAAGATTTTAAATATTTTCAAGGGGAGATGCAGAAAATAGGGCAAAATGGAGAAGATTGTCATGGGGACCGCAAGGCTAACCACCGCTCTTGCAGGAAAAATGGCCTTAAAATGCCTGTTGTTGTTGTTGTTGTATGATGTATATTTTATGTATTTATATATTCATATATCTCCAGTCACAGACTATATAGTCCTCATCAAGGCCAGGCATCAAATAAAAGAGCTGCATTGATAGAAAAGTGAAGAAAGAGAGAATAGTCTAATAATTTTTGAGGAAGTAAAAAAAATGTGCTTTTTGAAAAGCGTAGCCAATTTCCCAAATTTTGCAAAGGGTCTGAAAAAGGGTTCCCAGAAGGGGTTGGGATGCCAAATCAGTGTCCTCATCACTCACTCAACATCGGCCCTGTATTATTTCCTGAAATCAGACACATGTCCACTGAACACCTCGCGTAGCTTTGTGACCTCTTTCCTCTGCCACAGAAGGTGGACGGAGGTTATGTTTTCATCCCTGTCTGTTTGTCTGTGAGCAGGATATCTCGAAACGTTGTGCACTGATTCGGACAAAACTTGGAGGACGTGTTGGGTATGTGACAAGTGACGAATCAATTCGATTTTAGTGAAGATGTGAATCTGTATTTAAAAATATGCGATTTAAAAAAAACAAACTTTAAAGTGATTCTTCACCATTGAGAGATGGGACCAAAAACGATATATAACATGTTATTTCAAAAAGTTGTGGATGACTTATGACAAAACTAGGTGGATGAGTTGGGTAGGTGACAAGAACAAGCCGATTAGATTTTGGCTCAGGTTCGAATCCAGATCCGACCAATCAGTGGGATACAAAACAAACTGTTCGGCCTGGCGGAGGTATGTGCTCTACTGAGTGCCATTCTAGTCTTTCTAGTAAATTCATACTACAATCATCAAATTATGGTTTCTTCTTTGATATAAAACGCAATTATTTACACATATATTCATGTTGGATGTACCTCCATTTCTGTCACTTTCAAGAATGGTTGGTTACGACCCATTTAACGTTCGAGGTTGTTTGAAAAACATCTTTGCAGCCTCAGAGTTCCTCGAATTTCCAAATGCATCCACTCGGTGAAAGACCGGGTTAATCGCAAAACAAGATTTGTGAAAGTTGTTGATAACTAAAATGTGAAAGAACAATCTTTCTTATTAAAACAATTCTCACGGTATTTTAAAACCTTTGCAGCTTTTTGAAAACAACCGAATACCTCTGAGAGCATATGTTGTAAGTTAGAAGAATGCTTACACAGTGTAAGAGAAAAACCCCCCTGTGACATTTGTGCGCCATTCAACTCAAATACATTCTTGGTGAGATAACTCCAGCGCGGCCTGACTAGGCCGAACCACCACAACCTTAAACATCACCACGTGATCACTTTTCATGAGTGGCCTGTTTAACTTTTTAAAAGTGCGTAAATCAGCCCCAATGCGTAAATTTCAATGGCGGGGTAAAGGTGTAAGGATGGGGAATGAGGGTGGAAAGAGGGAGTTGGCGATGAATCGCAGTGTGTGAACCATTTTATCTTCTACATTTTGATTTCAGGGCTTTCACATTCTTATTGCTTTAGTAAATCTAAATATATTAATTGATGAAAATAATAGTCAATGACTGAAACACTAAAAAATGTTTTACTGATTTTTGTTCTGTTATTTCATTCTTTTTTTCCCCTTTTTCCTTGCATTCCAACTTCATGTTCCTGAAACGTCTGAAACAACCTCTTTTTTTTAATCTCCTGTTCTGTCACTACTTGCCAGTGAAAGGACTCTATTCGTATTTTACCACCCTTGTTGAGACGGAGCTTCTCTCAGTTCAAAGGAATTTGAGCAGCGCTGTCTTTTCATAGGTCGCATTTGAGTACAGATCCCAATTGTGCCTGTGGGTCTGGAAAATCAAACCACAATGTGTTGATGGAAGTGGAGTCGCCATAAAACCTACTTTCTGAAGGTTATTAATGAGCCTGCTGGGGTTTTACTCATAATTCATTAGTGATATAGTAATTTTCCTGAGATTAGCCCATTTTCCAGAAGCTTGGCACACAAATCCAGAATACGACTCCTTTCTTTTGGATTCGAACCCAGAATAACAATAAACCCATATATACCATGTGTGTATGTATTGTTACGTTTGTGGGGGTAGGGCATGAAATACCTCATAGGAAAGTTCAGAATATGTACGTTTTAGCATGGACCGTGTGACGCGAAGAGGAAGAAGCCAACTCGGAGTACATAAGCAGGGTAAGTGTTCAGGTTAAGAGTGTTTGCATGTCGCCATAAGGAGGGTGGTTTTGTGCTAATTAATTATTGGGCTTATGGTTAATATTCCCCAGTATGTCTTGCCTCCCTGTGATTTTCCCTAATGGTCTTATATAACTCAGCCGGCCAGGCAATGGACTCATCGCTCACAACGCCACCAGGGCCAACAGAAACAGAATTTGCCAATCGACACGTAAACCCCGATGTCGTCCGAACATTCCCGAACAGAGATGGGACCCCCCCCCCCCCCACCCCCAACCCCCCCACCCCCCAGACGACTCGTGATGGGGAACGTGGAGGCCACACCCCGAGGCTCGTGACTGGTTAAGAAGCCATGGAGTGATGAACAAAGCGCAGTGATTGGACAGAGTGTGACGTCAGCGGTGGAAGGTTTGAGAGTTCGGAGAGCTAAAAGTAGCCGTCTCGCCATCTTGGTCTCTTTTTTTCTTCTGGTCCTCCTCTTGTGCACGCTCGTGCAGAGAAACTTCTGAGCATTGTGGAGTTTTTGCAACGTTGCAGGAAGGGGGTTTCGTTGGACTGTGGTGTCTTTTGGGGGAGCTGGGGCCACATTGCATTTGGCGGTGGAAGCGAGGAAGGGCTGGTTGAGTGCCTGATGGCGCCTGGGCTTTTTCTGACGTGCGGTTTCAGCGTCATTATCGGCAAGCAGCTACACCGGCAGCAACAAACAACACGCCCTCAACGCACTTTGGGCCAGAGCGGTGGGTCAGCCCGACAGGAAGGGAAGTTAGATTTTATTTATCTTTTCCCCTTGTCTGTATATGAGTCTGAGGGGAGACGTCTCAAGTTAGGAAATCGTTTTTACCTCACATTCATTTTATTTGGTTTACAATTTAAAAAAAAAAAAAATTCATCATTTTTTGCATTTTCAATGATATCGTGTTTCCGTGCCTGTGGGGCTTGGATTAACCCATGTCGGCCGTCCGATGAGGTAAGGCTTCGGGCTTTCCCGTGCGCACGAAAAGATGATCCCGCCAAGGTTCGAAGTACTCCTCGGAGTTAAAGCTCGTTTCAGTCATTCGTCATCTTGGGGTGTTAACCCCGGGGACACGACAGTATGTATGCATGTACAGTCATGTGAAAAAGTAAGTACACCCCATGTAAAGTTTTGACTTTTTCAACATATTTCAACATACAGATATTTGATCTTCATTTCAACAATATTGATAGATAAAGGTGATATAATATAACAAATATCATGAAACATTTACATTTTGTAGTCCATTGTATAATTTAAATAAACATAAATGCAAATTTCACATGTGGAAAAAGTAAGTACACCCTTGGCTCGAATAGGTGGTATTGCCCCCTTTGGCAGAAACAACCTCAAGTAGGCGTTTCTTATAACTGTCTACCAGTCTCTGACATCGACTGGGAGAAATTTTTGCCCACTCCTCCATGCAGAATTCTTTCAGCTGTGTGATGTTTGAGGGGTTTCTTGCACGCACAGCTCGTTTCAAATCCCTCCACAACATCTCAATGGGATTTAGATCCGGCATTGACTTGGCCATTCCAGAACCCTCCATTTCTTTCTTTTCAGCCATTCCTTGGTGGATTTACTGGTATGTTTAGGGTCATTGTCATGTTGCAAGGTCCACCTTCGGTTGAGATTCAACTCTCCGACAGATGGCCTCACATTATCCTCAAGCACCCTTTGGTACAATGAAGAATTCATAGTGGATTCTATGATGGTGAGCTGCCCAGGCCCTGATGCAGCAAAGCTGCCCCAATCTATAATATTCCCACCACCATCCTTTACAGTTGGTATCAGGTTCTTGTGGTCAAATGCTGTCTTTGGTTTTCGCCAAACATGTCTTCTGGTACTGTGGTCAAATAGCTCTACCTTTGACTCATGTGTCCAGAGCACAATGTTCCAGAAGTGCTGGTCTTTGCCTATGTGTTCATTGGCAAACTTTAGTCTTGCCCTGATGTTCTTTCTGGACAGCAACGGTTTCCTCCTGGCACACTTCCCATGTAGATCAAATTTCTGCCACCTCTTTCTAATGGTAGACTCGTGCACCTTGACATCAACAGTGGCAAGAGCTACCTGTAGGTTCCGTGATGACATTCTGGGGTTCTACGAGAATTATTTCAGCGTCTTGCGGTCTGCTCTCGGGCTGAACTTGCTGGGGCGGCCTGGCTTGAACAAGTTGGCAGTTGTTTGGAATCTTCTCCACTTGTAGATGAACTTCCGGACAGTCGAATGATTGATTTCAAATTGTTTGGAGATCTTTTTAAATCCCTTCCCAGACTCGTAGGCATCTATAACCTTCTCTCTGAAGGCCTCAGAGAGCTCTTTTGATCTCGGCATGGTGACGCCGCACACTTCAACAACAAAGAGCAAACCAAACTAAATGTCTTAGGTTTAAATAAGACATGTTCCTCCAAGATCCTCTCTAACGATGTTCTAATCATTTGCACCTGAGCTGGTGCACCTGATTCTAATTTTAGGTATTTGAAGTAGTGATAAATGTAGGGGTGTACTTACTTTTTCCACATGCAAAATTTGCATTTATGTTTATTTAAATTATACAATGGACTACAAAATGTAAATGCTTCATGATATTTGTTCTATTATATCACCTTTATCTATCAATATTGTTGAAATGAAGATCAAATAGCTGTATGTTGAAATATGTTGAAAAAGTCAAAACTTTACATGGGGTGTACTTACTTTTTCACGTGACTGTATGTGTGTGTATATATATACAATATTCCTTTGTGTAGTCACCCTTATATGTAGTGCGAGTAGGAATGTTGGAACCCATCTGTGGATCGGTCCCATCGGCCGATGGGTCTGACCCATCTGTGGATGCACGAGAAATGACAATGCAGACCCATCGGCCGATGGGTCTGCGCCATCTGCGGATGTGTTGTTCACCTTGAAGGAATGTGTATGCATCAATGGTGGGTGAGTATGTTTATTTGAACCTAAAAATATTATCTTATTTTTATCTTATCGACAAACGGTTATCGACAAACCACATGTCACGGACTGCTTTATAAACATTTATGACATCAATTGCTTATTTTTAGGTTCAAATAAACATACTCATCCACCATTGATGCATACACATTCCTTCAAGGTGAACAACACATCCGCAGATGGCGCAGACCCATCGGCCGATGGGTCTGCATTGTCATTTCTCGTGCATCCACAGATGGGTCAGACCCATCGGCCGATGGGACCGATCCACAGATGGGTTCCAACAGGAATACCAATTTACGCTGTGGTGGGCACTGTGGCTGTAACCATCCCACATTACTCAGCCCAGGTTTTTTTTTTTTGTGTTCAAGGTCGAGGCTCGTGTAAGAGCTAACATTGATCACAAAAAGACAAACTGACACATGTTATGATAAAGGGAGCGGGAGACAAGATGGAGAGTATGGACATCGGGAGATCTTTGGGAGGGAGAGGGCTTTTTTTTCTTTTTCTTTTTTTTGTAAACCCCAGCGTTTGGTAAAGCCTAGGTATTGGAAAGCCTAGCGAACCGACGTTCGTGATGACATGGCCGATTGAAATTTGAGTGTAAGTTCTCGATTTGATTAATTATTTGTCGAATTTTCATTGATATTGATAGATTCCAAACGTGTACACTGCACAGAAAAAACCAGAGGGAAGCGAAGATTGTCGTGTCCCGTGTTTACACTGCGAGTGTCTTGATAATCCAGAAGCCGGCCTTCATGGCGAGGTTACAAATTGTAATTGATTCTTGGAAGACGAAGGGCAGTGGTTAATATGTTTATTATGATAACTTAATATATAGTTTGTGGTGGGCACAAGGGGCAATAATTCCGCGCACCAGTGGGTGGCGCGAGCGTCCAGGCGGGGAACTAAAATGCATGCCCCACCTTTCGACCGATTGGCCACGCCCGGGGGCAAGGCGTGGCCTCGGGACATATATGCGGGCTCTAAGCTCGAGCCCGCCCAGTGCTGAAGTGAAGAGCTCTTAATAAAGACTCTTGTTGTATCAACGCGTTGTGGCCTACCTCTCTGGCAATCGAGTCGTGTGTGCACAGCACCACACTGGTGACCCCGATTGGTTCAGCCGTTGCTGACCCCCAAATGCGCCATGGCTACCAACGCCATCGCAATCAAACTCCCAGAGTTTTGGGAAGCGTAAGCCGACGTTTGGTTTGTGCAGGCCGAAGCTCAATTTCAGCTCCAAGGCATCACGGCGGACGAGACCCGGTACTACCACGTGGTCGCCGCCCTCGGGCCCGGCACTGCCGCCCGAGTCGTGTCCATCCATCAGCGCCCGCCGGGCGACCACAAGTACGAGGCGCTCAAACCTCTCCTCCTCGCCACGTTCGGGCTCACAGAGATCGAACGGGCCGACCACCTCCTGGACCTTCCCGTGCTCGGCGACACACGACCATCCATCCGGATGGATTTCATGCTGTCCCTGCTTGGGGACCAGCGCCCAGATTTCTTGTTCCGCGCACTTTTCCTCCGCCAGCTACCGATACAGGTGAGCCTCGCACTGGCCGGTTCCAACATCACGGAACCCCGCGCCCTGGCCAGAGAGGCCGACAAGTTTTTCGCGGCCTGCGACACACGGTCGATTTACGGTGCTGCCGTAGTGGCTCCCGGTGCGGAGGCTCCAGCGCCCCCGGCTTCCCTCGTGGCCGCTGCTGCGCCCCGCCCACTACCGCCGCCGCCACCACCACCGCCGCCGGCACGGCCGACGCGGCTGCCACCGCCGCAAACCTGGTGCTACTACCATGCCAGGTTCGGCCGCAAGGCTAAAACGTGCCGCCCGCCGTGTTCTTTTGACGGGTCGGGAAATGACCTGGCCGGCACTCACTTGCGGCCCTGAGCGTCGGCCATTCCGGCAGCCTCCTGTTCATCACAGACACCTCGTCTGGTCGTCGTTTTCTGTGCGACACGGGAGCGCAGGTAAGCGTCCTCCCTGCCTCCGCGTCCGACAAGCAAACCGCGGGCCGGGCCCCGCTTTGCTTGCCGCCAACGGTACACCCATCCGCACATTCGGGAAGCGTTGCCTCTCACTGCGGTTCGGAGGGCAGCACTTTCAATGGTCGTTCGTTACTGCCAGCGTGCCAATGGCCCTGCTCGGCGCGGACTTCCTATGTGCACATGGGCTGTTGGTCGACGTTAATCGCAGACGTCTCGTCCACGACGAAACCTTCAGGTCGCTCGCTTGTTCGCTGAGCGGCTCGTTGAGCAGCTCGCTGAGCGGCTCACCGAGTGGCTTGCCAAGCGGCTTGCTGAAAGGTTCCCTCCCGGCGAGGTTAGTCTGCACGCTTCCGGCAGCGGACGAGTTTACCCGCCTCCTCGCCAGTTTCCCGGCGCTCACGCGGCCCACCTTCTCAGCGGTGGCCTTCAAACATGGGGTGGAGCACCATATCCCCATGGTCGGGCCGCCGGTCTACACCCGGGCACGCCGGCTCAACCGCACGAAGCTCGCCGTGGCAAAAGCGGCGTTCGCCATGCTGGAACGTCTGGGGATCGTACGGCACTCCAACAGCGCTTGGGCTTCTCCTCTGCACATTGTGCCGAAGCCTGGTGGAGGATGGCGGCCGTGCGGTGACTACCGCCGGCTCAATGATGCCACCACCCCGGACCGCTACCCGGTCCCGCATATCCAGGACTTTTCCGCCCGGTTGGCGAACACGACCGTGTTCTCCAATGTGGACCTCATCCGGGGCTACCACCAGGTCCCCGTCCAACCGGACGATGTCCCAAAGACGGCCATCATTACCCCTTTCGGCCTCTTTGAGTTCCTGTGAATGCCTTTTGGGTTGAAGAATGCGGCCCAGGCATTCCAACGGTTCATGGACAGTGTCTTGCGCGACTTACCTTTCATCTATGTCTACCTGGACGACATCCTAGTCGTGAGCGCGTCCCGGGAGGAGCACCTGCTCCACCTCCGCACGCTTTTCGAATGCCTGGGCCAGCATGGCTTGATCATCAACCCCGCAAAGTGCCGTTTCGGCGTCGCCGCCATCGACTTCTTGGGGCACCGCATCAGCAGGCATGGGGCCATCCCTTTACTGGCCAAGGTGGAGGCGGTCAGGGATTTCCCACGCCCCCACACGATCAAGGGGCTCCAGGAGTTCCTGGGCATGGTAAATTTTTACCGCCGCTTCGTGCCCCACGTCACCCAGCTCCTCCACCCCCTGCACGAGGCCCTCCGGGGCAAGCCGGGCAAAGGTGACATCGCCTGGTCAGAGCCGATGGCCACGGCGTTTGCGGGCGCAAAGCTGGCCCTGGCCAACGCCACCATGCTGGCGCACCCGGCGCCCGATGCACCGATCGCCCTCACCACCGACGCGTCGGACTACGCAGTGGGCGCGGTGCACGAGCAGTGGGTGACTGGTGCTTGGCAGCCGCTGGCATTTTTTAGCCGGCAGCTTCGCCCGCATGAACGCCGCTATAGCACCTTCGACCGCGAGCTGCTCGAGCTCCACCTGGCGGTCGGACACTTCCGCCATCTGCTCGAGGGCCGCCCGTTCACGGCTTTCGTCGACCACAAGCCCCTTGTGTTCGCGATGGCCAAGGTCGCTGAGCCATGGTCGGCACGGCAGCAGCGTCACCTCTCTGCCGTGTCCAAGTACACGACGGACATCCGTCATGTCGCGGGTAAAGACAACCCGGTGGCGGATTGCCTTTCCCGGTCCGTCGCGCATGCGGTCCACCTTGGGATCGACTATGCCCGGATGGCGGAGGACTAGACCGCCGACCCCGGCGTCTAGGCCTTGCGGACCGCCGTCACGGGCCTCCGCGTCACCGAGGTGCCGTTCGACGTCGCGGGCGCGGCCCTCCTGTGCGACGTCTCCCTCGGCCGGGCTCGCCCCATCGTGCAGGCTGGCTGGCAGCGCACGGTTTTCGACGCCATCCACAGCCTATCCCACCTGGGCACGAAGGCCTTCCAGAGGCTCGTCGCGGTGAAGTTCGTTTGGCATGGGCTCAGGAAGGACGTCCGCGACTGGGCCAGGACGTGCCTCGCGTGCCAGCGCACAAAGGTCCCCCGCCACACCCAGGCCCCGTTGGCCCCGTTTACGGTGCCCGAGCATCGGTTCGACCATGTCCACGTCGACTTGGTGGGACCTCTGCCCCCCTCGCGGGGGTTCACCCACCTCCTCACCATGGTGGACCGCACCACACGGTGGCCGGAGGCCATGCCATTGGCAGCGACGTCTGCGGCTGATGTGGCGCAAGCCTTCATCGCCACTTGGGTTGCCCGGTTCGGTGCCCCCTCGGACATCTCGTCCGACCGCGGCCCCCAGTTCACCTCGGAGCTCTGGGGCATGGTGGCGCAAGGGCTCGGCGTCCAACTGCACTGCACCACGGCCTACCACCCCCAGGCCAATGGCCTGTGCGAGCGCTTTCATCACTCGATGAAGGCCGCGCTCCGGGCCAGCCTCCGTGACGGCAGCTGGGCCGACAGGCTCCCCTGGGTCCTGCTGGGCCTCAGGACGGCGCCCAAGGACGACCTGCGCACGTCCTCGGTGGAGCTGGTCTTCGGGCAACCACTGCGGGTACCGGAAAATTTATCCCTGACTCCACGGCTCCTTGGTCCGCGGCGCAACAGCGCTCCACCCTGCAGGAGACCGCCTGGAGGTCCGTCCTGGTGCCGACGGCACACCATGGTTGCCCGTCCTCCCACGTCGCCCCGGAGCTTCGCACGGCGGAGTAATATAATAATAATAATTCATTTATTTTGTATAGCGCTTTTCCAGAAGCCCAAAGGCGCTTTGACAGAGTGGCAAACATAATGCATAACAATACATGAAAACAACAATTGCAAAAAGACAAGAATCAATAGGGAAATATTTAAAGCAAAAGGAGGGAGAAGGAGAAGAGATAGTCAGGGGTTAAATGCTGTGGGTTGAATGTTGAATGCAGTGTTGAACAGGTGGGTCTTTAGTGATGTTTTGAATGTGGTGAGTGAGGAGGAGTCTCTGATGGTGTGAGGTAGTGAGTTCCAGAGGGTGGGAGCAGCGATGGAGAAGGCCCTGTCCCCCCAGGATCTGAATTTGGTCCGGATGGAGGGGGTCAGGAGGTTGGTACCAGCAGAGCGGAGGTTGCGGGTGGGAGTGTGTCTGGAGAGGAGGTCAGCCAGGTAGGATGGGGCCAGGTTATGGAGGGCTTTGTATGTCAAGAGGAGGATTTTGTACTGGATTCTCTGGGGGATGGGGAGCCAGTGAAGCTTGTAAAGGACGGGGGTGATGTGGTCACGGGTCCGGGAATGGGTGAGTAGACGGGCAGCGGAGTTCTGAATGTATTGGAGTTTATTGGTGATTTTTGAGGGTGAACCATAGAGGAGGCTATTGCAGTAGTCCAGACGGGAGGTGATGAAGGCGTGGATGAGGGTTTCTGCAGCCGTGGAGGAGAGGGATGAGCGGAGACGGGCAATGTTTTTCAGGTGAAAGAAGGCTGACTTTGTGATCTGTTTAGTGTATTTGTCGAAGGAAAGGGTTTGGTCAAAGATGACGCCAAGATTCCGGATGTGAGGGGAGGTGGATACTGGGATACCGTCGATGTTGAGGGCAAAGTTATGGGTGGATTTTGTGAGCGTTTTTGGGCCAATGATGATTATTTCAGATTTATCACAGTTAAGCTTGAGGAAGTTGATTTGAAGCCAGGATTTTATTTCAGTGATGCAGTTTGTCAGGATAGAGTGGGTGTCGGTGGAGACGGACTTGGTGGAGATGAAAAGCTGGATGTCATCGGCGAAGCAGTGGAATTGGAGACCATGACGGCGGATTAAGTGACCGAGCGGGGACAGGTAAAGGATGAAGAGGAGGGGGCCAAGAACTGAACCTTGGGGGACACCTTGGGGGAGGGGAGCAGTGGGGGATTTGCAGTTATTGATGGAGATGAACTGGCATCTGTCAGAGAGGTATGATTTAATCCAAGAGAGGGCAGTGCCGGTAACGTTAAAGGTGGATTCAAGTCGGGTGAGGAGGATAGTGTGATCGATGGTGTCAAAGGCAGCGCTGAGGTCGAGGAGGACGAGAATGTTGAGGTTGCCAGCGTCAGAGGAGAGGAGAAGGTCGTTGGTGATTTTGAGGAGAGCAGTTTCAGTACTGTGGTTGGAGCGGAATCCGGATTGGAATGTTTCATACAGGTTATTGGCAGAGAGATGATGTTTGAGTTGAGTGGCTACAGCGCGTTCCAAAACTTTTGACAGAAAGGGTAGGTTGGAGATGGGTCTGAAGTTGTTTAGGGTGTCAGGGTTTAGACCAGGTTTTTTTAGAATGGGGGTAACAGCAGCAATTTTGAGGGAAGGTGGGACGATGCCTGTAGACAGGGAGGAGTTTATTGTTGCAATGATAAGTGGAGAGAGAGCAGGGAGGGAGGCTTTGACAAAGCTGGAGGGGATGGGGTCAAGAGTGCAGGTGGCAGTTTTCATTCCTATGAGGAGTTCAGAGAGGTCAGTAGGGGAGATTGGGGAGAACCGAGACAGGGGATGGCAGGACAAGGGGGGGCAGGTGGTTGGAGGGGGAGCGGGTGCGGCGGTGGTCAAGCTGTTGTAGATGTTGTCAATTTTGCGTTGGAAGAAAGAGAGGAAGGAGATGCAGTTGTCTACTGTGAATGACTGGGTGGTGGTGTTCAGGGGGCGGAGGAGTTTGTTTATTGTCGAGAAGAGTGCTTTTGGGTTTCCGGAGCCAGAGTGGATAATTTGAGAGTAGTAGGCAGAGCGGGCGCGGGAGAGGGCATCTTTGTAGTGTTGTATGTGGTCCTTGTAGGCTTGGGAGTGAACTGTGAGACCCGTTTTATTGCGGAGTCTTTCAAGTTGGCGAGCACGAGTTTTCATCAGGTGGAGTTCAGGGGTAAACCAGGGAGCAGAATGGGTGAAAGAAACTGTTTTGGTTTTTACAGGTGCAAGCTGGTCAAGGCAGGAGGAGAGAGTGTGGTTGTAGTAGTCAGTGAGGTCGGAAGGGGTGTGGAGGTCAATGAAGGGAGAAGTGGACATTTTTTCAGAGAGGGTGGATGAGAATGAGGTAGGTGAAAGAGCGTTTAGCTTACGGAAGTTGATTGTGCGATAATGCCTTGGTGTTGGGGCGGGGATGTTGATGGTCAGAGTGATGGCTAAGTGGTCAGAGAGGGTGAGGTCGGAGCCATAGAGATGGTGCAAACTTAATCCAGTGGAGCAGACAAGGTCCAAAATGTGACCACGGATATGGGTAGGAAAGTCGACATGTTGAGTGAGGTTAAAGCAGGTGAGTAAATCAGTGAAGTCAGTGGTTATTGTGGAGTCAGTGGAGTCCATGTGGATATTGAAATCACCAAGGAGGAGGATTGAGGGGGAGAGGGAACATAGCTGGGTCAGAAAGTAGGAGAAGTCAGACAGGAATGATGGGTGTGGTTTGGGAGGGCGGTAGACGACAGCCATGACTGACTGCGTGTGACCAGAGAGTTTTAAAGCCAGGTGTTCAAATGATGGAGCAGATGAGATGGAGATGAGGTTGGTCTTAATGTCTTGACGGTGGATAACGGCAATTCCACCACCTCGGCCCTCCGAGCGTGGTTTATTGACGTAGGAATATCCATTGGGTGTGGTGAGGTTAAGTGTGTAGTAGTCCAGAGGTTGTTGCCAGGTTTCGGTGAGACAGAGAAAGTCCAGTTTGTTATCCAGGATGTATTCGTTCAGGATGAGGCATTTGTTGTTGAGGGACCGGGTGTTGAACAGGGTGAGCTTGATGTTGTTTTGAACAGCAGGGATGAATTCAGGTGATTTAGCCAGGGTTCGTAGGCAGGAGGTGCGATCGTGTGGGTTGCTGTGACCAGGTGCGCTGGGACGAAGAGTGAGAGTGCGCTGAGCCGACCAGAGGACGGGGATGGAGTGACCTGATTGCAAATAAACAAACTTACGACCGGAGCCACGGTGAATGTACCTGGGTCGTCGGAGGAGTCCATTTGATTTGATGGCAGAGATGCATGATGGGGTGGAGCGGGTATTGAGCAGAAGAAGCCTTGCGGCGGAGTACCTCAGAGCCATGCCAGGCAGGAGCGAAGGGACGAGTACGAGGCCAAGGTCGAGGAGGCAAAGCGGCAAACGCAGCGGCAAACGCAGCGGCAAACGACTGCAGCCGCTAATCAAGACCACAGCGGCAAACAGCCACCGCCGCAAACAACGGCCACAAACAACGGGAGCGGGCCTGAGGAAACAGTGGAGGAGCCGGGCAGGCGAAGCCAGGAGCAGAGCCGGGACCGAGCAGAGGGCAGACCCAACGGTCAAAAATCCGCCACGACCACCAGAAAAGCAAACTATGTACAATGGCCCAGTCGGAGAAGCGGCGAACAAGTAACGCCAGCGTCCTCTCCAGACCGAGTAAGATTTGACATATCCACTTTTGTTATTCCCGATTCCTCATTCAAGTACGTCTTCGTCCGGCACGACGCCCACTGGGCACCGCTACGGCCCCCGTACGACGGGCCCTTCCACGTGCTGGAGACCGGGCACAAATATTTCACCGTCGACATCGGCGGTGCCCCGGATCGTATCTCAGTGGACCGCCTCAAGCCGGCCCACCTCGATCTGGACCACCCCCCGCAAGCAGGTCTGCCTCCCCGTCGAGGGTCGCCCCCTGGCGGTCAGACCCCCGGCACATTCAGCCCCGCCATCCCGCTACCCCCCCAGCCCTGCACGCATCACCAGGGGGCGTTTCGGCTGTGTCATCCGGCTTCCCCGCAAGCTCACCCTTCAGGTGCGCGGGAATTCTGGGGGGACACGTGTGGCGGGCACAAGGGGCAATAATTCCGCGCACCAGTGGGTGGCGCGAGCGTCCAGGCGGGGAACTAAAATGCATGCCCCGCCTTTCGACCGATCGGCCACGCCCGGGGGCAAGGCGTGGCCTCGGGACATATATGCGGGCTCTAAGCTCGAGCCCGCCCAGTGCTGAAGTGACGAGCTCTTAATAAAGACTCTTGTTGTATCAACGCGTTGTGGCCTACCTCTCTGGCAATCGAGTCGTGTATGCACAGCACCACAAGTTAATATATTAAGCCTGACCCATAACCATTCAAATGATTTTCTCCTTTATAGAGAGCGTTGTGTGTGGAATAGTTTTTCAAATTTCTGAAAATATAAGTATTTTACTATAACTAAATCACATGTTTATGCATATTTAATTGATTTGAAATTTTGGACCTAATGTCACATGTTGGACCCCGCAAATATGGAATTAGCCATGTACTGTATATGTAAGCCAACTTGTTAGACTCTTATGGCTAAGTTTGACTTTCCTTGCTGTTAGTATTATGTTTTTGCTCTGGTATTTTATTTGAAATTTCAGTTGCTCATCATTCACTGCATACTGTAACACGATCTCTGCAGGATTCATTGCTGCTGACATCAAGGGTACCGGTTCATGGACGCAGCTGTACCTTATCACAGACTACCACGAGAATGGGTCTCTTTACGATTACCTCAAAGCAACGACCCTGGATCCACGCAGTGCACTCCGCCTTGTGTGCTCAGCAGCCAGTGGCCTCTGTCACCTTCACACCGAGATCCACGGCACACAGGGCAAGCCGGCTATCGCTCACCGTGACCTGAAGAGCAAAAACGTCCTTGTGAAGCGCAATGGAACCTGCTGCATTGCTGACCTCGGCCTAGCAGTCAAGTTTAATAGGTCAGTGTTTTATTTTATTTTTTGTATACTAAGACTTTTTTGATTTGCTTCTTCTGGGATTGCAATATGATGCCAATGCAATCTGTTGAAGGATGGCATACATGATATCTTGAGAAAGATACACTATAAGTTTTTTCTTTGGGATGAACCAACTTTATTTATCTTTGCGCAATGAGTCACTGAACAAGTGCTGTCTACACCAGCAACGTGCCAAGGCTCTGCCACTTAAGATTGCTATCACTGGTGTCACAATGATACCGCCAAGGAACAAATGAGCCGATTGTATAACACAAACACTCACGAAACCTGATTTCCTGCCAGTAACAGCAGGGTCTGGCCACACTCCGCGGTTGTCTGGTCACTCCGGTTTGGGTCGCTAATCAAGTTTTGAAAAATTTATGCTGAACCCGCAACCTGTTGTACCATATTCTCACTGCAAAGGCAAAACAGATGTCGATCTGCACCCTACCGTTTGCACGGCAACGCTTGTATTGATTGCATTATGTACATTATCGCAGATTGTGGGTTTCAGATTTCCACAATGCTTAACATGTGATACTTCATTTCCCTGCTTTAAATGATCTTTTTTAAAGTCAAGTTTATATTTTGTGGCAATGGCAAAGGATTGCAACTTTTTTGAAACAATGGCAATACAACACCACCACCTTTTCTCCTTCTCCCCCAGTACAGTAGTCTTAATGTGGTTAAAATGTCAGGTGACTGACCTTATGCCCTCGTAAGTGCACTGACATAGTATAGGCAAGACACAGATAGTTTAAAGAGAGGCAAACTGACAGATAAATATGTGAAGCCCTTTTACAAAGACATTTGGACATTTTCTAGCTGTCGAGATCAACAATGATTGATTGAAGAGTCCACAATTTCAGTGCTGCCAAAGCAGACTCATGGCAAGGCATCTACTGGATGATTTGCCATTGCTTTTCCCAGCAGTAGTGAGGAGCACGTCCTGATCTGTTTGGTGTACTCAAACTTCCACCCCTTTTTTTAAAGGCCATTTCCCTGCTAGAGTGGGGATTAGCCTTGCAGGCCCCATGATAATCATCATGGTTCCTTTTTCAGGCAATGTTTTTATGGCCAGATGCCCTTTCTGACGCCAACCCTTTAGTCACCTCTTACAGGCAAGGATACGGTGTACCTATTCTAAACCCAGGCACCAGGGGCGCCGCCAAGGATTTTGGGCCCCATGAAAATATATCACAATGGGCCCCTATGAAGCACGTGCGCACATTTTTACCTAATGTTCTAATAATTTTTAGGGCCCCTGTCAGTGCAGGGCCTTTGGAAACATCCTAACTTTCCGCCCCCCCCCCCCCCCCCTTACAGTGCCCCTGCCGAGCACACACCGGCACATTCGTCCCAGCAAGCTGGTACTCAATTTTCGGACCTCGGAAGGATGACAGGCTGAGTGAACCCCCCTGGCGTTAATTCAACGATCGTCCGGGATTCAAACTCGGGTGGTCCTAGGACCCCAAGCCAGCACCCTAACCGCTATGTATAAACAAAACCACAATGGACTACCCTTGCGTATGACGCCATGGGATTTTTCATATCCACCGGCAAATTCTAACAGACTGAACACCCAGATTAATGTACCTTGGAAGTAAATCAAACTCGTTCATGCAACTCTCTGCCCGAGAAGCACAAAAGCGTCAGTTTCTTGTTGAATTGAAAATGAAACCGAGACTAGACGGCTCAAAGGTAAGTACATGACCTCTGATATGTCCTTTTAGTCGGTGTTTATAATGTAGCTAACTTCAATGATCCCTTTAATTGTTCTTAAAATTGCACTTGTAGTTTAACTTGGATTCCAAAATAAGATTATATTTGAATTCTAAAGTATCAAACTACTCCTCAGTATTAAAAAGAGCTGACTCTGCAGGCAGTGGCATGGTCAGGAATTTATATTGGGGGGGCCATATGAAAGAGCTCGAAGCTTCCATCGTGGGTTCAGCAGCAGAGATGAGTTCCCCTACTCTTTCCAAAGAACATTATGGGATCTGTAAAGTCTGCCAAATAATGCCAGATAGACGGGACACCCAGTTTACCATCCATTCGAGGGACGACACACACATTGATGAATCATCCTGCCTGTGAAACACCGGGATGACCGTTTATAGCTGGGTCGGGATTCCAACCTAGTCTAGACAACTTAGAGGTGTAAGTGTGCGTACCTCGAGGCCAGCCTGCCAGCCCAACACACTCACTGAGGCCTCTCACTACTTTTACCCTTTTTTTCCAGATCCTCACCATATGTCATGGCGTATCTTGTGTGTACACGTGGACCGGCTTAAGAAAACTCTACCTGTGAAAGAGAGAAATAAATTAAGAAGGAGCACTGATTACAGTTATCCTCGAATGGCCGCACACATTATAAAGAGGGTGAAATTATAGGAAAGTGGCGATTCCAATCCAAGACGTCGAAAGGAAAAGAGAGATGGACAAGGAAGTTAGAGAACTAAAAGATACGTCATCCTGGCCGTCGCTAATTGGGCCAGTATCTGTATAGAGCGAGATATCTTGATCTGATCGACACGTGATTACGTCATTACGGAATATCTATTTAACAATATCTCAATAACTCCTCCTTCCCTTTGTCCTACCATGGGCGATCTCTATGTATTACAGAATGCATAACCTCGTCTGTTCGAAGATCCTCAAGACAATTTGACAAGATAAGAGATTTGTTGAATTGGATGGAAAGAGTTTGTAAACATGGACATAACACATTGACATGTAGCACGAAGTTTGAAGGAGTTTAAAATGTAAACCCCCGCCTCCTCCCCAATCACTACGCCTATGTCAGCAAGTAGTACTACATGCTTCATTTATTGGTCCTGTTACCTTTTCCCTTGTGAATCATAAACACCAGGTGTGCCTATACCTATCGCTTCGCAGACGGATTTAATAACAAGACGGCATGTTGTACTTCACAAACATATTGCATGTCTATCTGTGAACCTCAGTGAGGATGTAAAATGAAGTGAAACCTACAATAAATTGATACATAGTTGTTGTTGTTGTACAACAACTATATACACATAGTTGTTGTTGATTAGCCCCGGGCAGTTCTGCTTGAACAGGCCCATGGCACAGAGATGGCCTATTGATCTCCTGGGAGTGATCCAAAGATCCTTCACATATAAGATGTTGTGCTCTTGCCTCCGTGAGCCAGGGCCAAATAGTCTTCCACAACGTGTTTTAGTGTGTGAGGAGTGGCCTAACAGAGGTTACAGGTGTCGTCAGTGGTGGTGGTCTTTGCTTGTACTATAAAAGTTGTGGGTGGTTTCCACCGCTGAGGCATGAAAGGTGAACATGATCAGACCTGGGGAGTAATTTCGCCTTGTCGTCGATGGGTGGGGGGGGGGGGGGGGGGGGAGGGGAAGGGGTTAGTGTGCAGGATACTGTTTGGGCCCAGGTTGCTGATTGCGTCCATGGTGATGTGGTATGGATATGTTTTTTGTAGTTATCCTTGATCGTTGGAGGGATGTTTTGAAGGATACCATTGTGGTGTCCTTGTAGTGTACGTAGTCTTAATGTGTCAAGGGATCTGTGGATGGTTGGACATGTTGTGCCACATGTGATTGGAATTGGCACTTGCAGCTGCAGGGAACTGTGCACCTCTCATGTCCAAATGATCTTTTAAACTTTGTTTGGTTTAAGGAGGGTAATGACGCATAGTCGTTTTTATTGTTGCTGTTGTCGTAGTGGCTGTGATTGTTGTTGTTTGTGTGTGCTCCTTCCATGTACCTTGATATATTTTTATATTGCTTCAACAAAATATTACTATATATAATTTTGTGTGCTCCTTCTGTCCGTGTCCTTCTAAAGGGTTCCTGCTGTCGTAGAATAATAAATGCTACCATTGGAACCGCTGTGTTGAGCTCCCAATCCCGCTTCTTCTTCTTCATTCTATGAAAGGGGTTTTCAAACAGGTATCTTTATGATTAAATGGAGATGAATTTTTTGTTCCAAGTAAATCGATTACACTATTAGCTTTCCAAGCAACTAAATCGATCATTAGCTTTCCAATGGCACCATTTTTGTTTTTATTCTATGACAACAGGAGCCATTGCATTAAAGCTCGAGGTCGTGCTTCTTCTTCTTCAATTCCTGAGGACAGATGGGATTTTAAAACAGGCATAATTATGCAAGATGAAACAGACACACATTTTTTGTTTTTAGGATGAAACGGACATGAATGTTTGTTCCAAGTCATTTGATTATTAGCTTTCCAACGCCACCATTTTTATTGCCTGCGAAAGCAGGAACCCTTTAGATTAAAGTGTGACACACGGATGGATGCTTCTCCTTTTAGTAATAGATTCTAACTTGCTACATCTACTGCAAGCTGACCAACCACCACTTAGCAAGCCTAGTGAGTACACCAAACTTCTCTGAATATGTCCTGTAGGCTGTAGTTGACTCAAATATGCTGGTGCGATGATGATGACGATGATGATGATGATGATGATGATGATGATGATGATCCTCAAAGACTCTCCAATGCATGATGCATGTCTGCCTAGAAGATATCAGCATAATAAGAAAGATTAGCAACAGAAACATTGCATTCCTTGGATTTTAAATAATTGAACAACAAACAACAACACAACAGGCATTTTAAGGCCATTTTCCCTGCCAGAGCGGGGGTTATCCTTGCGGTCCCCATGACAATCTTCTCCATTTTGCCCTATTTTCTGCATCTCCCCTTGTTAAACCCCTTGCCCGCATTTCTTCTTCGACCATCTTCAGCCAAGTCTTTCTCGGTCTTCCCCGTCCTCTACTTCCTTCTACATTCAATTCCATCACTCTTCTCAACCAGTCATTTTCATCCTTCAAAAAATAATTGAACCTCGAAATAGTCAGGTTCACTATGTTTTTTCGTTCAAAATCATGGTAGATTAGCAAACCTATACATTTTTGGAAACGTTATTACATGGAAAATCTGAAAATCAATGTTTACATTTGCCAATTCCGACCAATTCGATTCGACCAATTCGACCAATCGACCAATTCCATTCGACCAATTCGACCATTCGACCAATTCCATTCGACCAATTCGACCATTCGACCATTCGACCAATTCCATTCGACCAATTCGACCATTTGACCAATCGCTTCGATCGACCATTCGACCATTCGACCAATTCGATCGATTCGATTCGATTCGATTCATCGAATTCGATTCGATCGACCATTCGACCAATTCGATTTGCCAATCAATTTGACCGACCTTTGCTTGTGTGGAACGGACTGTGAAAACGATGCGGACTATATTGTCGGATACGACACACAGGACAGTGATGACGAACTCTAAATGGCATATTCTGTAATCGTGTATGTTTGATGCCATTGACTGCCTGTGTATATTTTGTCATTGACTGCCTGTGTAGATGTGAAGTTATACTGACTGCATGTGTATATATGATTTTGCTGACTGCCTGTGTATGTTTGGTGATATGAATTATTGTGACACATTTTGATGTTATTAACTGCCTGTACAAAATGATAACATGTATTTGATCATGCAACTTATCGCGAATATAAAGACAGTATTTTGCAATTCAAAACCTTTGATTCGTGTCTTACCATTCCCCATAGCACTAATTTGATACTTTCATTGGATTCCTTGTCCCTGAAAATATAGGTTTAGTATATTTTGAAAAGTTTTTAGGGTAATTAGAGGCAGAAAAAGAACAAAATATGTATTTTACAGTGGCCATTTTGAAAATCCAAAATGGCCGCCATACAGGTATCTCTCCAAATGTAAACATTGATTTTTAGTTTCCTTATGCTATAACCTTTCCAAAAATGTATAGGTTTGCTAATCTACCATGATTTTGAACGAAATATAATTTATTGACATAGTGAACCTGACTAAAAGGAAAATCTGTACAAATTTCATGAACTTTGGTGAGCTTGTGAAACTCTACAAATAAGACCTCAGGTGTCTCTTTCTTTCGGACGCTTTTTTATTATATTTCTTGCTTTTTCTTTTCCAGCGACACCAACGAGGTGGACATCCCAATGAACACGCGTGTGGGGACAAAACGTTACATGGCTCCTGAGCTTCTAGATGAATCTATTAACCACAATCATTTCCAGTCATACATCATGGCTGACATCTACAGCTTCGGACTCATCTTGTGGGAAGTAGCCCGGCGCTGTGTTTCTGGAGGTAGGTCGATGAGGAAGTTGGCAAAAAAGTATAAACGGGATTATTCGTACACGCTTGAAATTAAAATGATTGTATCTGTTTCACGAATTCTTTGTTTGTTGTTGTTTCCCCTCTTTTTAATCCAAAAATTATTTTATTTGTTCTGTATGTTTAATCGTTGACAGTTTGTTTCTCAGCATAGCCTATTACAAATACAAGCTTTTGTTTCATGCGATGATCAGAGTGAGGAACACTTGTCACTCAGTGACCTTTGCCACCAATCAAAACGAGTAAGCTTTCAGTTAGTACTTACTATGCATAAGATTAATATTATATCTCTTGTTTGTAGGAATAGTCGAGGACTACCAAGTCCCATATTATGACCTTGTACCTGCGGATCCCTCATATGAAGCAATGCGTGAGGTTGTTTGCATGAAGCGCCTGCGGCCATCTTTTCCAAACCGTTGGAGCAGTGATGAGGTGAGCCCAAAAGTAAAGTTTTATGACGTTTTTACATGTGAAAATTTTAAACAAAGCTTGATTTTAACGTAACACCGGAAGCTGATCAGTATATTGGGCTGGCAGGATGGCCTCGAGGTACGCACACTCACTTATGAGCTGCCTAGGCTTGATTTGAATCATGGTTCCAGCTACTAGTACCCGACTACAAAGCCGCAATGAGCCGGCGAGGCCAAAGCCTCTTGCCATTATTTTACCCATCACTATGGCATCAGTAGGTTAGGTAGTTGGTAGTAGGTAGGTGTAGTAGGTACCGTACCTAGTTCAAAATGACACCATTTGCATTCTGGATGAGATTAAAATTTATAAAATTTCCTTCTTGATTAATTCGGTGAATTCCGTCTCAACTTCGGATATTTCCGGCCGTGAAAAACTATCCCATACGACCGCGAGATTTCTAAAAAATAATTCTTCGTTAATTTTAGAATATTTGACGCCGTTTTCAGCGTCCGAAATGTGGTAAAAAGCTTTTTTTAAATATTTTTTCAAATGCTCGAATCTCATTGGTTCCGGTAATTGGTGACGATTTTCGTTGAAGATGACCAGGGCCCGTGTGGGCCCGGGGAACGAGGTTGGTCTTAAAGTATTTTAATTACAAATTAGAGGTGCATAAGATTGTGAATCAAAAAAAGACGGGTGAAACAAACTCCGATTGAACTTTTTTCAATTTGTTACGCATACTTCCGCATCCGCAAGATGGCGGCCTCCATTGAGCGATTTGGTGCGTCAAAGCTTCGAAATTCTCAAGGGATCCAGCAAAATCTGGCTTTTCAACATAATACGTACACGTTCAGCCGTTCATTCACAACACCGGCTTCGCTGGCTATAACCTCTCATCCCGGTGTTTAACAGGAAGGGTGATTTATCAGTGTGTGTTGTCTCTCCTATGGACGTGCAACTGGATGTTCCGTCTTTCGGCATTTGTTGATGGACATTAAAGATCCCATAATATTGTTGCAGATCTCCAACGTCGGCCTTCCCCTTATCAAGGGGGGATTAATCCCCTTGTCCTTTTTACTAGCCAACGTGATCCGGAGCTATCACGTTCCTTCCGGTCGGTGTTAAATAGGGTTGTTGGTCGAATTTAGTCGTATTACCTAAGTACTAACACCGACCGTGAAGCAAGGAGATAACCCCACCCAAACCATGGCGTTAGTGGACACGCCGAGCGAAGCGAGCCGCGACTCGGGCCGTTAACAGGTACTAGACCCGATTATAAGCGGTTCCTTATCGTGCCACGCTTACCCAATTGAGAAATCACTAGGACGATTGGATTAAGAGGAAACCAGGAAGAACAGGTAATTTATTAACACTTTGTACAATTAGAAGAGGAAAAGAAAGAAAGAATGTACAATGAAGAGGAAGAAGCAGATACACAGGGCAGCCTTAATAACAGTCTTAACTTATTCCCTGGACACGGGCCCGTTCACTCTCAGACTCACTTTCAGGGTCACTCACACGGGGTTTGGAGATGGTGGTGGTGAGGGTCCAAGGGTCCACAGCCCGTCCGGTCCCCGACTTGTACCGTGCAAATGGTGGAATACGGCCGGCAGCTCTCCCCGTGGCATAGGCGCGATGTGGACAATTATATCTTAGGGGATCGGTTGGCGATTAGATTTGGCGTACGTAATACTTGTACCGGCACCTTTACACGCATGCCCGGTATTGTTGCGATCGATGCGCCACTTCCCCAATGTCCTTCTGCACGCTGCAGTCCTCTGCAATGCGTGCCACACGCCCGCCCTCTGTAAAGATTGTTCCACAGCGCGTCTCTCCCTCTCGTGACTACTCAACTCCGATCAGGTCAAGCGCCTCCCTCTTCCCGCTCATAACTTGTTCACAATGATCACAGTTGCGTCCGTTCTCACAACTCAGGTACAATGTTCAAGTCCTCTCTCTCCTCATAACTCGGGTTCATAACTCAGCGCCTCTCCCATCATAACTGAGGTGGGGGCCTCGCGCAAGGGGTTATATTGCCACGCCCAGCGAACCCTCTCGAGTCTCTAGCCACACCCTGTCAGGCGATGTCACTCGAGCCCTGATTGGCTGGTGAAGGCTTACCGGCTCCGCCTTGATGGCTGCTTGACATGGCCGCACCTCCACCCTTGCGCTCTGCCCCCTTTTCCGGCCTTACCTCGTGGCCTTTGGGCTGGTTTAAGCGGAAGCCCAATGAGTTTGCGAAGGCTGCTGGCAGCCTAAAGGGCGAGGGCGAAGTACAGACTGGCTAGCGCTTAATGGCATCGATTGAAGGGAGGCTGCAAAATGGACGAATGGGGCCTACTCTTATTTGTTCTACACAACGCAGATGCAACTATTTGGAATGGCCTTATCCTAAACACATACTATGAAATAACTAACGTCCTAAGGTGACCTACGTGTTGCTTGTGGCCTATCTATGGGGTGCAACCTTTAACCTTTAATGATGTTACCTGTGTGGGTTCTCAAAACCGCAACAATATCCTTCGCAAAGATTAGGCAAGTGCTCACTGGTACCATTGCAAAATTCCAAATTCCTGCCGTAACCAGCAGGGGGCGTAACCAGCAGGGGGCGTGACCAGCAGGGTAAACAATGTTTGTTCAAGGCATTTGAAAAATTTTGGTCTGAGGAGGTACACGATGTTGGGTGAGAGGAGAGGGGTTGCCCCCCCCCCCCCCAAAATAGATATGTATCAATGTCACAGCCATGCCCCCAGCCAGTGATGCTACCCCACAGCCTTGTGCTGCTTACGAATGAACTAAATGCATATTCCCATCTACCCATTGAAGATGGCTTTGTTTCTAGGTTAAGTTAGGTGCGTTACAAGCTCGTGCATGTTGGTCTCTTTCAGCTCCTGATATAAGTTGAAGGAATTATAATCATGAACAAAAGTACTAAAATTTACATTGTTGCCAAAAACGTTTCCCAACCTGAGATAATGTTAAATACGAGTACTTACCAATTTGGGTCCCTGCTGTACAAATAGAGCTCACCTGCTTTCCTCTCCTGAACATGTACCTTTCACACCTCACTAAACTTCACCTAAAAAGGATTAAAGGAACATACACATCAGGGTTGTGGGTAATGGTACATTTGTAGAATACATTCACAGGCCACAATTGATGTTCACAACACACTCATGCATGATCTGATGTAGAATGTGCACAGGATGTATTCATTGACATGGAAATATTCATCCTGTTCAGTGAATGCCCCAGGAACTTATTCGAAGGTAGAATGTTCGCAAAGACAAAATGGCTGCCTCGACAGAAATTAACAGGATGTTAACTAAACTTGCCTAATAATACTAAATGAAAAAGTTGAGAATGATCAACAATCGCAATACTCTGTTTTTGAAGGTTGAGTTTAATTTTCTTTAAATGATGCTTTGTACTTGTAAGGAGGTTTTCCTCTGCTGTACTTTTCCCCGTGTCCCGCAGTGCCTTCGCTCCATTGCAAAGCTCATGGCCGAGTGCTGGGCACACAACCCAGCGTCCCGCCTCACGGCTCTGCGCGTCAAGAAGACTCTAGCCAAGATGTCTGAATCCCACGACCTCAAGATCTGAAGCAAGTTGTAACGACAGGGCATCGTTGGACTCTCTTGGCACCGTGTTTTTACTTTCCAGCCCAGAGGAGGATTAAAAATAAGCATCAGGATGCAAGGCAAACTCCTCTGTGTGAGAACAATGGAAGCCATAGCATGCTCTAATTCCCAATGAATATTGAGGTTCGGTGCTCCCTCAGAGCAGCCAGGGTTAGCCCGGCCATGGAGGGAGAAGATAAGCGGAAAATAGGATTAGAACTCCATGGACTGATGAATGCCTTGGACTTTTTGGGCCAGCTCCTGACCCTGCGTTGCTGTGCGTAGAACGAACTCACCGTTGGTGAGATGGGTTTTTTTAGCACTTCAGATGAATGGACATCAAGTCGACGATGAATGTTTATGTTTTTGATTAAATTCAAGGGGAAATTTCCAACACAGAAAACGAACAAGTAACACTGCAAAGGTTCTTGTATTTATACACACATCAGGCCATACACGACCACAGTTTGGTGATTTGTATTTTAGTCATTTGTTTACCAAACCCGATTGGATCACAGATCCCTGGTACTATTTTCAAGAGGCCAGGCATCATTCATTGCTGTGAACAGAGCTTGATTATTGGCGATTCTGGCAGGGCTGCGTGCGCAGAATTTGGTGCGAGTTTGGAATCCACAATGGGCCTAGACATTCAGAAGTTCCGACGTTCATTTCTTGTTGTTCTTTGACTGGGTGGCCATATTTCTGATGAAATGTTCACCAACAAGCATGTTGGTAGAGCTACGGTTGGCGAAAACGGATCCCACATGTTAAACACACTGACCCTTTACAGCAAGTGTAAATTGCCTTTTGCAGGTGGTGTAAATAATGTAAAAGACAGTATTTTCCATGTGTAAAAATGGTGTGATAGAAAAACGAGCTTCTGAAAAAGACAATGTCATATTTGATACTATGAATTAAGTGTTGAGAATAAAATAGTATTTCTTTGTCATGCTGTTATTTTGAACTGGAGCATTTGCGATTTGTTTAGGGAAGAATAAGGTTCTCCTATGTTTTTATTTTTGATGATACGACACTTTTGAAATGACGTACGAATGCTCACGAGGATATTTGCGCATGCGCTGTGTGTGGGTTTTCAAAGACTCGGTTTTTCTTGCAGGGCACTTTTGTTAGCATGACATCTGTGATTCAAATCATCTTTTAAACATAATTTTCAGCATTTAGAGTGTCAATTTCAAAATAGGGCTGACAGGCTGGCATAGATGGTACACACACTCACCTCTAGGATGTCTATCCTGGGTTGGATTCCTGACCCAGCTATAAACTGTCAGTCAGGTGTTTCACATGCAGGGTGATCCATCAATGTTTTTGTCGTCCTTGGGATGGACGTTAAACTGGGCGTCCCGTCTGATGGC
Organism: Myxine glutinosa; assembly: GCF_964187855.1. Lineage (NCBI taxonomy): Eukaryota > Metazoa > Chordata > Myxini > Myxiniformes > Myxinidae > Myxine > Myxine glutinosa. The sequence goes on along the minus strand of NC_136264.1, from coordinate 157,453,092 downwards.
TTTTGATGGTGGACGTTAAAAATCCCGTGGTGTCCTTTCAAAAGAGTAGGTGAGCTATTGCTGGCACAAAGGCAAAATTCCAAATTTACAAAATTTCTGCCCTAACCAGTCGAACGTCGGGGGGGAGGGGGGGGGGCAGCCGGTTTGTGAAGAACAATCGAAGCAGCCAATGATGCTACCACACAACCTTGTGCTGCATAAGAAAGAAGACCTGAAGAAGGTTTTTGGCTGGAAGGCAGTCAGAACAGACGTTTCAGTCATTAGGAAGCTGAGATTTCTTTCAGTCAAAGATAGGACATTGACAGGGACACTCAAAATAACATTTATTTTCTTCTTATTCAGCCACTCTAGTGTGGCTTTAACTTTGTGCTTCGGATCATTTCTTGTTGAAATGTGAATCTCTTACCCAGTTTCAGATCCATGGCTGACTCAAGCAGGTTTTCATCAAGGATTCTCTTGTAATTTGCACCGTACATTGTCCCTTCCATCCTGACAAGCTTGCCAGTCTCTGCTGATGAAAAGCAGCCCCGTAACAGCCCCGTAACTATGGTAATGCTCAGCCGTATTTGTTCATGGTTGCACATTGGGAAGCACAGCCATTACCCGGGGTGTTTAATTTACCGGGAAGGTAAAGCGAGATTGGACGCTGGACACTACCTAAATTAAGCGACTCTGGTGGCGTCTGTGTTTGCTTAAGAACCCGTCACACCGTGGATTTATCCGCGGGTCGTTGGCTTCAGATTGTTGGCTGGGAAGTGAATCTGAGAATTCCCCTTGCGATTCCTACTGAAGGCGAATGAATACATAACAATATAATTCAATTGAAACAACAGCGAGAATTGCTTTGCAATACATATCCCCTTCTGATGTATTATTTTCAAAGTCCAAAAAGGGAAAACCTCTGTGAAAAATTGACGAAACGCCCTGAAACTAGAACTTGTTCTGTAACTTATAATAAAGCCATGTTTTTTGTTTCAGTTGAATATGTTAAAGGGTATAGGATAAAAGTCTGAAAAACCACAGGTGGGACGGACAGACGGACGGACAGTCGGATGGATGGATGGACAGACAGACGAAGGGCGAAGCTATAGTCCCCTCCGGTGAAACCGGTAGGCAACTAATCCAGTAAAAAAATTTTTAAAGGTTCTGGAGAAAAAAATTCGGAAGTTTATCGCTGTTGATGCAGTGTCTTTTACATCACCTTATTTACCATGTACATTAGTTATTCTTGCTTGCTGTTTGTGTCCTTTATCATGTCCTTAAAAACAATATGTTTCTTGTTTGGAATGATTCACTAGTACACCCACTCCCTATGGGAGTGTCAGCAGGGGGGGGGGGGGGGCAGGTGTATGTTATTATCCTCTCTGGGGTATATAGATTATAGTAGATCTAGGCTCATATAATGCCTCCAGAACATCAGGTTTCCTCCCTTTCAGTTTAATGTTAAGCAGCAGTAGCGAATGTTTAAAAAGGTAATCATACGTGTTTGTGGTTTGGAATATTATTGTACACCGCTCCTTTCCTATTACACCCCTAGGTGCTGCATGACGTCATCGCCGGGCACTGAAGGGGGCCCGGCGATGACGCACGCTGAAAGGGAGTACTCATTTTTCACTCCGGTTGTTTGTTTGTTTGTCCGAGCGATATCTCAGCCATCCTTTGAGCTAAAAAGCTAAAATGTTGGCACAATAGTGAGTAAGTGCTTTGGCAAAAACAATATTTTTTGTTTTTTTGATTAATCAATTAATTGATTAATTACTTAATTATTATCTATTAATTAAGTACTTATTTATTTCCTTTCTCTTCTGGGCAAAATCTCAGGCACCTTTTGAGCTAGGAAGCTGATATTTGGACATGACAATGACCAAGTGATTTCGCTGTAAAGGGTATTTTTTGATTCAGTAATTAATCAATTAATTATTTGATTAATGACTCAATAAAAATTTTTGGTGAAGTTACAGATTTGGAAGAAACGGTGGTGGTTTAGGTATTCTATTAGCCAATTGATTAATAACTAGATTATTTTACGATTCTTATTTATTTATTTTCGTTATTAATCACTTATTTATTTTCTTTCTCATCTGGGCAATATCTCAGGCACCTTTTGAGCTAGGATACTGATATTTGGACTTGACAGTGACCAAGTGATGTGGCTATAAAGGATATTTTTGATTTATTGATTAATCAATTAATCTATTAATTATTTATTGATTAGTCAATTAATCAATTAATTGTTTATTTATTTTCAATTAGACTTATTTAATTCATTTTCAAAAAGTTACAGCTTCGGATTAAACACTGGTGCCTGAGGTTGCACATTGGCAAAATTTGAGGTATGCCATTAGCCAATTGATTAAGAAATTATTTAACGATTGTTATTTATTGATTTTAATTATGCAATTAATCAATCAATTATTGGACACCTCTCCCTCCCAATACTGTCTCTATGTGCTGCACGGCGATCGCCGAACCGATATGGCCGAAGGCACCCCGGCAATGCCGCGCTGTAGGATGTTGTTTATTTATTTGGCATGGAGTCAGTGTACTTTGTACTTGTACTACCTGTACTTGTTTTAATCCTGACTTGCCCCACAAAATGCCGCAATAAGTTATTTATACACATTAACATGGTGTTCATCCCAGAAGGAGAAACCCCTTGGGGGGAGGGGGGGGGGGGGGGGACATTATTAGTCTTAATATTATTTTGTAATGACATTAATATTATGCTATTATCATTAATGTTGTTATTACTATTGCTATTATAAGCGGCCTTGGGAAAACACCATGATAAGCTATCTATACACATTAGCACAAATTTCACCCAAGGTGAAAAACGCCAAAGGTGAGCAGGGCAAATTAAGTCGCTACAAGATTGAATAAGTTATGACCAAATGTGTCGTGGTCAAAATCGTAGGGTCACCAGCGACTTAGCCAACACTCCACTGTATATTTTTGTTTTACCTTCACCACTGATCGTGATGGTTTTCTTCCTGTGTGGGAATGTTCTCTGTAATCAGAGCATGAAGTCTGCAAAGAAAGCTATAAGAGCATCTGGAACAAATTCATCATGAAAATGTTGAAGATGAGTTGAATGTTTTCAAGCAAAAGAACTTTGATTCATCTGGCACTTTACCCAAACTTGGCTTTTCTCAAACTCAAAAACCTGCTTTGGAATCATCGTACAAAGTGGCCTACTTGATTGCCAAAGAAAGAAGCCACACACGATTCGAGACACTTTCATCAAGCCGTGTACTCTGGTAATTGTTGAGCTGGTGTATGATAAACAGCATCGTGTAGGCAATTGAAAAGACACCGCTGGCAAATGACGCGATTCACAGACAGCACTGATGTGGATCAATGCAGTCAGCTGCTGGTTTCTGTTTTATTCTGTTTCACAGGATTTAACTGTACAAAAATACCGGCTTTATTAAAGAAATGCCGGTAACAAAATAATGCACGATAAAAACTATGATTCCTAAATGGGACGTCCCCACACAGACCCGTATACAGACAAAAGGGAAAAATAACTGGAAAATAAATATGTGTGTGTGGTTCTCAACTAGGTACTTAGCTCTGAGCGTCTCTTGAACCTCATCAGGAATCGTCCCAGATCGTCACAGGCCTCCACGTCCCTGCGCGGGAACCACAGGCTGCACTGCCACGAGCGGGAACTAGGCCTCACTGTGCAGTCCGCTTCTCTTGCCGCCGTGTGTGAAGTCAGCAGGCCGTGCCCATTCCACTCACCCCCACTCGTCCCTGTCGATCTTGTTCACCAACAGCGATGTGCCAAGGAAAAGAAAATGCAGCCCTGCCTTCAATCGGAAGCCCGCGCAAAGAGAGTATGCAAATGCGTCCGCCTTCCACCAACACCTCCAAGTACAGCTCAAGAGGCACCGTATGTGTGACCGTTCGATATGGAGGCCAGCCCGAAGAGAGAAAAGCCACATGAGCCAAAATGTCGGGAAGATGACCGCTCACCACCAAACCCAGAAAATGAGAGACAAAATGTCCGCCCTCCAACTCATTTGTACTCGAGGCTCTGACATCATCCAACGATGTCTGCATGGCCGCTCCTATCAGCTAGTCCCATCTCATCGCTATTGGTGTCCTGACCAATCCCCGCTCTTCGGGGCATGATCTCACGCCCTGCCTGCTTGATGTGGGGATGTGGCTGCTGGCAGCGCCAGCGGTATTGTTCAATATCTTGTTCCGGTCACTTTTATTTAGTGTCATTAATACGCGATTTTTTAGCTTGTGTGAGTGCTGCTGGTGTCATAAGGAACAGCTGAAAAATAACAGAGGCCATTACATATTAACATAACCCCACAACTCGTGATGGGAACGAAGATACGTGCTAAAGGTGGGTTTTCACGGGACACGCGAACGGTTCGCGAAGGATGTGAATGTCGAAAAAATGGCAAAGTCCAACATTCGTATTTTAGGCTCCAAAAGTTCGCCAAACATGCGCGGGGGTTCGGAAGCATCGTCAATTGTTCGCAGGAGTCGTTTTTTGTTCGGTGGGTATTTCAAAAATGTTTTTTGAATGTTTTGAAAAATGTTTGAAATACCCGCCGAACAAAAAACGACTCCTGCGAACAATTGACGACGCTTCCGAACCCCCGCGCATGTTTGGCGAACTTTTGGAGCCTAAAATACGAATGTTGGACTTTGCCATTTTTTCGACATTCGCATCCTTCGCGAACCGTTCGCGTGTCCCGTGAAAACCCAGCTTTACATGACATCCGGTCTAAACGAATTTCCTACTTATGATACATGGGGTTTCTTCTTCTTCACGACAGTCGGAGCACACTACCTATACAAATCTACCTGGCTCTACGGTAATCATTGTCCACCCCCCACAAATGTAACTATATATATATTGTTACGGACGCGGCTTAGATGTTATTTACCGAGCGGTGGTATTGCCGCGACCTAACAGTTGCCCCGATTCTTCCCCAACTCACCCGATTCCACCCGACGTTGACCAAATCGCGCTATGCTAAATCAATGAAGGAAAAGGACACAACTGCTGGATTAAAATGACACGACACCAGGGATACGGTTCTCAAGACCTCCGGAGGAGATTATATTAGGGCGGAAGGTCAGATTACAGGGATGAGAGGTACAGCATAGTAAGATAGGCACTTAATTACGGTCTTATAATAGCCCCAACAGACGACAGATAAACAGGACAAAAACTGACTCACACGGGGATTGATGGCAAGGAAAGCGGGTATTCGATGGCCAGCACAAGGTGCACCTTGTGCTCAGGGACAGGATAGCGCGGCCCAAAAGATGCAGGAGGTCTCTCAGCGCTCGGAGGTGGCTCTCTTGTCTTCTCAAGCTCGGGGCGCATCTCACGTCACGTCCGGTACGTGGCCGAGTATATCCGGCGGGGAGTGACACGCCCTCGGCTCGTTAGCTCCGCCCCAGATGGAATCGGCTCGTTGCTTCTCATTGGGTGCGTGCGGGGGGGTTACCGGCTCCACCCTTGACGAGGGGCTGACAGGGAGCCCCTTCGTGGTAACCCCGTGGAGCGCATGGTCATGGCGGCTAACCGAGCCGGTGTGAGGACGCACACTCCCCCCGTGCGCCGTTGTTGTAGTTGTTGTTGTAGCTGTAGTTGTTGTTGTTGCTGTAGTTGTTGTTGTTGTTGTTGTTTGGGGAAGAAGATGGGAGGAGGTAAGGGAAGGTCCTAAACTCACTACTGGTGCCATATAATCACATTCTGGTGCAACGAAGAGTCAGAATTAATGGAAACGAGTCCTTAACTGACATAGACTAAGAATAACTAGCAAGATGTCCGAAAGTTGTCTACGTGTGATGCGGTGGACCTGGGCACGACATTTAATGGGGGAAAAAGGGGAAGGTCGGTTCTACAGAGTGTTGTTTACAGACAATGGGACTAGGGAATGGGGGATTGGGGATAGTTGGGGAGTATTGGGGAAATAGGGGAATATTTACAAGCGGATATGGAGGCCAAATTCCATATTCGCAACATTGCACCCTTCTCTACCCTCGGGGCGTCCCGACCCGATAAATTTTTACCTAGTTTAGTGTGGCACTCAGATGTAGTTCCCACTACTATTAACTCTACCCTGAGTGCGACAGTTTTACAGATATTCACAAACGAGTAAATATGTCCCCCTGCGACGTTGCACCCTTCTCCTCTCAGAAACACACCCACAGGATAACCGAATCCGGAAAGAATTCACAAACTAAACATACAGCCGGTAGGGAGCATTATTTACACGACTACGCTGCTATTTACACTACGATCCAGGACCTGTTTCTGGAGGAACACATGCAGATGTTATGCATAGAGAGAGCACGCATGCCAGCATCGATACACCAACCCACGAGTGCTCTGTGGCCTACGGCCTTTAATAATGTGCAGAGCACCCCTTCCCAGCACCAAAAGCACCACCCCATCACACAGTCAGCACCATCCGGTGCACCAATAAAGTGTTTATAATCACCGGTGGTGTCGCAGCCGGCCGATGTTCTGCCGCTGGTCTTGCCTTCGTGTGGTGCACTTGGCCTTCTTACTTCTTTCAAAAATAAAGAAAGGCGCCAACCGCGTCCATTTCTATATTGTGGCCGTCAGGGGGCCAACTATTAGTGGTTCACCTGTTTGGCATAGGTGCCACGTTGACCCAGAGGTCCATCAATGGGTGGTGCTTGGCCGCAAAAGAACTGCGGTCCATTGTGGGTGGCCACAAACATTGCGGTCCATATGGTGTATCGATCCCAGCAGCAAGCAGCGAAAGTGCAGGCCCACAACTGCGAAGCCAGCACCTCTCTCTCCTCTCTCTCTCTGCCCCAAAGCCAGATCCTCGGAGGTGGGAGACAAAAGAAGCAGACAAGTGAGTAAGGTGGTAAGGGCGCAAAAGTGCACGCAATGCAAGGTAATGCACACTGGGGGCACATGGGAACCAGGTGAGACAGGTACGTTCCTACCGTACGCTCCCCCCCCCCCCCCCACCAGGTAACCTACATGGCCCCTCCCTTACCCCTTACTGCATCCACAAAACACAACACTACCCATAAACATCTACTTTACAAATCAACAAACGTCCCTACTGTCTTCCCCGTTCCTCCCATAAACCAAATTCGTCTTCTCTCCCTCCTAACCAATCAAATTTGCCATTTTCAACTCTCATCAAAATTTGCCATCTCCAACTCAACATCATAATTTGCTATCACCAATTCAACATCATAATTTGCTATCACCAATTCATCATCAGTCCCTCCTAGGGAGGGAGAGATGGAATCACCCCAATGTCTCATCCACGTCGCGATGCGTCTCACAAATCCAACAGTAGTCCTTACTTCCTGCAACAGAACAAAGAAAACACAGGTGTGGAGTCATCATCATCACCACAGGCAAGTGGCTGCGTATGGTGCGACAGGTTCATCAATCCTAACTATCTCCTAAATGACTTTAACAACTTTACACTACCCGGGGTCTTTCTCCGGCCAAACCATTGGCCCTCTTACACTATGGGTTCTAAAAACCAATTCCCATTGGCCAAACTGTGGTGCTTTTCAATTTGGGGTCTCACTCCCCCGATTCATCTCCCGGTGCCCTCGCACAATTTCTGGGCTGTGGCGTGTACCTCTCCCAGCGGGTCTACCCACCTGCACACCCCCACCACTGCAGTTGCCTCCGAGCTTACCTGCTCCTTACCCTAACCTAACTACCTGGGGAAGGCCCTCTGGCGCTCTCCCCACTCGGTGCCCTCTCTGGCACTGGGCTGCCCGATCCACACCCGGGATTCTCAGGCACCCACTCACAACTACCGGCTCCCAGAGCCCACCTGCGGCCTCACCTGGCCGACATCCTCACAGTGGTGGAGTGCCCAACCAACTACACGCACTAACAGGCTACACGCCCAGCCATTTCCACAACACTAATGCACCCATCCTCAATACCATTCTGTCACCCGCACCACAGATGCCAATATCCAACCACAATTTACCTATTCCCTCTACCTAACACTTACACTACCCGCCCCGGGTACTCGTGAAAGGGGTCTACTCTTCCCCCATCCACACCTTCGCACCATGCACACCACTCCGTACCACTTACTCCCACTCTCTCCACACACCTGTACTTGCACACCTGTGCTCTCACACCTGGTGCCACCTGCACCCTTCTCTCCCCAAGCGCATTCGCGCTGATCCACACACTCACTACTCATACACTGCTCCACACACCTGTCCAGTTGCACACCTGTGCAATCACACCTGTTCAATTCTCACACACACGGCATCATCTCAGCTAACTACTCCCTTCTGAAACTTGCGCTTCCCAGTCGTCCCTTTAAACTATTGCGCTCCCTCGTCATTATCATCCACACTAATCTACCTGCGTCCCCACTACAGGTATCAGTCACTAACTAAACTTAACGTTACCTAATGTCATCTTCTAGGGCCCTATCCATATAACCTAACCCACCCGGGCTAGTTTTCACTGCCATACACCCCATAATCTATTGCTCCTTTGCCCCCCACATGGGAAGGGTGGCAGGGATGCCACCCTTACCCACTGGGCCCACCGCTCACTACCAATTTTGCACATCAAATTTCAACAAATTAAAAATTTGCCAATCACTACCCATCATCTGCCAATCACTACTGCCAATCCCTTGCCAATCATCAAATTTTGTTTTTCTCTAATTTTGGGGCCAAAACACTAACCTCATCACCCAGTCTACTCACTAATGCCTCTCGGTGCGCCAATTCCCGTCCAAAGCCCGGCTTCGTAAAGCCAAGCCATGAATGCGGGTTGTTCTGTGCCAGCGGCTGGATACGTCCGGCACTCGGTGCAGGGACGGGGGCTTACCCGGGCCGAGATCCCACGCACCATCTCGGCGTGGAGCCATCCAATGGCTCGATCTCGACCTGCCGGAATGCCTCAACAAAAAGTGGTCGCCATGACGACCCTTCTTATCCAGCCGCCCGCTCCGCCTAGTGGAGCACGGACGCGGCCGTTCAAAGCGAGGCCCAGCACGCACCGAGGGCCCGATTCGGCTAAAAGTCGTTCTAAACTCTACCCCGTCTAACGTCGATACTTCACCTGGACGCTTACACCCCGCAGCCCGTTCCTTGCTCACACATCCAGCCGTGCCCATGCTCCTCGTACCTTTCCTTACACACCCAGGTACCCTCATTCCACTCACAGCCTTGGTCACACACCTGACCACCGAACACTTTGGCACACATTCGTTGGTCGCACACCTCACCAACACACCTCTTCGCGCCCCCTCCTCTGTCACCTCCTCTGTGACAATCACAGGTGTGCCCTCATTCGCACACCCAACCACGTGCCTCACCACCAACTCCAGCGTGCATTCCCACTCACGCTCTACCATTCCAGGTGTGCATCCTTCCATCCCAGGTGTACATCCTCGCTCACCTGTCACAACCAACTCACTCTCCTTGTCACTCTCACTACTCTCACCTCCATTCTTGACAGCGCACTCACCCTTACTCTTTACAGCGCACTCTGTCCTCATGCACCTGTCCGTCACACACCTTTCTCGCGCACACTCTCCCGTTACACCCTCTGTAACACTCACCACAGGTGTGCATTCTTCCTTGCCTTTGACAGCGCACTCTTTCCCCATGCACCTGTCCGTCACACACCTTTCTCGCGCACACTCTCCCGTCACACCCTCTGTAACACTCACCACAGGTGTGCATTCTTCCTTGCCTTTGACAGCGCACTCTTTCCCCATGCACCTGTCCGTCACACACCTTTCTCGCGCACACTCTCCCGTCACACACTTCACCAATGGCCTCTCACGAACACCCGGGTCCATCTCGACCCCCAAGCTTATTAAATCACCTGGCGCATCATACGCACGACCATATTGGTCACCACTTACACCGGGTCCTCTTTCTCTTCGCTTCTCCTCCATCACCTGCGAATCCCTCATCCGGTTAATGAGCACATCATCACGATCCGAACACAGACTTTGGACCAATTCTTTTACTTCCTCCTTTATCTCTTTCTTATCCTCTCTCCGTCGCTTCTTAATTTCGCTCACCCCTTCTTCCACTTCTTCTAATTTCTGCTTCACCTCCTTCATCTCTTCGTGCGCCCCTTTAAGTTCTTCCTCTAACTCCACTTTATTTTTTTCTATGTGCTCCCGCACCTCCCGCTCTTTAACCTCCATCACCTCTACCACCTTGTCCATTTTCCTCGTCAGGTCCTCATGTACCGTCTGACACTCTTTTTTAATTACCCCTACGTCCTTTTTCATCTCCTTCTGTGTCGATTTTAAACCCTCTATTACCGCTGTGTTCTTCTTTACCTGGTCCCCCAACTCCTTTTGTCCCACTGTCAGTTGTTCTACTCCCAGCGTCAACTCCTCTATACCACCTTGCAATTTTACAGTCCCCTTTCTCACCTCCTTCTCCATGCGCTCCTTACAGTGCCTCACCTCCTCGCGCACTCCTCCGACCTCCTCACTCACTCCTCTCCTGATATCCTCTCCCATCACTTGCATCTCCTGCCCAGATGCCACCCTCATCTGCTCCATTTCCTCCCTGTGAGCATCCAGTTTGGCTTCTACCCCCATTCTGACCCCCTCTATCTGCTGCCCCATTTGGTTAACTTCCCTTTCCGCTTGGTCCCTCATGTCCCTCAATTTGCCTTCCATACTGTTTTCTAACCCTATTAACCCATTTCTCACCTCTTTTATCCCGTTGTCTAACCCCTCAAAATTATTGTCTAACTTCCCAAATTTCTTGTCTAACTCCTTAAAATTATTGTCTAACCCCTCACCGGTACCCATCGCTTCGTCCCTCATTACCCCCATTTGGTTATTCATTACCCCCATTTTTGCTTCTAGCCTCTCCATAAGGGCCCCCATTTGCAACATAAAAAGGTTCGGATCCACCAGGGGCGCTGCCACGGTCGCGGGCGCCGTGACCAGCGAGGCGCCATTTTGCGCTCCCGCAATGTCGGGCACAACGACGCTATTTTGTGCGTCTGCTACCCTCGCTGCTTCGCTCTCCTCCTGTCCCTCATGTCCCTCAATTTGGTCCTGGACCGACCCTGCCTCACTCTCCACTACCGGACCCCAGCTGTCTTGGTCTGCCATAGCGCGACTTTCAAAATTCGGGTTTTTATTTCCGTATAACAAAATCAAATTTCGCCGTTATAATTTCGCGTGGGAAACGCGCTCCGAATCGATTCTACTACAAATTTGGGCCTAATAACGCGCGGGAAACGCGCTCCGAATCGATTCTACTACAAATTTGGGCCTAATAACGCGCGGGAAACGCGCTCCGAATCGATTCTACTACAAATTTGGGCCTAATAACACGCGGGAAACGCGCTCCGAATCGATTCTACTACAAATTTGGGCCTAATAAATTTAGTCCCGGGTTCGAATTCCACTCCTCGACACCAATTGTTACGGATGCGGCTTAGATGTTATTTACCGAGCGGTGGTATTGCCGCGACCTAACAGTTGCCCCGATTCTTCCCCAACTCACCCGATTCCACCCGACGTTGACCAAATCGCGCTATGCTAAATCAATGAAGGAAAAGGACACAACTGCTGGATTAAAATGACACGACACCAGGGATACGGTTCTCAAGACCTCCGGAGGAGATTATATTAGGGCGGAAGGTCAGATTACAGGGATGAGAGGTACAGCATAGTAAGATAGGCACTTAATTACGGTCTTATAATAGCCCCGACAGACGACAGATAAACAGGACAAAAACTGACTCACACGGGGATTGATGGCAAGGAAAGCGGGTATTCGATGGCCAGCACAAGGTGCACCTTGTGCTCAGGGACAGGATAGCGCGGCCCAAAAGATGCAGGAGGTCTCTCAGCGCTCGGAGGTGGCTCTCTTGTCTTCTCAAGCTCGGGGCGCATCTCACGTCACGTCCGGTACGTGGCCGCGTATATCCGGCGGGGAGTGACACGCCCTCGGCTCGTTAGCTCCGCCCCAGATGGAATCGGCTCGTTGCTTCTCATTGGGTGCGTGCGGGGGGGTTACCGGCTCCACCCTTGACGAGGGGCTGACAGGGAGCCCCTTCGTGGTAACCCCGTGGAGCGCATGGTCATGGCGGCTAACCGAGCCGGTGTGAGGACGCACACTCCCCCCGCGCGCCGTTGTTGTAGTTGTTGTTGTAGCTGTAGTTGTTGTTGTTGCTGTAGTTGTTGTTGTTGTTGTTGTTGTTTGGGGAAGAAGATGGGAGGAGGTAAGGGAAGGTCCTAAACTCACTACTGGTGCCATATAATCACATTCTGGTGCAACGAAGAGTCAGAATTAATGGAAACGAGTCCTTAACTGACATAGACTAAGAATAACTAGCAAGATGTCCGAAAGTTGTCTACGTGTGATGCGGTGGACCTGGGCACGACATTTAATGGGGGAAAAAGGGGAAGGTCGGTTCTACAGAGTGTTGTTTACAGACAATGGGACTAGGGAATGGGGGATTGGGGATAGTTGGGGAGTATTGGGGAAATAGGGGAATATTTACAAGCGGATATGGAGGCCAAATTCCATATTCGCAACAATATATATATATATATATATATATATATATATATATATATATATATATATATATATATATATATATATATATATATATGTGTGTGTGTGTGTGTGTGTGACTGGCTCAGGCAAAAACAGACATTTGGGGGCAAAAATCAAAATTGAGATTTTGATATCATCTGATTCCCCATGCTTTTCTCTTTCATTTGATAAATATATAATGTTAATTGGATGAAAATTAACGAAGTTATGGTATTTTAATGACAATTATATTTTAGTTTAAACAATGGTGATAATTAGGTTCAAAGTTCACAATACAGTTCACACGCACAAAGAATGTGCACACATAGAGCTTTTCATTTGTACCAAACATGTATGTCAGGGATCTCCTTCGAATTATGATGTATGGCTCGAAGTAAAACGTCAAAATTTCATGATCTTCGTGACTTTCTGCGCACATTTTGAGAATGACATTTTAGATTCTTCGTCGAATTTCACAACTTTTCTGTTGTTTCTTGGAAAAATGTTTTGGTGCATAATAATCTAGAGAAGTTACTCTTTCGATCCATATAAGAATCTCAATTTAGTCCCTGTGGTCATATTTTGACTCTCTTCGATTTTTTCTCGCTAAGAGAAATGCCGACAAGTGTCTGGTTTTGCCAGAGAGCATCATATATATATATATATATATATATATATATATATATATATATATATACATACATATATATATATATATATATATATATATATATATACATATATATATATTGTAACGAATTTGAGAAAGTGTAAAGAATGTGAGAATTATGGTTTTGTTGTGTGGAAATGTCACCCTCCGTAATGTAAAGAAAGGTCGAAGCTCGTCCTCTTAGTTAATTCCATAAACCTACACGCAGGGCACCATATATCCTTTTAAATAGTTATTCCCTTATTCTATGTAGTTTAAGACTGTGTTTCCCAATAGTTTGACTCTTCATTGCACCGAATTAAATAAGAGTAGGTCCCATCTGCAAAGTGTCAGGTTTGGATGGTTTTCACCGCAAATGGACTCCATTGAGCACGCGGTCGGTTGGAAGAAGAAAGGTGTGTCTCCACCTCGTCATAGAGGGGAGGAGTGAGCCAGCCCCGAACAACCAACCAAGTATAAGGGGTTTGGCTTGAGAGGGCAGAGAGAGAACAATCTGGGAGGTTCGCAAAGGTTCAAGGGTGTGGCTTATATAACCCGCGGGAGACGCCCCCACCAGAGATGCGCTGGAGATGAGCAGATGAGTCCAAGCAGCCGTGATACATGCCGCGCTGCAGGAAATACGGACCGAGGAAACGCAAGGAGTGCGTGACGCAGCAGTGCGGAGAAAGGAACTTCGCCCGCGCAGTTTGGAACCGCGGGAGTTCGCACGACCGCGGCTCGGCTTTTTGACGACGGTGTCTTCCGGCCCGACCGTGCCCAGTCCCCGCTGAACCTTCCTTGCCTCTCAAAGCCATCCACCCCAAGCCATTCATTCCTGCCTGCATTTCCCCATGTAAGTGTGAATGTTCGTCTGTCGTACACGTTGTCCTGGGGTTTATTAATTAAGACTGTTAATAGGTAAGCTAATGATTTCACTGTGTCTCCTGCTCCTTCCATTTCCCTGTATATAACCTTGACTGCTATTTTTGCTTTGGCTTGTGTAAATAATTAATAAATCCTGTTATTCCTCCGTACTTCTTCTTCTTCTTCATTCTCGTTCGGTCGCTTTAGTGGTTTCAATATTGAGTGTACGTGGCGCGATTCGGCCAATGTTCAGGATCGGGTTTAGTGAAGGCTAATGACTCGAACTTCGGGTTGCTAAAAACCGCTCGGCAACTAGACCATCCAAACCAGGGTTCGAGCGGTACTTGTCTCCCTAGTCTGCGGAGGGACGGATAAAGGTATTCGGGATAAACCCTGGACCCATAACCCTGATCCGTTCCATCCCGCGGGATAGCGTTACAAGTGCCAGGAGCAGAGACGGTCAGATTAACAAGACAAGGGACTAACCACCCCTTGCTAAGGGGGAAGAGCCGTACTCCGTATCCGTAACAATATATATATATATATATATATGTATATATATATATATATATATACAGACTTGGCATTTAATATGGAATTTTTTTTTTTCTTGACCTGGGTTTACTTTCGTAACTCTGTATATCAATCTGGTGAGTTTCCTTTACACTTTGGTGATTTATTTGTTAAAAGAACCATGTCACTGATTGTCTGTCGCAGCAAGAAGTCAACAACAGGATTATAGCACAGGTGGCGTGGCAAAATGTACGGACAGGTGCATTTGATGATTGGCTTCAGAGTCGGGTATACAAGGGTTGTTGCGTTCTGTATTAGTGGAAAACAACTGCTGCACATCTCCAAAAGTTATTGCCGCTTCCTCTGGAGATGGTCCGTCAACTCGACAATGCTGTTTGTCATGGAGTGGTGGCTTTACGAAATTACGACATGAAACAGCATGCTATTGCTCGGCAGTATGGCATCACTCAAGGTCAGGTGTCAAAGATCCTGAAACGAAAACCTGAGAGGGGAGTCCCTACTCCATTACCGAGGCCAGGACGTCCCCATAGAACCACAAGGAGGGATGATCGCCAGCTCCACCGGTTAGTCCGCAATGGCCGTACCAAGTCAGCTAATCGGCTTAGGGCTGAGTGGCAGCAACTGACAAATGTGCCTGCATCCAGAAGGCTAGTCAACCAACGACTGGTTCAAGCAGGCCATCGTGCCAGGCGTCCCCTGAGAAAGCCACGCCTGACCAGACAACACCGCCAGCACCGATTGCAGTGGGCCAGAGAGCACCATCAATGGCAGCCAGGACACTGGAATCACGTGATCTTCAGTGACGAGTCTAGATTTCTGGTCTATCGTCAAGATGGCCACGTCCGAGTGTGCAGACAAGTGCATGAAGCCTACAACAAAGATTGTATAGTGCCAAGAGTCCAAGCTGGAGGTAGTGGGGTGACCGTTTGGGCTGCTTTTCATGCAGGGGGCAAAACTGACCTGGTTGGTCTGAATGGAAACCTGAACCAGTTCAAGTACAGGGCCATTCTGGAAGAAACATTGCTTCCATTTGCTCGTGCAGCCTTTCGAGGAAACATTGTCTTCCAAGATGACAATGTACTGCCTCATCGTGCTCGCATGATCCAACACTTTCTTGCTGACCGTGGTGTAGAGCATATGGAGTGGCCTGCCATGTCCCCAGATATGAATCCGATAGAGAACCTGTGGGCAGAATTAACGTGTCAAATCGACCACTTGGACCAGCAGCCGACCTCTGTGCGTGATTTGCAGCAGGCTATTGTCACTGCATGGCAAGCGATTCCTGTCCAAACCTTGGCAAATCTTGTGAACAGCATGCCTCGACGTGTACGTGCTCTCCTGAATGCTCATGGGGGTTACACGAAGTAATGAACTGTAATTTTACTGTCCGTAATCCCAGTCGTAATTTAACTTTTGTTTTTGTTAAAAAATTTTTTGGCTCATGTGCCAAATAAAGATATACTTCTGGAAAACGTACAGAAGTTTAACACAGTACTGTCCATGAATTGAGTTCAATATCAGTTTACATCACTTTCAAGGATCAATTTATTTGTTTCGAAAAGTCAAATGTGGTTTTTGTTTCTTTTAAAGGTCACATTAACAAAATCTAGAATAATTTCAACATAATTCCAATTAACTTTTGGTTCTAAGACATCTTGAAAAGTAAGTTCACCCCCACAAAAAAAATATTCCATATTAAATGCCAAGTCTGTATATATATACGTATATATATATATATATATATATATATATATATATATATATATATATATATATATATATATATATATATATATATATATATATATTGTTGCGGATATGAGAACTGTGTATTTTTTTTATTGTGTGAATTGTTATTATTGTTTATTCTGCACCCCCCTGCCTCCGGAGCTGTGTAAAGGTGAAAGGGCATCCCATAATTAGTCCACAAGCATACACGTCAGCCAAATAATAGAATACCCCTGTTTGATAGTTATCTCTTATTATGTGTTTTTAGAGTAAGGCTGTGTCTCCCATTAATTGAAATACTCCATTGCACCAGTGAAAGAGATAGATTCCCTTCATTCCCACTCCCAACACTTCCATTCCCCCCTTTTCATCAATTGCAATTCGCATTGCCAACTGCATGTTGGGCGGTTTTCCCTTCATCCGCCATTGACCACGAGGCAGGGTTGGGGAAGAAAGGCGGGTCCCCACCTCGTCAGAGAGGGGAGGAGTGAGCCAGCCCCACTCGACCAACCATGAACAAGGGGTTTGGCTTGAGAGGGCGGGGAGAGAACGTTTGGGGGAGGTTCGAAAAGGTTGAGGGGCGGGGCCTATATAACCCACGGCGGGGTGTTCCCAGAGGAGATGCACTTTGAGTTGAGACAAGGAGGGACGAAAAAGAGCTGGGTCATCAGAGCAAGAGCGCGTAAGGAGGAGAGAACCCGTCACGCCAGACCCCCCCACCAGCGCATCGGCTCCACCAAGCAGCTCCGACCCGTGATCCCGCGCACACGACAGGCCCGGTGGCATCAGCGGCCGTCGAGGTCCAGCCCGACGTCCCATGCGGGATCAAGCTCCAGCCAGCTCCGTGCCGTCCCCTCCCCCTCCAGCCACACACCTCCTTCCAGCAATCCACTCTGCAATTCCCCGCGTGAGTCAGTGTCTTTGTTTGTTCTGTCCTGGGAATAAGTTAAGTCTGTATAAGCTAATAATTTTCACTGTGTCACCTGCGTCTTATGTGTTGTAAATAAACGTGACTGCTTTCTTTTTGCTTGTGTGTACAATAAATCCAATTACTCTTCTGTCCGTCTTCTCGTTTAATTCCTTTTCCTCTTTTCCTTCTCTTTCGGTCGCTTTAGAGGTTTCCCGATTGAATATCTATGGTGCGATCTGGTCAACGTCGGGTGGAATCGGGCCAATTGGGGATCCTGTAACGGTCGCGGTTGGACCATCCGCTCGGCCCATCATAACATCTAAACCGCGATCTGTAACAATATATATATATATATTGTTGCGGATATGAGGACTGTATTTTTTTGATTGTGTTGTATTGTGGTAAATTGGTGATGAATATTGCTTGAGTCTGCGCCTCCTGCCTCCGGAGCTGTGTAAAGGTCAAAGGGCGTCCCATAATTAGTCCATAAAGCATCCACACCACAGCTAATCATAGAATACCCCTGTTCGATAGCTTATATCTTATTATGTGTTTTAGGGTAAGGCTGTGTCTCCCATTAATTGAAATACTCCATTGCACCAGTGAAAGAGATAGATTCCCTTCATTCCCACTCCCAAAACTTCATTCCCACTCCCAAAACTTCCATTCCCACTCCCAAAACTTCCATTCCCCCTTTTCGTCAATTGCCATTGCCAAGAACCTCCCCTCCAATTGCCGCCATTGACCACGAGGCAGGGTCGGAGAATAAAGGCGTGTCTCCACCTCGTCATAGAGGGGAGGAGTGAGTCAGCCCCTCTCAACCAACCACGACCAAGGGGTTGGACTTGGAGAGGGTGTGGAGAGAAACATCGAGGAGGTTCGCGAAGGTTGAGGGGCGGGGCCTATATAACCCGCAGGCAGGGCGTTCCCAAAGCAGACAAGGGAGATGAGCTTTGACGACAGAGAGACGAGAATAAGTCCAGGGTTGAACTGCAGCTCGAGCCACCGAAACTGCACTCACTGCAGCTCGAGCCACCGAAACTGCACTTGCTGCAGCTCGAGCCACTGAAACTGCATTTGCTGCAGCTGGAGCCACCGAAACTGCAGCCACAGCAGCGTGAGGCCTGGACGGCAGTTTGGAGCAGGGCCGCGAAGGAGCGGCGGCTGCCCACGAGTCGATCAGCTGCAGAACTAGTTGGACCTCCCTATCCCGCCAGCCATCCACCAGCCACCCACCTGCCATCCCTATCATCATTCCCCGTGTAAGTGTGCTCGTAGTCTGTCTTTTGTCTTGTCCGTGGGTAGTAACAATAAGTCTGTATAAGCTAGTATTTTCACTGTGTCACCTGCGTCTCATGTGCTTGTAAATAAACGTGACTGCTGTCTTTTTGCTTATGTGTGTGAATAGTAAATAAAGTTAGTAGTATTTCCAAACCTTTCTTTGCCTTCGTTTTCCTCTTTGCATTCGGTCACTTTAGAGTTTTCCCGATTGAATAGCGATGGCGCGATCCGGCCAAAGTTTGGGGCAAATCGGGTATTAGTCGGGGAATAACTGTTCGGTCGCGGTAATACCAACCGCTCGGTAAATAACATCTTTAACCGCGTCCGTAACAATTGGTGTCGGGGAGTGGGATACGAGGCCCGAAGCGCGCTTAACGCGCTCAAAATTACAAGCAGCTGGAAATTGGTTTGTTTTAAAGCAAAACCCGAATTTTGAAATCGCGCCATGGCTGGTCAAGGCGACGGGATGCCGGTGGGAGAGATAGACGGGGTAGAACTAGAATCGACCCAGGACCTCAGGGAAATGTATATGGAGGATGTGGTTGAAGGGGTTCCAGGCGCGCAAAATGGCGCTCTCGCGCACGAGGTTACGGGCGCGCAAAATGGCGCCTCGCACATGGCTACGGCGACAGCGCCCGCGACCGTAGCAGCGCCACCGGTGGATTCGGACCTTTTTATGATGATACAAATGAGGGCCCTTATGGAGAGGCTAGAAGCCAAAATGGGAGAAATGGGGAACCGGATGGATGCTCAGAGTGAGCAAATTGAAGCAACAACGAACGGAATGAGGGCCGATAGGGAGGAAAGGGAGCAGAGGGACAGAGACCGCAAGTTGGGCGAAAGGGTCCCAGGGGTGCACGACGAGGTAACGCGGGTCGAGAAGCGCTGGTTGAGCGAAGCGGAGGAAAGCACGGGTACAATGACGGGGGTAGAAATCGCGACACGGGGTTTGGAAAAGCCGGCGACCGCTGAGGTAGAGGAGGGTGTTTTATTAAAGCCAGCGGTCGTCGAGGTGAATAAAGAAAAAGCAGTGCTGGGAATTAGAATTGAAGAGATGACGGAGGTAGCCCGGGAATTGCAGGGAGAAATGGAAAATGTGCAAAGTCCCTGCTCAAATCATGATGTTGTACGCACTAACCAAATAAAGAGTTTGCAGGTTTTGGTGCAGGGAGGAAGAAGAACCCCGAAGGTGAGACGTGCTGTGTATTGTGCGGGGAGATTTTGTAAGAGGATGTTTGGTGACAAAAGAATTTTCGTGCGCTTGGGATCGAGGAAGCATCCGGGCGTTGGTGAAGGGTCCCGTGTGAGTGAAAATGACACGCGGTTGGGAAAAAAGTGTGCGTCGGCGAGTGGGTGTGTTATAAAGTGTGGGAGTGAAACCGAGTGCGAGCGAGAATGCACGTCGGGGTGTACTGAGTGTGACACGGAGAGTGAGTTGGTGATGGCGCAAGTGCGAGAGGGCACATCGGAGCGCGAGTGTGAAACCGAGTGCGAGCGAGAATGCACGTCGGGGTGTACGGAGTGTGACACGGAGAGTAAGGTGGTGGTGGAACGTGTGTGAGGAAGCACACCTGAGTTGGTGGTAGCGCGAGTGTGGGAGAGCCCATCTGAGCGCGTTAGTGGGTGGATGCCAGAGTGCACGCCCATGGTGAGTGTTACGGAGGACGTAACGGAGGAGAGGTGTGGACCGAGGTGTGCGCAAGAGTGTGCGCGAGAGGTGTGGTGTGTAACAGGGAGAGCGTTGGTGGAATGTACGGACGGCGTTGGAACGCCAGGTTTTGTGAGGGTGAAAGGGGTAGCGTATGCGTGTGAGCATGCCGGTGAAGCATCGACGGTAACCGGGTTAGCGGTTAGAGCGACGGATAGCCGATGCGAGCACTCGGTGCGTGGAGCCCTTTGTTGGATGCGAGGCCCGGCGCGGATCGAAGCTGCTTCGTTTCTCTTCGAAGCGTCGTTGCCGATTCGGGCTTGGCCCCGCCCCGCACGGTCGAGTCCGGGCCTTGGCGGGCGAGGCGACCGGTCCGGTTCAAGGGCGAGTGGGAGGAAGCGGAACGGTGCCCCCTCGTGGGGACGGGGTTCCGACCGGGGGAGATTGAGCCATCGGGCCCGGGACCGCAAGGTGCTGCGCCGAGATGGTGCGTGGAATCTCGGCCCAACCAAACCACCTCCCTTGAACCGAAAGCCGGACGGATTCAACCTGCAGGTGACCAAACCACCCGAATTAATTGCTCGGCTTTACGAACCGAGTTTAATGATGTCACGACGCACCAAGGCTAGGATATAGCGGACTGTGATGATGGTGATAGTGATAGTGTTTTGATCCGAAATTTCGAAAAGTGAATAGAATTGGCAGTAAATAGAAAATTTTTGATTGGTTGGAATTTGGACGAGCAAGATTGATAGTGGGACCTCCCCGATGTGATGGGATGGCCAATCCACCATCCCTCACAGTGGGGGGCAAAGGAGCACTAGATTATGGGGTTTATGGCAGTGTAAGCTCGCCGAGGGTAGGTTAGGATATATCGTGTGTAGGGATCTAGCGAAGATGACATTAGGTAACGTTAAGGTTAGTTAGTGACAAGGATACCTGTAGTGGGGACGCAGGTAGATTAGTGTGGATGATAATGACGTAGTATGTGCTTAGTTTAAAGGGAAGACGGGGAGCACTAAGTTAGCAGGGCAACAGGTAGTTAGATGATGCCGTGTGAGTGTTGGAGGTGTAGTGAGAAGTGTATTGTAAGGAACAGGTGTGATTGAACAGGTGTGATTGCACAGGTGTGCAACTGGACAGGTGTGTGGAGCAGTGTTTGAGTAATGGTGAAGGTGATTGTGTATTGTGCTGACCAAATGGTCCAGGAAGGAAGGAGGGTGCAGGTGGCACCAGGTGTGAGTGCACAGGTGTGCAACGAGGCAGGGTTGAGGAACAGGTGTATGGAATACATGGAGTGTGGAGTATATGGAGGATTGGAATGGATGGTCGTGGAGTGAGTATGGTGGAAATTGTGGAGTGGAGTGGATGGTGCGAAGGTGTGAATGGGGGAAGAGTGGACCCCCATCACGAATACCCGGGGCGGGTAGTGTAAGTGTTAGGTAGAGGGTATAGGTAAATTGTGGTTGGATATTGGCATCTGTGGTGCGAGGTGAAAGAATGGTATTTGGATGGGTGCATTAGTGTTGTGGAAATGGCTGGGCGTGTAGCCTGTTAGTGTGTGTAGTTGGATTGGGCACTCCACCACTGTGAGGATGTCGGCCAGGTGAGGCAGCAGGTGGGCTCTGGGAGCCGGTAGAGTTGTTGTGGATGGGGCCCGAGGATCCGGAGGACGGACCCGGGTAGCCCAGTGCCAGAGGGCACCAAGGGGTGACAGAGCCAGGAGGGGCCTTCCCCAGTTAGTTAGGTTAGGGTGAGGAGCTAGGTAAGCTCGGGTGGCAACTGCAGTGGTGGAGGTGTGCAGGTGGGTAGACCTGCTGGGAGAGCTACACGTCCCAGCCCAGAAATTGTGCAAGGGCACCGGGAGATGAATCGGGGGAGTGAGACCCCAAATTGAGAAGCACCACAGTTGGTCAATGGGAATTGGTTTTTAGAACCCATAGTGTAAGTTGGCCAATGGATTGGCAGGGAGAGACCCCGGGTAGTGTAAAGTGTGTTAAAGTCATTTAGAGGATAGATAGGATGAAGGATCTCCTCGCACCATCTGCATCCACTCACCTGAGGTGACAGGTACTCCACACCATGCCATGTTTCAATTATTTTTTATAATGCAAATGTTTTGGATTGTGAGACGCATCATGACGTGGGTGTGACATTGTGCTTTGTGTTCCATCTCTTCCTCCTTATGAGGATTGATGATGAAATGATGATGGCAAATTTTGGATAGAGGGATTGTGGAGACGAATTTGGTGTAGAAGGGAAATATGGGGAGGACATGACAGTAGTGACAGATTGTAAATGTGTAGATTTTGTACATATGGGGTAAGGGCAAGGGTAGTGTAGGTGACAGGGGGGTGACGTACGGTAGGGACGAGCTTTCTCACTTCGCCCTCCGTACGCATTTCGCCTTGCATTGCCTTATTGATGTGTACCCTTGTGACCTTACCCCTCGCTCATTTGTCTCTTTTGTCTCCCACATGACCTGTGCGCCATTGGGCGCCGAGGGGAGCGTGCGTGAGTCGGCCATTGTGCGCCCGGCACTCTCAGAACCAGCTGTCTGCATCGATGCACCACATTATGGACCACATGTCTGTGGCCGAGCACCACTTATGGACCCCATGGGTTGGGGCATGGCCCCTCTGCTGGAACCGGCCATGAGGGCCCGAAATCTTGCTGGCGGACCTTGGCCACAGGGCACCGATGCCCCACAGGTGAACCACACATAGTCGGCCCTGTGGGCCATAAATAAAATAAATAAAACGGACACATTAGGTGCATTCTTTTATTGCAAATAGGCCGCCAGTAAGACAATGAAAGAATGACAACAACTGGAAGACATAATAATAGCCAGCAGAGGGAGCCGAAGAGCAAGAGATCACCTGCAGGGTTAGGGGTTGTTGATTTATTTTTATTATTGAACATGCATTGAACACTGATGAACTGTGGTGACTGCACCGACTGGTGCTTTCATGGTGCGTCGATGCAGAGCAGACTGTCTCCCCCCCCCCCCCCCCCCCCCAAGAAAGAAAAATTACAGGTCCTGGGTTAGTTTTGTAAATAAAAGCAGAGTCATTGTAACTGGGTTCGTTTTGTAAATAAAAGCAGAGTCATTGTAAATAATGCTCCCCACCGTCAGTGTGTAGTTTGAAGACCATTCCGCAATTCGGTTAACTGTGGGCGTAAGTCTGTTAGGCAGGGTGCAATGGAGCAGCGGGACACATTTATTTATGTTTTAAAAAACTGTCGCACTCAGGGTCAGGTTAAAAGTAGAGGGAACTACACCTACGTGTCACACTAAATAAAAGTTGTAGGCCCGGGCCGTGCCTAAGAGGAGGAGGGTGCAGTGTTGCGGATTTGAGGACTGTATTTTTTTGATTGTGTTGTATTGTGGTAAATTGGTGATGAATATTGCTTGAGTCTGCGCCTCCTGCCTCCGGAGCTGTGTAAAGGTCAAAGGGCGTCCCATAATTAGTCCATAAAGCATCCACACCACAGCTAATCATAGAATACCCCTGTTCGATAGCTTATATCTTATTATGTGTTTTAGGGTAAGGCTGTGTCTCCCATTAATTGAAATACTCCATTGCACCAGTGAAAGAGATAGATTCCCTTCATTCCCACTCCCAAAACTTCATTCCCACTCCCAAAACTTCCATTCCCACTCCCAAAACTTCCATTCCCCCTTTTCGTCAATTGCCATTGCCAAGAACCTCCCCTCCAATTGCCGCCATTGACCACGAGGCAGGGTCGGAGAATAAAGGCGTGTCTCCACCTCGTCATAGAGGGGAGGAGTGAGTCAGCCCCACTCAACCAACCACGACCAAGGGGTTGGACTTGGAGAGGGTGTGGAGAGAAACATCGAGGAGGTTCGCGAAGGTTGAGGGGCGGGGCCTATATAACCCGCAGGCAGGGCGTTCCCAAAGCAGACAAGGGAGATGAGCTTTGACGACAGAGAGACGAGAAGAAGTCCAGGGTTGAACTGCAGCTCGAGCCACCGAAACTGCACTCACTGCAGCTCGAGCCACCGAAACTGCACTTGCTGCAGCTCGAGCCACTGAAACTGCATTTGCTGCAGCTGGAGCCACCGAAACTGCAGCCACAGCAGCGTGAGGCCTGGACGGCAGTTTGGAGCAGGGCCGCGAAGGAGCGGCGGCTGCCCACGAGTCGATCAACTACAGAACTAGTTGGACCTCCCAATCCCGCCAGCCATCCACCAGCCACCCACCTGCCATCCCTATCATCATTCCCCGTGTAAGTGTGCTCGTAGTCTGTCTTTTGTCTTGTCCCTGGGTAGTAACAATAAGTCTGTATAAGCTAGTATTTTCACTGTGTCACCTGCGTCTCATGTGCTTGTAAATAAACGTGACTGCTGTCTTTTTGCTTATGTGTGTGAATAGTAAATAAATTTAGTAGTATTTCCAAACCTTTCTTTGCCTTCGTTTTCCTGTTTGCATTCGGTCGCTTTAGAGTTTTCCCGATTGAATAGCGGTGGCGCGATCCGGCCAAAGTTTGGGGCAAATCGGGTATTAGTGGGGGAATAACTGTTCGGTCGCGGTAATACCAACCGCTCGGTAAATAACATCTTTAACCGCGTCCGTAACAATATATATATATTGCTGCGGTTTTGAGATTTGCACATTGAGGTCATTAAAGGTTAAAGGTTTGCCCCCCATAGTTAGTCACACGAGCAACATAAAGGCCCATTTGTAGTATAGTTATGTCTTATTATGTGTAAGAATAGGCCATTTCCCCTCTTAGTACCTGCGTTGTGTAAAGACAGGAAAGTAGGCCCCATTCATTTTGCGTCCACCCTCCAATTCTACCTCTATGGACGTAATCCATCCCGCGCCCCATTTGGCTGTCCCCTAGTCAAGCTAACACGAGGTAGGCCTAAAAAGGGAGGGGTGCGGGGTCGGGGTGAGCAGCGTGGGGGAGACGGTAAGAGCCACCAGCCAATCAGAGCTCGAGCGGCATGGCATGAGAGGGCCTGGTGAGGCGCGTCTGGTGAGTTCCAGAAGGTTCGCAGGGCGTGCCTATATAAGCCGCTGCGCAAAGCCCTCGACAGGACTTATCAGCAGGACTTGAACGGCGGTGGCAAAAGGATTAGGACTCACAAGTGGAGAGCATCAAGGGACTTGAAGGACTTGTACCAGTGGCGAAAGAACTTGCAGAGGATACGCGCGTTGTTTGAGGACTTGCGTAGAGAGAGAGAAGAAGAGGCGTTGAACTGTACAAAGTACGCGGGCGCAGCCAGACGCGCTGGTAACGCATATTGCGCTTTTCACCCACGTGAGTAAGCGCGGCCATAGCAGCAAGTGAATAACCGCCAGCCACGCCAAAGTCCGCTCCCTACCATTCGCCCCATGATAACCAGCTCCGTTCAGACGACACGCGGCGAGCTCCTGGCTTCTCCTTCTTCCATCTACACGGGACGTGCCGGGGAGTGGAGAGAGAGCTGCACGGAAGCCATCCCTGGACACGCTGGGAACATCATCCTGCTCATCAGCAACCCCCGTGTGAGTGTGTGTGAGACGGGCCCATTTGTCCTGGGTATTAAGTAAGACTGTATAAGGCTGCTCTGTGTCCCCTTTTTCTCTACCATTGAAAAGTGTAAATAAATTCTGTTCTTCCTTTCAATTCGATCGTCTTTGTGATTTTGCCATTGACTAAGCGTGCTACAAATAAGAACCGCTTGATTCGGGGTCTAGTAATTAATAATAGCGCGAATCACGTGTACGCAACCGCTCGGCGTATCACCAACACACATGGTTCATGCGGGGCTTATTTCCTCACTTCCAGGGCAGCGCGAGTACTTAGGTAACAGCAAATTTGGTCCTGAAACCCTATTTCGCGCTGTCCAGAAGGGACGTAATAGGTGCCGGGTCACACCAGGTCAGTCAAAGGCAAGGGGACTAATCCCCTCTTGGTAAGGGGAGAAGGCCGGCAGGACTCGCAAGTGGAGAGCGTCAAGGGACTTGAAGGACTTGTACCAGTGGTGAAAGAACTTGCAGAGGATACGCACGTTGTTTGAGGACTTGCACAGAGAGAGAGAAGAAGAGGCGTTGAACTGTACAAAGTACGCGGGCGCAGCCAGACGCGCCAGTAACGCATATTGCGCTTTTCACCCACGAACCCTGGCGGTCGTCAAATGGGTCCCCGAGGCCTTGCGTGGGAAAACGCCCGATGGCGCGAAGTTGCGCCGCAGCCAGCCACCCGCACGAGGCAGCCGAAACCCCTTCTCCTCCAATTGCCATGATCCACCGGGCTTCCACCATGCGCCTCGGGAGCGCATATCGCTCAAAGCACAGCCGCCTCCACCGAAGGCCCAGGGATAGAGAGAGAACAAACTCTGACCACCCAGGACAGAGAGAGAAAATATGTGTCTGCGTCCACCAATGCCAGAACAGAGAGAGAGCAAAATGGTGGGCACTTCGCCTTTTCTTTTCCCTGTTCGAGAAAGTTCCTTCTGACATCATGCTCGCTCCAATCCCCGAGCGCCGTCGAATCGTCCCAACCAATCGTCCTTCGGGGGTGGCCTCACGGCCATTCTTGACGCCCATCAAGAAGATTCGGCTGGGCGGGGTAATAGTATCTGGGTACCGTCGGTGATTATGTTGTTTTCATTTTTGCCGAAGTCAAGTCTGGCCGAGTGAGTTTTATAGGAACAAAGGGAAAAATCACAAAGGCAGTTACACACTGGGAATTTATCCTTATGCCCAAACTAATTAGCATAGCTCCACCCCTCACATGGAGACGCATATATGCTTACACGGACATTCGGCCCTAACTTAGATACATGAGGGTTTCTTCTTCGTGCCATACGGAGCACGCTACTCTATACAATTCTATCTCGACTAAGGTTTTTCATTACCTACCCCCACACATGTAACAATATATATATATATATATATATATATATATATATATATATATATATATATATATATATATATATATATATATATATATAATCATATATATATATATATATATATATATATATATATATATATATATATATATATATATATATATATATATATATATATATATATATACATATATATATATATACTGTGCATTCAGAAAATATTCAGACCCCTTCACTTTTTTCACATTTTGTTATGTTGCAGCCTTATGCTGAAATCGTTTAAATTCATTTTTTCCCTCATCAATCTACACTCAATACCCCATAATGACAAAGAGAAAACAGGATTTTAGAAAGTTTTGCAAATTTATTAAAAAGAAAAAACTGAAATATCACATTTACAAAAGTATTCATAGTGTAGCAGCATAGCAAACCTGTTGTGCATTTTGTGATACAAGCACCAAATTTGGCACAAATGTACATTAATATGTTGCGAACATTTTCAGATATTGGGCCACTTGAAATTCCGTAATTTTTTTTTTCAAATTTTTTCAAATTTCGTAATTTCAAATTTTTCGGGTGACACCGTCACAATTTCGGTCTTCGAGGCCGGCCGATATAGTGGGGCGGCTTAGCCCAAATATTCAAAAGAATTGTGCATTTTGTGATACAAGCACCAAATTTGGCACAAATGTACATTAATATGTTGTGAACATTGTGTGGTCAGCAATGAAGACGAGAGTCTGAATTACATGTATGCAAAAGACCTTGTGAACCAGTGAAGCAAATACACGGGTAAGCATGAATTAAATCTAGGGCATGATATAATTTCCATGATGTTTACCTCTACACTCAATGGTGGAAGGAGGTAATGTTTTGATCCCAGCTTGTCTGTATGTCTGTTTGTCTGTTAGTCCACAAAATTCCAGACATAGCTTGTAGTAGTGGTAGTTGTAGTGGTAGTGGTGATAACAGAAATTGTTATATAGAACTGAACTTATATTATTATTATATGCAGAAAATAACTTCATTTCTATATGCCCTGCAGTGGACAGGTTAATTGGTTTATGCACTGAAGGGGTCACCCTGGTGTGCACTGCTGTGTTCTGCCTCACTGAGTTGTTCAGGTATGATGTACTCAGCACAAGCTTCCGGTCGGCCCGGAGGTGGGGGTGCGGGGCCTGTCACGGAACGTCAAAACAAACGGCCTGCCGGGGCCGCCCAAAAGTCGGGCGTGAGGGGCGCGTCCACTAATGGAACGCCTCTCGCTTCCCAGATCGAGGGCCACGTGGTCAGGAGAACCTCGTCCCTTCCGGTCACACTTTGCCTATCGGCCGGCCTCGAAGACCGAAATTGTGACGGTGTCACCCGAAAAATTTGAAATTACGAAATTTGAAAAAATTTGAAAAAAAAAATTACGGAATTTCAAGTGGCCCAATATCTGAAAATGTTCGCAACATATTAATGTACATTTGTGCCAAATTTGGTGCTTGTTTCACAAAATGCACAATTCTTTTGAATATTTGGGCTAAGCCGCCCCACTATCAGACCCTTTGCTATGACGCTTGAAATTTAGCTCAGGTGCCTCCCATTTCTCTTGATCATCTTTGAGATGTTTCTACACCTTGATTGGAGTCCACGTGTGGTAAATTCAATTGATTGGACATGATTTGGAAAGGCACACACCTGTCTATATAAGGTCTCACAGCTGACAATGCATATCAGAGCAAAAACAAAGCCATGAGGTCGAAGGAACTGCCTGCAGAGCTCAGAGACAGGATTGTGTCGAGGCACAGATCTGGGGAAGCATACAAAAGAATTATGCTGCATTGAAGGTTCCCAAGAGCACAGTGTCCTCCATAATTCTTAAATGGAAGAAGTTTGGAACAACCAGGACTCTTCCTAGAGCTGGCCGCCCAGCCAAACTGAGCAATCGGGTGAGAAGGGCCTTGGTAATAGAGGTGACCAAGAACCCGATGGTCACTCTGGCTGAGATCCAGAGATCCTGTGTGGAGATGGGACAAACTTCCAGAAGGACAACCATCCCTGCAACACTCCACCGATCTGGGCTTTATGGCAGAGTGGCCAGACGGAAGCCTCTCCTCAGTGAAAGACACATGAAAGACCAGAGAATCTTGTTTCTCACAGTCTGAGAGTCCTTTTGGTGCTTTTTTGCAAACAAACTTTCATGTGTCTTTCACTAAGGAGAGGCTTCCGTCTGGCCACTCTGCCATGAAGCCCAGATCGGTGGAGTGTTGCAGTGATGGTTGTCATTCTGGAAGTTTCTCCCATCTCCACACAGGATCTCTGGAGCTCAGCCAGAGTGACCATCGGGTTCTTGGTCACCTCTCTTACCAAGGCCCTTCTCCCCCGATTGCTCAGTTTGGCCGGGCGGCCAGCTCTAGGAAGAGTCCTGGTTGTTCCAATCTTCTTCCATTTCAGAATTATGGAGGCCATTGCGCTCTTGGGAACCTTCAATGCAGCAGAAATTTTTTTGTAGGCTTCCCCAGATCTGTCCCTCTACCCAATCCTGTCTCTGAGCTCTGCAGGCAGTTCCTTCGACCTCTTGGCTTGGTTTTTGCTCTGAAATGCATTGTCAGCTGTGAGACCTTATAAAGACAGGTGTGTGCCTTTCCAAATCATGTCCAATCACTTGAATTTACCACAGGTGGACTCCAATCAAGGTGTAGAAACATCTCAAAGATAATCAAGAGAAATGAGAGGCACCTGAGCTAAATTTCAAGTGTCATAGCAAAGGGTCTGAATACTTATGTCAATGTGATATTTCAGTTTTTTATTTTTAATAAATTTGCAAAACTTTCTAAAATCCTGTTTTCTCTTTGTCATTACGGGGTATTGAGTGTAGATTGATGAGGGAAAAAATGAATTTAAAAGATTTCAGCATAAGCCTGCAACAAAACAAAATGTGAAAAAAGTGAGGGGGTCTGAATACTTTCTGAATGCACTGTATCTATCTACACATCTGGGCAGTGTCTCTTGTCACTGAACTACTCCCGGAAACGTTTGTTTCCGTGGTTGTGAAGTGGTTTTAATAACGTGGTGGTGGTTTTGAATCACGTGGGGGTGAGGTATTTTGAATTATGTGGTGGTGAGGTGTTTTTAAATCATGTGGTGGTGAGGTGATCACGTGGTGGTGACGTGTTTTGAATTACTTGGTGGTGTGCTGTTTTGAATTACTTGGTGGTGAGCTGTTTTTAATGATTTGGTGGTGAGGTTTTTTAAATTACATGGTGGTGAGGTGTTTTAATTTTGGTGGGGGTGAGGTGTTTTAAATTACTTGGTCGTGAGGTGTTTTTTGAATTACTTGGTGGTGAGTTGATTTAAATTAGATGGGGTGAGGTGTTTTAAATTACTTGGTGGTGAGGTGTTTTGAATTACATGTTGGTGAGGTGTTTTGAATTATGTGGTGGTGAGGTGTTTTAAATTACTTGGTGGTGAGGTGTTTTGAATTACATGTTGGTGAGGTGTTTTGAATTATGTGGTGGTGAGGTGTTTTAAATTACTTGGTGGTGAGGTGTTTTGAATTACATGTTGGTGAGGTGTTTTGAATTATGTGGTGGTGAAGTGTTTTAAATTACTTGGTGGTGAGGTGTTTTGAATTACATGTTGGTGAGGTGTTTTGAATTACGTGGTGGTGAGGTGTTTTAAATTACTTGGTGGTGAGGTGTTTTGAATTACATGTTGGTGAGGTGTTTTGAATTACGTGGTGGTGAGGTGTTTTAAATTACTTGGTGGTGAGGTGTTTTTAATTACGTGGTGGTGAGGTGTTTTGAATTACTTGGTGGTGAAGTGTTTTGAATTACGTGGTGGTGAGGTGTTTGAATTATGTGGTGGTGAGGTGTTTTGAATTACTTGGTGGTGAGGTGTTTTAAATTACGTGGTGGTGAGGTGTTTTGAATTACATGTTGGTGAGGTGTTTTGAATTACGTGGTGGTGAGGTGTTTTAAATTACTTGGTGGTGAGGTGTTTTGAATTACATGTTGGTGAGGTGTTTTGAATTACATGTTGGTGAGGTGTTTTGAATTACGTGGTGGTGAGGTGTTTTAAATTACTTGGTGGTGAGGTGTTTTGAATTACTTGGTGGTGAGGTGTTTTGAATTACATGTTGGTGAGGTGTTTTGAATTACATGTTGGTGAGGTGTTTTGAATTACGTGGTGGTGAGGTGTTTTAAATTACTTGGTGGTGCGGTGTTTTGAATTAGGTGGTGGTGAGGTGTTTTGAATTACTTGGTGGTGAGGTGTTTTAAATTACTTGGTGGTGAGGTGTTTTGAATTACTTGGTGGTGAGGTGTTTTGAATTACTTGGTGGTGAGGTGTTTTAAATTACTTGGTGGTGAGGTGTTTTGAATTACGTGGTGGTGAGGTGTTTTCAATTACATGTTGGTGAGGTGTTTTGAATTACATGTTGGTGAGGTGTTTTGAATTATGTGGGGTTGAGGTGTTTTGAATTACTTGGTGGTGAGGTGTTTTGAATTACTTGGTGGTGAGGTGTTTTGAATTACTTGGTGGTGAGGTGTTTTTAATTACTTGGTGGTGAGGTGTTTTGAATTACTTGGTGGTGAGGTGTTTTGAATTACTTGGTGGTGAGGTGTTTTGAACTTCGTGGTGGTGAGGTGCAATCGTCCCAAACTTCCAGTCTGCACCTACCCCTCCCGTATGTATGTGCTGAGGAGTTCCTTTTGGAATTTTATATATTTTTTCAACCTAAATCTTCAACCTGAATTGCTTATAAAAATGTAATATTACAAACACTACAAATAAATTTGTTCAAAATAATTGTTTGTATCATGATTGGTGCAAATCATGACAACACAGCAACTCTGGTACAGTCATTATCCTCAGCTAAAATAAGTCCGTTCCTCAGTAACGACGCTTGGTGAGGCGAGCGCAGCGAGCCGAGCCAAGCTAGTATATATATATATATATATATATATATATATATACATACATATATATTGTGGCGGTTACCTTATGTGATTACCTTATTTGGGCATAATACACGTGCACGGGCCTGTTGGACTTGTGGTTGTGCGGACGTGACGCACGCGCGGTTGCCGGAGCCATGCCCTACGAAGAGGGCTTTTGGCTTTATATAAGCATGCTGACTTCCGTTCGAGTTAGTGTGTGCTGGATCTTGCTGTTACAATAAACCATCTTCGAACCCTACGAATGGCCTCGTTCTCTTGCCTTCCGCGACTCCTAAACTGGTGACCTCCGACTGCCCCCGAATGGATTCGGGGGCTGCGAACGAACACGGCAAGCGTGCCCTAGCCAGGGAAGCCACCTAAGCTAGTGATGCCGGCTTCTCCCGCATGGCTTCGGGCGCAGTTTCGAACGCGGTTTCGAAATGCCGGAGTTTCGGTAACGACGACGGCCATGACTATGAGGTTCGCGCACTGCGCTCGGCTCCACCTCTACGACCGGAGGGGCGAACCTATTCCAAGACCCTCCGAAGGCACGGCTGCTTCGTCACCTTCGCGCGCACTGACGTTGGCAGAACGGCCGCTTCGTCACCCTCGCGCAACCACAACTACAACCGCAACTACTTCTCCGACCCTGCATCCTCGGGAGGCCCGCGGGGAACCTCGGCAGCCTCCCCCGAGGCCTTGACCAGCCCCTCGGTTGGCTCACCCGCTTTTCGTGTGCACCGCTCGAGCCTTCTCGGCACTGCACCCGCGACCTGCAACCTCGGGAGGCCCGCGAGGAACCTCGGCAGCCTCCCCCGAGGACTTGCCCAGCCCCTCGGTCGCCTCGGCCTACGCATAGGCCCGTGGAGTGCATTCTGGGGGGACGTATGTGGCGGTTACCTTATGTGCAGGTAACCGCATGTGGCGGTTACCTTATGTGATTACCTTATTTGGGCATAATACACGTGCACGGGCCTGTTGGACTTGTGGTTGTGCGGACGTGACGCACGCGCGGTTGCCGGAGCCACGCCCTCCGAAGAGGGCTTTTGGCTTTATATAAGCATGCTGACTTCCGTTCGAGTTTAGTGTGCTGGATCTTGCTGTTACAATAAACCATCTTCGAATCCTACGAATGGCCTCGTTCTCTCGCCTTCCGCGACTCCTACAATATATATATATATATATATATATATATATATATATATATATATATGTTATATATATATATATATATATATATATATATATATATATATATATATATTGTTACGGCCTACGGATAAGGATGTTGGTTTTGCCGAGCGGATGGCACCGCGGCCTAACAGTTACCCAGATTAACCCGATCCCCGAACGTTGGCCGGATCGCGCCACAGATATTCAATAGGGAAAAGACTAAGGCGACGCGGATGTGAAGAAGAAGAAGACAAAAAGGTTGGAAATACGAATATAATTTATTTCTATTTACACCCAAAAATAACCAAGGAGAAGGAAAGATAAGAAAATAATATACAGAAGATTTTAGAGACACAGTGCAACGCTAGCTTATACGAGCTTAATTAACTACCCAGGGACAAAACAAACAGAACAAACTCACGTACACCAAAAGGATGGAAAGGCAGGAGGTGGATGGCTGGAGGGAAAGGAAGGTCCTAGGTGTCCTGCAGCACGATCGGCGCGTTTAGCAGCCACCGTTCCTTCGCGGCCCTGCTCAAAACCGCCGTCCAGGCCCCAAGCGGCTGTTGAGTGTTGTTGCTGCTGTGGCCGCCGCTGCTGCTGCTGCTGCTGTGGACGTCGCGTGCTTTGCCAGGACTACAACAGGCTTTGTGCTTCCCTGGATGATGATCTCCTTAATGTTCTCTATGTTCATTTGCTCACATGCCAGCCTCGGACTCTGTTCGGAAAAGCACCAGCTCAGGAACAAACATCGGCCCACTTGATCAGCCGTTGCTGTGTACAAAGCTTCCTTGTGTGATCTCAATGTATTCTTGTCAAAGCTCATCTGCTTGGGGAGCGTCCCGCGGCGGGTTATATAGGCCCCGCCCCTCAACCTTCGCGAACCTCCTTGATGTTTCTCTCCACAACCTCTCCAAGTCCAACCCCTTGTTCGTGGTTGGTTGAGTGGGGCTGACTCACTCCTCCCCTCTATGACGAGGTGGGGACCCGTCTTTCTTCCCCGATCCGAGCACATGTTCAATGGTGGTTTTGGAGGGGATGTAATTGGCAATTGAAGCTTTAATATATTTGCAGTTTTAATTTAATTTACAATTTAATTGTTTACAAGTTTAACTTTTAATTAAATGTAATTATTGTTCCTGATTTTCTAAAGACTTGAGTTATAATCCAGCATTGCTTACAGGATTATTTTAAGCCGTTAATATGTGGTTGGTTTTTGAATTTGGTCAATAACGTCTCCGTTCACGAGAGCGCTGTGATACGGTTTCATTGGCTGTCCAGCTTTGCCCACCCCACTTTGCATATACCCCTCCCACTTTGCATATAAGGGGATGTTGAGATGATTTTATCACTCTTGAGGAAGATTAACGGAGGCGTGTGGCTTCACATGTTGTTAATCGAAACGTTGAGTCATTGTTTGTTCAATTAAAGGTTGGAGATCTTACCATGGAGTCATATATATATATATATATATATATATATATATATATATATATATATATATATATATATATATATATATATATATATATATATATATATATATATATATACTGTATATATATATATATATATATATATATATATATATATATATATATATATATATATATTGTAATACTTCTCAAAGCAATAGAAAATGTATAAAAGTACATGGAGGGAACACACAAACTACAATAACACAGCCACAAAAACTACCACAACATCAGCAGCAAAAACAACTCAGTGTTCGCCTTTCATGCCTTCACCACTTGTGACACCACCCACAACTTTTACACTATAAACATAGACTCGACAACACCTGCAACCACTGCCAGGTCGCTCCACACACAATAAAACATGTCATGGAAGACTGCTTAGTCTTGGCTTCACGTGGCCAAGAGCACAACATCTTGGATGTGAGGGATTTCTGGGTCGCTCCAGTGGGATCGATCGGCTATCTCCGTGCCGCTGGTCTGTTCAACCAGAACTGACTGGGGCAACCCAACAACAACTACGTGTTATCAAATATCAATTTTTCACATGTGAATCATTTTACATCCTCATTGAGATTCACAGATAGACATGCAATATGTTTGCGGAGTACAACATGCTGTCGTTTGATTACGGTAATAACCCGTCAGCAAAGCGACAAGTCGGCAAGCTTGGTGTTATTGAACGATGAATTTTTAAAAATCACAAACAACTTTCTAAGACTAAAACACATACCTGTCTCTTCTTGGAAATTACTATTTGTACTTCCCATATAATGCATGCACTACATGTTTAAGTTTCAGGTAGTTTGTACGACATTTTGTGTAGTTTGTACCACATTACTATCCATGTAGTTTGTACAACTTAAACATGTAGTTTGTACTGCATTTGAAGTTTCATATACATTACTGCTCTTTTCGTGTAGCATATCCCATAGACATTTTGCACACATCTCTCTTCCTTACTCTCACAGTGTTGCTTCGCTTATTTAACCTCACAGTGATCCTTTCTATGCTTTGGAAAACCAAGAAGGGGAATTTTTTTTTCCTCTCTAGTATGTGTATCTAGCACTGCAACTTTATACCAGATGAGCAAACCATGAAATGCTGAGATTGTGTTTTGTACATTCCAACAATTTGTTTCCATTGCCACAGTGGGGTTGCTTGCTATGTCGTGCATTCATGGTGGTTCAATTGATTTTGTGGAACTGGTTGTCTCGGCCTGAGGATAGGGATGCACGTTGCTCGCTCTTTCATCCACCAAAAGTGGAATGTATCAACATCAGTTCACAATGCTTATAACCTTAGGTCACATGGATAGGGTTAATTGGTGTCAGGATTTGAAGTAGAATATACATGATGTTCCAAAAAGACCTTTACAACTCTGGTTGTTAATATTGTTATGTTTATGGGGGTAAGTTAGAGAATACCATAGGCAATGCACGATTGAATAGGAAATAGTATGGACCGTGTGACGTGTAGGAGCATTTCGATGTAATAAATAGGGAAAATGTAATTTAAGCTTGTGTTTACATGTGCTTCATACGGAGGGTGATGCTGTGTTAATTAGTAGTAGGGATTAAGGACAATTTTCCCTGTTCGTAATACCCTCTGTGGGCATCCTTAACATTTAAAACATCAGATGGCCAAGTTATTCACGCTCCAATGGACACCAAACAAAAGCAAATCCCTGCCTAGGAGAGCCGGAGCTACAATGGTTAGATGGGCGGGGGACAGGACCGGCAGCCCCCTCCCCCAACTAAGTGGTGCAGCCTGATGACGTGGGCAGAGCACGAGCGTGCAGTGAGGGCTTTGGAGAAGAAGATTCGAGTGAGAGGGGAGCGTTTTGAGTGTGCCTGTGTGGAGGCTTGTGTTGGTGTGTGTCAGGACGTGGCCATGCTTCCCTTGACCTGAAAGGAGGATTTTTATATTATTGCACCAAAGGATTGTGAAGCGGTGGACACAGGAGAAAAGAATGAGGGCCATGTTCCCTGCTCGCCTCACTCCTGGATGCTCGCGGCGCCTTCACCATGAGGCATTGCCCGCCATTATCTTTTGGGCTTCTCGCCTGTAAGGCTTCGGGCTTCAACAACTGCCGCCCTTCCACAGGATCCATTTTTGTCTCGCTAAGTGCCGGAGCGTGATATTTTCTTACCTCACCCTGTGTGCATTTTCTTGTCTGTATGGAGGATCCTCACCCTAGCCTTTTTACCTCAGCATTTATTTTTCTTTATTCTCATTCCCCGCCTTATTTTATTGTAAATAATTGTTGTTACATTTTTGTTGTATTGTTCTTGTTGGGTTTCGGAATAAACCCGTGTGTTCGCGAGAATAAATGCATCGTGGTTCTTCAGTCCCGCGCGCGTCAATAACCGCCAAAAATGGAGATCGCCTCTGGAGTTAAAGCTGGTTCGGCTCATCAGTCCAAGGGTTGGTGGTAACCAGCTGTGGACAGGACAATATATTTAGTACCACAAAATATACAATGATACCCTTTGTTTTATATGATGCAGAAACTCAGAAAATTTTCTTTATTTACAGTTCTGATATTTCAATGTAAAAGAAAATGGTGACTCCACTGGAGAAAGCTCAGTGCGTTGAATGGTTCATCGACAAGCAAGTTCAGCATAATATTCATACAAGATATGGAAGTTCCCGTTCCCGGTTCGGGTTCGCTCACCCTCAGTTCGGGCTCAGTTCGGGCGGGCGGGTTCGAATCCCGGTCAATCGCTGAATTAACGCCAGGGGGGTTGACTCAGCCTGTCATCCTTCCGAGGTCGGCAAATTGAGTTTCGACATTCGATTTCGAGATTCGAAAGAGATTTCGAAATTTCGAAGATTCGAAGATTCTTCTTCGAAGATTCTTCTTCTTCTTCTTCGAAGATTCGAAGATTCGATTCGAAGATTCGAAGATTTCGAAGAAGAAGAAGAAGAAGAAGAGAAGATTCGAAGAAGAAGAAGAAGAATTCGAAGATTCGAAGATTCGAAGATTCTTCGAAGATTCGAAGAAGAAGAAGAAGAAGAAGAAGAAGAAGAAAGAGATTTCGAAGAGAAAGAGATTTCGAGATTCGAGAGAGATTGAGGTCGGCAAATTGAGTTCCGAGAATTGAGTTGAGAGAATTGAGGGGAATTGAGTGAGTTGAGAAATTGAGTACCAATTCACTGGTAATTCCCTGCTTGTCGTTAAAGGCGGCAAAAAGGGTTGGCGTCAGGAAGGGCATCCGGCCGTAAAACATTGCTTCAAAAAGGGGACCGAAAAAACAACAACAACCACAGTTCCCGAAAAAGGCCAACCCCCGCTTGCGGGGAAAAATGGCCTCTAAAGGTGGTTTATATGGAAGGAATCTGCCATCGCAGACTAGTATCAGAAGTGGTACAAGAGGTTGAAGGAGACTGGAAGTTCTCAGAAACAGAGAAGTACTGGTCGACTAAGCACAAGTGCAGCAGAAGTTGAACGAGTGCGTGAATCATTTCAACAAAGTTCCAGAAAATCAATCAGACGAGCGTCCAGAGAACTGGGACTACCAACCACCACTGTACATATGATTTTGTATTAAAGACTGAAGCTTTATGTCTATAAGGTACAGATTCTGCAGGAACTCAAACCAAATGACATACCGAAATGCAAGGGGCAAGACCTTGAAAATGCTCAGTCACATAGAGGATGACGAAGATTACTTGAAAAAGGTCATGTTCACAGACGAAGCTTGCTTTCATGTATCGGGGAAGGTCAACCTTCACAATGTGAGGATCTGGGGCTCAGAAAATCCCCACGTGGTCATTGAACACATACACAACAGTCCAAAGGTCAATGTGTGGTGTGGCCTTCTCCATGACCGCTTGGTGGGTCTGTTTTTCATTGCGAAGGATACAGTGACCTCAACAATTTACATGAACATGTTGGAAGGATCATCTTGGCCATCGGCCCACTTGCCTCTGAGCTTCTTATCCTGGGTTTGAATCTTGACTCAGTCATAGACTGTCTCCCCGGTGGTTTCACAAGCAGGGCGATACATAAGTGTGCCATCTATCAGAATGACGTTGAACTGGGTGTCCTGTCTGCTAGCATTAGTCGGTGGATATTAAAGCTCCCACGGTGTCTTCATGAAGAGTGGGCGAGGCATCCCCCGCAGACTGAACAAATTCCAAATTCCTGTTCTAACCTCTAGGGGGCACTGCATGTGCCACCCAACCCCACCCCCCCCACCCCCCCCCCCACCCCCCGCCCCCACCAGCAAATTATTCTATCCACGGCCATGTGCTACAAATGAAGAAGTCTTGGTGAATTATCTCCTTATTTAATGGCTATAGTTATTCCCATGTTCTTGTGGAGTTGGCCGGGGGAAGCTCGGCCCAAGTCTTTCACTAATTGGCTGGCGAGGGAGTTTTGGTCAACTGCATACTGTACTAAATGTCAATATGTTGACACTTACAAATCACAAACTTGTGGTGAAACTGCCAAAATAAAGACTCTCTGCTCACCTTCACGCTTTCATTCCTCTTTTCTCCCGCCTTTGGAACAAACTCCCTCACTCTCTTCAATCCCACTCCTCCATGCAGGTCTTTAAAACAGCTGTTCACCACCATCTTATCTTCCCCCATCCAAAACCTTGATATTTTTTACCCCCATGAATTCACCCCAGATCCACCTTTTTGAAATACCGACTTCATTCCTAGTAGTGTCCACTTTTTAATACCATTTTATACCCTCCACCCCACACTCCCCCCGCCCCCAAGCCCTCTCCCTCCCATAGATCTCCCGATGTCCCTGCTCCCAAATGTTGTACTTGTGTGCTTCCCTCTCTCTCCCCATCTTGTCTCCCGCTCTCTTTATTGTGTTTTATGTGTCCGTTTATGTTTTTTTGTGATTAATGTTAGCTCTTACACGAGCCTCGATGTTGTATACAAAAACAAACAAAAAAAAAGGCAGTGTCACTTAATAATTTGTCCAAGAATAGATGCTAGAGGGGACGTCCCAATGCATCCCGGTTACTATTTCATGTCCTGTGAATCAGAAAAAAAGCGACCATACCTTTATAAAGGTGTGTTGATGGAGAATACTAATCTCAGTCGGTAATGTTACATGCAGCACATGCTTTATTTGTAGACTTCAAAAAATCTTCAGACATTTATCTCATTGACATCCGTCGGGATCAACGGAAGTCCATCCTGGAATGACCGCATTTATCGTACAAACTGCTTCTTTGTTTAAAATTGTGCAGTGATGTTGGCGCATTGTGACCGAATATCCTCGGGAAACTTTTAATCAAGCAATTGTGTTCGCCATTCTTATCAAACACCACTCGCAGGGAAAAGATTCAAGAAGATCCCTTTTTTTTGGACACATCCTTGAATCTTGGCATCGCCTTGACAAGGTTTTCCTACGCTTCATCTACTTTGGGTCAGAACGGAATGACCTTCCTGGATAAGTTTGTGAGCAAGACTATCCTTAGCTCCGTCCCTTTCACTGACATTCCCAGAGAATGTTTATTGGCCTTTTCCTCATTTTTTCTCTTTCCAGTCACAGCGGCTCCTTCCTTCCCTTTGACTCTTTGTCAGGAAATATTTAAACTTTTACGTAACGTAAAACAAGAGGCCTGGCTTGGAAAGCTTTTGTTTTGAAAGCGTCGTTCAAGGCGCCCTTCTTCGTTAGTGTTGGCTAGGGGCAACGTGTTTTCATTGTTTGCTTATCTCTGCTTCTATAGAAACTTGCTTTTTCATTGCTAGACTTCGCTCAGTGTTGCTTCGACTCCATAAAAAAAGCTATTTGAGAAACTCGGATGGAAAATAAAAACTGTGTTTCAGAAGTTAATTTGTGATCCAGACAAAGGGGACAGTACAGGACAAAATAACGATCATATTCCCAGGACTACAATGGAAAGCGGTTTGATGCTCCACATTCTACACTCGCTGTCGTCAGAATACTCGAGAATGACCTATAAGGTTGGTAGGACCTGCTCCGATAGCTTCAACATGTTATGAGAAGAACTTCACATTAATAAAACTAGAACGCCACTCAGTAGAGCGCATACTCCCGCCGTGGGTCAAGTTGGAATAGTACGATTTCACAAAAGTTTGAGGGAGTAGTTCAGTGACAACACAACACAAGACAAGACAACACAAGACAGACACTGCACAGATATATATTTAGAATACGTATATAGAAAATAATGTTTTTAAAAAACAAGGCAATTTCACTTACATTTTCGGATTCAGCGTTCAATTCTATATAAGTGAGTGTATTTTGAGGCATGTGTGACTTCAAATAAAATTGTAAGCCAGGAAAACGTTCGTCTCTAGGGATACAACATGTAAAACTGGCTCAAACGTCAACACAAAACTCGCTCATTTTAAGTCGTACAACCTATACTAATGCGACCACTCATTCTTCTGGGAAGAATCCCGTGCACATGCTTGTCACACTTATAACTCACCTAAGTCTTTATAAGTTCATCAAATACTGACACCGCGATTGACATTCGCTGAGGTTAATGTTAATATCTCTTCTGAGGTTAAAAAAAAAAAAAAACTGTTTTAAAGCATTATACGCATCAAATGATACATTTTATGAAACGGAGAATACTAATACACACTTTGGTGGTTTTAAAATGACAGAATATGTCTTTATTAGAAGAAAAAAAAAAAGAATCTTGAAGACGACGCTGCTTACAAAATACACCGCTCTAACGCATAACCACGAGTTTAAACTATATTTACAACAAATATGGAAACTATTTTCATATTACAACGTTAAATATAGAATATATAGAAGATAATGTTAAAAAAAATGAGCCCTATCTTCCAATGGTAAACAATCCTTCAAAAAATTCCTGGATCCGGAATAATATCCCGAGCTTCACCAAAAACGAATCAATTCTTCCTTATCCCAAGGGCAATCATCCCACCAACTTTCATCCAAATCCGTTCAGAACTTTCCCAGATATCTTGTTCACAAACACACGAACACACACACACACACGGACACGATCGAATGCATTACTCCCTCGCGGGAGTAACTAGCAACGGTACCCGCCCTACGGGTGGGGCTTCAATT
Source organism: Myxine glutinosa (assembly GCF_964187855.1). Lineage (NCBI taxonomy): Eukaryota > Metazoa > Chordata > Myxini > Myxiniformes > Myxinidae > Myxine > Myxine glutinosa. The sequence continues at coordinate 157,411,431 of NC_136264.1, read as the reverse complement.
GGGAGGCCCAAAATGAAAAGGAAAAATATCAGAAATTGAAGGCTTTTTTATTTTAAACGATTTATATAAACATCCGTTAAATCATATCACAGGCAAATCATCAAAATCTAAACAGTATTTGTAGAATTTAAATAAAAGCCACATCACTGTTCATATTGGTAAATATTATTCCATCGTGTTTGGAAAAACTGTAAAATTGGAAAAATTGTAAAAATTGGGAAAAAATTGTGAAAACAATATAGTGAAGCGCGGTGCTATGCGTGCGACTTGCTACCAAGGAGGAAGCGGACAACGCGGTTAAAACAAAAGTGTCTTTATTGACAAGAGGTCACTGTAGCACTGGCGCGCTCCGGGCTTTGCGCCCGGTGTATATCCTGAGGCCACGCCTACCCCTCGGGCGTGGCCGCCGCCCACTTGGTGCGCGGAATGATGTCACCACGCCAGTGGGCTTTCGTGTCCGCCACACGCGCCCCCCCAGAATTCCCGCGCACCTGGAGGGCCAGTTTGCGGGGCAAACGGATGACCCGGCCTAAGTGCCCTCTGGCGACCGGCGGCGTCCGGGGTGCAGGGATGCCAGCTGGGATGCCCCCGGCTGTACCCGGGATGGGTGCCGGACCGGGGGGCGGCATGCCGGCGGTGCTGGGCGGTGCCGGGGGTCCGCCCGCCGGGGGGCGGCCCCGACGCGGGGGCCGAGCCACCGGCGGTGGGTGGTCCACGTCGAGGTGGGCCGGCTTGAGTCGATCCACCGAGACGCGATCGGGAGTACCGCCTATGTCCAAGGTGAAGTATTTCACCCCGGTCTCCAGCACGCGGAAAGGCCCGTCGTACGGGGGCCACAGTGGTGTCCGGTGGGCGTCGTGCCGGACGGTGACCTACTCCGCGGTGCGAAGCTCCGGGGCGACGTGCGTGGGTGGGTGCCCGTGGTGCGCCGTCGGCACCGGGGCGAACCTCCGGGCGGTCTCCTGCAGCGCAGAGCGCTTCTGCGCCGCGGACCAAGGTGCCGTGGGGTTGGGGAGGAACTCGCCCGGCACCCGCAACGGTTGTCCAATGACCAACTCCGCCGCGGATGCGTGCAGGTCCTCCTTGGGCGCCGTCCGGAGGCCCAGCAGGACCCAGGGGAGCCTGTCGACCCAGCCGCCGTCGCGGAGGGTGGCCCGGAGTGCGGCCTTCAACGAGCAATGGAACCGCTCGCACATGCCGTTAGCCTGGGGGTGGTAGGCCGTGGTGCGGTGCAGCTGGACCCCGAGCCCCCGCGCGACCGCCCCCCAGAGCTCCGAGGTGAACTGGGGGCCGTGGTCGGAAGAGATGTCCGAGGGGGCGCCGAACCGGGCAACCCAGGTGGCGATGAACGCCTGCGCGACGTGCGCCGCCGTCGTTGACACCAAAGGCACGGCCTCCGGCCACCGGGTGGTGCGGTCCATCATGGTCAGGACGTGGGTGAAACCCCGCGAGGGGGGCAGAGGTCCCACTAGGTCCACGTGAACGTGGTCAAACCGACGTTCCGGCACCGCAAACGGGGCCAATGGGGCCTGGGTGTGTCGGTGCACCTTCACGCGCTGGCACGCGAGGCACGTCCTGGCCCAGCCGCGGACGGCCTTCCGGGGGCCATGCCAGACAAACTTGTCGGCGATCAACCTCTGGGAGGCCCTCGTGCCCGGGTGGGACAGGCCGTGGATGGAGTCGAAAATCCGGCGCTGCCAGCCCGCGGGCACGATGGGGCGAAGCCGCCCGAGGGAGACGTCGCACCAGAGGGCCGTGCCCGCACCGTTGAACGGCACCTCGGTGACGCGGAGGCCCGTAATGGCGGTCCGCAAGGCCTGGACGTCGGGGTCGGTGGCCTGGTCCGCCGCCATCCGGGCATAGTCGATGCCGAGGTGGACCGCGTGGGCAACGGACCGGGAAAGGCAATCCGCCATCGCGTTGTCCTTCCCCGCGACGTGCCGGATGTCCGTCGTGTATTCGGACACGGCCGAGAGGTGACGCTGCTGCCGGGCCGACCACGGCTCATCGACCTTGCCCATCGCGAACACCAGTGGCTTGAGGTCGACGAAGGCCGTGAACGCACGTCCCTCGAGCAGATGGCGGAAGTGCCTGACCGCCAGGTGGAGCCCGAGCAACTCGCGGTCGAAGGTACTGTACCGACGTTCGGGCGGGCGAAGCTGCCGGCTGAAGAACGCCAGCGGTTGCCAAGCTCCAAGCACCCATTGCTCGTGCACCGCACCCACCGCGTAATCCGAGGCGTCGGTGGTGAGGGCGATCGGTGCATCAGGCGCCGGGTGCGCGAGCATGGTGGCATTAGCCAAGGCGAACTTCGCGCCCACGAACGCCGCATCCATCTGCTCGGTCCAGGTGACGTCACCTTTGCCCGGCTTCCCTCGGAGGGCCTCGTGCAAGGGGCGCAGGAGCTGGGCGATGCGGGGCAGGAAACGGTGGTAAAAGTTTACAATGCCCAGGAACTCCTGGAGCCCCCTGATCATGTGGGGGCGCGGAAACCCCTTCACCGCCTCCACCTTGGCAGGTAGGGGGACGGCCTTGTGCCTGGTGACGCGGTGCCCCAAAAAGTCGATGTCGGCGACACCGAACCGGCACTTGGCGGGGTTCACGATCAGGCCGTACTGGCCCAGACGTTGGAAGAGCGTGCGGAGATGGTGTAGGTGCTCTTCGCGGGACGCGCTTGCGATGAGGATGTCATCCAGATAGACGTAGAGGAAATCCAAGTCACGCAAGACGCTGTCCATGAGGCGCTGGAACGCCTGAGCCGCATTCTTCAAACCGAAGGGCATCCGAAGAAATTCGAAAAGACCGAATGGCGTGATGACAGCCGTCTTTGGGATGTCCTCCGGCCTGACGGGGACCTGGTGGTAACCGCGTATGAGGTCCACCTTCGAGAAGAAGGACATATTCGCCAAGCGGGCGGAAAAGTCCTGAATATGGGGGACGGGGTAGCGGTCGGGGGTGGTGGCGTCGTTGAGACGGCGGTAGTCCCCGCACGGTCGCCATCCCCCGCCGCGGTTGGGCACGATGTGGAGCAGCGACGCCCAAGCGCTCTCGGAGCACCGCACGATGCCGAGCCGCTCCAGCGTAGCAAACTCGGCTTTAGCTACCGCGAGCTTCGTCGGCTCGAGGCGGCGTGCCCGGGCGTAGACCGGTGGCCCGGCGGTGGGGATGTGGTGTTCCACCCCGTGCTTGACGGTCCCCGCCGAGAAGGTGGGCCTTGTGAGGGCCGGGAAACGGGCGAGGAGGCGGGTGAATTCGTCCGCTGCCGGAAGCGTACAGATGAACCTGGCCGGATCCGAACCGCTCAGCAAGCCGCTCGGCGAGCCGCTCGATGAGCCGCTCAGTGAGCTGCTCAACGAGGCGGGCTGCGCGCACGCGAGCGAGCTGAACGTCTCAGCCTGGACAAGCCTTCTGTGCTTGACGTCGACCAACAGGCCATTGGCACAGAGGAAGTCCGCGCCGAGCAGTGCCATAGGCACGTCGGCAGTGACGAACGACCATCGGAAAACCTGCCCTCTGAACCGCAGAGAAAGGCAGTGTTTTCCGTATGTGCGAATGGGCGTACCGTTGGCAGCAAGCAGCGCGGGGCCCCGGCCCGCAGACTGCTTGTCGGACGTACCGGCAGGAACGACACTCACCTGCGCTCCCGTGTCGCACAGGTAACAGCGCTCGGATAAGGTGTCCATTATGTACAGGAGGCTGTTTAATCGGCCGGCGCTCAGTGCCACTACCGAGGGCCGGCCCAGGCGTTTCCCGACCTGCCGAATGAGCACGGCGGGCGACATTGCCGAGCCTCGTGGCCGAACCTAGTGTGGAAATGGCACCAGGTTTGCGGCGAAGCCGGAGGTTGCAGTTTCCGCGGTGGTGGTGGGCGGGGCGTGGCGGCCGCCACGAGACGCCCCTCAGAGCAGGGGTGGGAACCCGCAGGAGGTTCGGGCTTGGGAGCCGCTACGGCTGCACCGAAACTCGCCTGCGTGTCCAACACCCCGTAGAACTTTTCGGCCTCGGCCGCGAACGCACGGGGTTCCGTTGTCGCGGAACTGGCCAACGCGAGGCGGACTCGTGCCGGCAGCTGGCGTCGAAATAACGCCTGGAATAGAGCGTTTGGGGTTTCGTCGCCCATGAGCGACAGCATATGGTCCATTCGGAATGACGGTCACGTGTCACCGAGCTCGGGGAGGTCCAAGAGGCGATCGGCCTGTGCGTCCACCGTGAGGCCGAACGTGGCGAGGAGGAGACGCTTGATCGCCTCGTACCTGTCGTCGGCCGGTGGGTTCCTCAGGACCGACACGACGCGGGCGGCCGCGCCGGCCCCGAGGGAGGCGACCATGTGGCAGTAGCGTGTCTCGTCCGCCGTGATGCGTCGAAGCCTGAACTGGGCTTCGGCCTGCAGGAACCAGATCTCCGCCTGAGCTTCCCAGAACTCGGGGAGCTTTATCGCTACCGCGTTGGTTTCCATGGCTGTGGCGGGTTCGGGTGGTCAGTGACGGCTGACCAGAATGTCGGAGTCACCAATGAAGCGCGGTGCTACGCGCGCGACTTGCTACCAAGGAGGAAGCGGACAACGCGGTTAAAACAAAAGTGTCTTTATTGACAAGAGGTCATTGTAGCACTGGCGCGCTCCAGGCTGCGCACCCGGTGTATATCCTGAGGCCACGCCTACCCCTGGGGCGTGGCCGCTGCCCACTTGGTGCGCGGAATGATTTCACCACGCCAGTGGGTTTTCGTGACCGCCACAATAGCCTATTTTACTCCAGTGGATCCCAGGATTAACCAGCAAAATTTCGTTGCGATCGGTTCAGCCTTTTTTGCGGTACCTGGGAACAGGCAGACAGACATTTGGTGAAATATAGTTTTTTTTTTTTTTTTTTTTTTTAATACTGAATCGAGGCTCGTGAAAGAGCTAACATTTACTTCACAAACAAATCAACCAGACAAACAAAACACACAAAAAGAGGGAGCGGAAAACAAGATGGGGAGAGAAGGGGAAGCACACAAACACAACATTTGAGAGCAGGGAGATGTGTGGAAGGGAGAGGGCTTGGGGGGAGGAGGCGTGGGAAGGGGGGGGGGGGGTGGAGGGAGAAGTATAAAACACAAGGACTCCAAGGACTTCCAGGACAGAAGTTGGTATTTCCAAAAAGTGGAATTGGGGTGAAATTAGCGGGGGTAGAAAAGATCAAGGTTTTGGATGGGGGAAGATAAGAGATGGTGGTGAACAGCAGTTTTAAAGACCTGGAGGGTGGAGTGGGATTGAAGAGAGTGAGGGAGTTTGTTCCAGAGGTGGGAGAAGAGAGGAATGAAGGAGTGAAGGTGAGCAGAGAGTCTTGATTTTGGCAGTTTGACCATAAGAGGGTTGCAGGCAGATCTTGTGCGACCTGTAGGAATATTTGCGGGACAGAGCCCAGAGAGAGCTGGGGGGGCAACGCCAGAGAGGAGTCGGTAGAAGATGGAAAGACCACCAACCTGCCTGCGGTGAGTGAGTGAGAGGCCCTTGGAGTTAGCTTCATCGCGGGAGATTCCAATGATTCTGAATGCTTTGGTTTCAACAGCGTGAAGACGAGCTAGGTGTGAGGCAGGAGCACCAGCCCAGAGGGGAGAGCAGTATTCCATTGAGCTGCGGATGAAAGCCTTGTATGTGGTGAGGAGCTCAGGTGTGCCAAGGAAGGACTTTGCACGACGGAGGATGCCCAGTCGGCGACTGGCTTTGGAGGCCAGATTTGAAATGTGGTTTTCCCAGGAAAGATCATGGCAGATAGTGAGACCCAAAAGCTTGAGTGACAGAACTTCTTGGAGAGGATTATTCAGAAAGTGGATGGGAGGGTTGTCCAGTCGGTCTTTTCGGAGAGACATCGTAAGAGTGTGAGATTTGTCAGGATTGAAAGACATGTTCCACTTGTTTGCCCAGTCTGTGATTTTGTCCAGGTCTGCAGAGAGTGAGGAGGCAGCAGACTGCCGATCTGAGGGATGAAGAATGGAGCGACAGAGAGTAGATTCATCAGCAAAGAGATACAGAGGATTTTCAAGAGAGTCAGAGAGATCATTGATGAAGACCAGAAAAAGCACAGGGCCCAGAACACTGCCTTGTGGAACTCCAGCCTGAACAGGAAGAGGAGATGAGAGAAACCCATTCAGGGCCACACGTTGACTACGACTAGAGAGGAAGTCTGCCAGCCATGCGTGGAGATTTCCATTGATACCAAAAGAGGAGAGTTTGGTGAGCAGAGCGGGGTGCCAGACCATATCGAAGGCACGTGATATGTCAAGGGAGACTGCTCTAATTTCCTGTTTGGCATTGAGGACCTCCATCCATTGTTGAGAAAGCAGAAGCAGCATGTCCAGAGTAGAGTGTCCAGGTCTGAAACCAAATTGATGATCAGAGATCAAGCCATTGGAGAAGAGGAAAGATTTCATATCTGAAGCAATGATGGATTCCATGACTTTGCTGATAATTGGGAGAAGGCTGATTGGTCTGTAGTTGCTGGGATCTGTTTTTGCACCTTTTTTGTGCAAAGCGGTGATGTTGGCAGATTTCCAAGCAGATGGAAGATGACCTTGAGCAAAAGAGAGGGTGAAGAGAACAGAGAGAGGGAGTGAAAGAGCGGAAGAACAGGATTTTAGGACCCGTGGCCTGATGCCGTCAGGTCCAGTTGCAGAAGCCGAGTCGAGGGTTGACAGAAACTTTTCCACCTTGTCAGGAGGAAAGGACACAGAGTCCAGGAGCAGCTGGGTACGACTGGGTACGGTGGGTACAGAGAAGGATGGGTTTGGGACAGAAGATTTAGAGGCAAACACAGAGTTGAGGCATTCAGCTTTTTCACGCGCAGAGTCAGCCGTGTGGCCATTTGAGGTGAGGGAAGGGATGGAGGGGGAACAAACACCAGAAACAGATTTGACCAGATGCCACCAGGATTTGGAAGAGGGAGACAGATAAGAGAGTTCTGTCCTGAGAATGGAGAGATATTGTTTCCTGGCTCTCCTGAGGGTGGACACACACTTGTTTTGGGCTTTGTGAAAGGAAATGAGATTTCCTTCCGTTGGATTTGCTTTCCAGGAGACGAAAGCAAGTTGTTTCTGGGCAATAGCCTCACCACAAGATTCCGTGTACCATGGACGGGAGGAAGGGTAAGACAACAGAAGACGAGATGGGATAAATCTGTGCATGAGAGAGAGCAGTTTGCTTTGGAAGAATTCCCAGGAAGAATTTATGTCAGAGGCAGTAGAGATGGGAGACCAGTCCAGATGATTGATGGCTGCTTGAAGACCGTGCCAGTTGGCCTGAGTGAAATGGCAGACTCGTCGACGCTGAGGAGGCTCTCTGAGAATGGTCAGAGAGATGTCCACTTTAACAAGCACATGTTCAGAAGAGCCGATTGGAGCAGAAGAAGAGCAGCAGACATTTGCAGGGAAGTTAGTCATAACCAGGTCCAGAAGAGAAGATGCTCCGTTGACTGAAATCCGGGTCGGGAAATTGACAGATTGTGTCAGTCCCAGTGAGTCACAGAAGTCCTTTGCTGAAGAGCCATGGCTGGTGAGAGCGGTAGCCACACCCAGCCAATTGGCATGGTGACAGTTGAAATCACCACATATGAGGAAGAGAGAGTTGGGATGGGTGGATAGAAGTTGGTCCATATTCTCAGACAGCGAGATGTAGATGGAGTCATCACTGTTTGGTGGACGGTACAACACACATATGAACAAAAGGTGGGAGCGAAGGGGAAGCCGTAGCCAAAGGTATTCCTGGGGGTGAGGTGGAGAGAGGGCAGTGCAGGGCGAGTGAGGAAGAGAGTTTTTTTAATAAAGATTAGGATGTTTTTTATAAAGATTATAAGATGAGTTTCCTTACAAGTAACTTCAACGCAGGAGGAGGCCATTGGGCCCATCAAGCCTGCACTGTGGTGGTTGTCAGTGCTTTTTTGTATGCATGATCGAAGCTCGTGGAAGACCTAGAGCAGAATGGAAATAAACAAAATGGAAAAGGGGGAACCACCAACAGCAGAGTAGAAGTGAGAATGAGAGCATTGGGGATGGTGAGGAGGACAAATGGGGTTGAACAAGCTGATTGAAACATAGCAAGAATAGGAAGGGGGGAAAGCGGGGATGAAAGAGAAAAGGAACAAACCAACCGACATCTAACAAATTTGAGGAGGATGAGGGAGAAGGGGAAAATCGCCAAAACCTGGAAAAATGGAGTGCTTAGCAATGGGGTAATTTGGGGTAGAAGAGATCATGAGTATGGATGGGGGATGACTTGAGGTAGTTGTGAACAGCTGTCTTGAAGCCCTGGGGGGTGGGGAGGGAGGAATGGGACTGAACAGATTGGAGAGGTTGGTTCGACAGATTAGAGAAAAAGAGGAACAAATGAGTGGAGGTGAGCAGTGAACCTGGACTTTGGGGATTTAACAAGATGAGAGTTACTGGTCGTGCCTGCATTTTGGGAATTTAACAAGAAGAGGGTTACTGATCCTGCTTGCATTTTGGGAATTTAACAAGAAGAGGGTTACTGGTCGTGCCTGCATTTTGGGAATTTAACAAGAAGAGGGTTACTGGTCGTGCCTGCATTTTGGGAATTTAACAAGAAGAGGGTTACTGATCCTGCTTGCATTTTGGGAATTTAACAAGAAGAGGGTTACTGGTCGTGCCTGCATTTTGGGAATTTAACAAGAAGAGGGTTACTGATCCTGCTTGCATTTTGGGAATTTAACAAGAAGAGGGTTACTGGTCGTGCCTGCATTTTGGGAATTTAACAAGAAGAGGGTTACTGGTCGTGCCTGCATTTTGAGAATTTAACAAGAAGAGGGTGACTGATCCTGCTTCCATTTTGGGAATTTAACAAGAAGAGGGTTACTGGTCGTGCCTGCATTTTGGGAATTTAACAAGAAGAGGGTTACTGGTCGTGCCTGCATTTTGGGAATTTAACAAGAAGAGGGTTACTGGTCCTGCTTGCATTTTGGGAATTTAACAAGAAGAGGGTTACTGGTCGTGCCTGCAGTTTGGGAATTTAACAAGAAGAGGGTTACTGGTCGTGCCTGCATTTTGGGAATTTAACAAGAAGAGGGTTACTGGTCATGCCTGCATTTTGGGAATTTAACAAGAGGAGGGATACTGATCCTGCTTGCATTTTGGGAATTTAACAAGAAGAGGGTTACTGGTCGTGCCTGCATTTTGGGAATTTAACAAGAAGAGGGTTACTGGTCGTGCCTGCATTTTGGGAATTTAACAAGATGAGGATTACTGGTCGTGCCTGCATATTGGGAATTTAACAAGAAGAGGGTTACTGGTCGTGCCTGCATATTGGGAATTTAACAAGATGAGGATTACTGGTCGTGCCTGCATATTGGGAATTTAACAAGAAGAGGGTTACTGGTCGTGCCTGCATTTTGGGAATTTAACAAGAAGAGGGTTACTAGTCGTGCCTGCATATTGGGAATTTAACAAGATGAGGATTACTGGTCGTGCCTGCATATTGGGAATTTAACAAGAAGAGGGTTACTGGTCGTGCCTGCATTTTGGGAATTTAACAAGAAGAGGGTTACTGGTCGTGCCTGCATATTGGGAATTTAACAAGATGAGGACTACTGGTCATGCCTGCATATTGGGAATTTAACAAGAAGAGGGTTACTGGTCGTGCCTGCACTTTGGGAATTTAACAAGAAGAGGGTTACTGGTCGTGCCTGCATTTTGGGAATTTAACAAGAAGAGGGTTACTGGTCGTGCCTGCATTTTGGGAATTTAACAAGATGAGGATTACTGGTCGTGCCTGCACTTTGGGAATTTAACAAGAAGAAGGATACTGGTCGTGCCTGCATTTTGGGAATTTAACAAGAAGAGGGTTACTGGTCGTGCCTGCATTTTGGGAATTTAACAAGATGAGGGTTACTGGTCGTGCCTGCATTTTGGGAATTTAACAAGAAGAGGGTTACTGGTCGTGCCTGCATTTTGGGAATTTAACAAAAGAGGGTTACTGATCGTGCCTGCATTTTGGGAATTTAACAAGATGAGGGTTACTGGTCGTGCCTGCATTTTGGGAATTTAACAAGATGAGGGTTACTGGTCGTGCCTGCAGTTTGGGAATTTAACAAGATGAGGGTTACTGGTCGTGCCTGCATTTTGGGAATTTAACAAGAAGAGGGTTACTGGTCGTGCCTGCATTTTGGGAATTTAACAAGAAGAGGGTTACTGGTCGTGCCTGCATTTTGGGAATTTAACAAGATGAGGATTACTGGTCGTGCATGCACTTTGGGAATTTAACAAGAAGAGGGTTACTGGTCGTGCCTGCATATTGGGAATTTAACAAGAAGAGGGTGACTGATCCTGCTTGCATTTTGGGAATTTAACAAGAAGAGGGTTACTGGTCCTGCTTGCATTTTGGGAATTTAACAAAAAGAGGGTTACTGGTCGTGCCTGCATTTTGGAAATTTAACAAGAAGAGGGTTACTGGTCGTGCCTGCATTTTGGGAATTTAACAAGAAGAGGGTTACTGGTCGTGCCTGCATTTTGGGAATTTAACAAGAAGAGTGTTACTGGTCGTGCCTGCATTTTGGGAATTTAACAAGAAGAGGGTTACTGGTCGTGCCTGCATTTTGGGAATTTAACAAGAAGAGGGTTACTGGTCCTGCTTGCATTTTGGGAATTTAACAAGATGAGGGTTACTGTTCCTGCTTGCATTTTGGGAATTTAACAAGATGAGGGTTACTGGTCGTGCCTGCATTTTGGGAATTTAACAAGATGAGGGTTACTGGTCGTGTCTGCATTTTGGGAATTTAACAAGAAGAGGGTTACTGGTCGTGCCTGCATTTTGGGAATTTAACAAGAAGAAGGATACTGGTCGTGCCTGCATTTTGGGAATTTAACAAGAAGAGGGTTACTGGTCGTGCCTGCATTTTGGGAATTTAACAAGATGAGGGTTACTGGTCGTGCCTGCATTTTGGGAATTTAACAAGAAGAGGGTTACTGGTCGTACCTGCATTTTGGGAATTTAACAAGAAGAGGGTTACTGGTCGTGCCTGCATTTTGGGAATTTAACAAGATGAGGGTTACTGATCGTGCCTGCATATTGGGAATTTAACAAGAAGAGGGTTACTGGTCATGCCTGCATTTTGGGAATTTAACAAGAAGAGGGTTACTGGTCGTGCCTGCATTTTGGGAATTTAACAAGAAGAGGGTTACTGGTCGTGCCTGCATTTTGGAAATTTAACAAGAAGAGGGTTACTGGTCGTGCTTGCATTTTGTGAATTTAACAAGAAGAGGGTTACTGGTCGTGCCTGCATTTGGGGAATTTAACAAGAAGAGGGTTACAGGTCGTGCCTGCATTTTGGGAATTTAACAAGGAAAGGGTTACTGGTCGTGCCTGAATTTTGGGAATTTAACAAGAAGAGGGTTACTGGTCATGCCTGCATTTTGGGAATTTAACAAGAAGAGGGTTACTGGTCGTGCCTGCATTTTGGGAATTTAACAAGATGAGGGTTACTGGTCGTGCCTGCATTTTGGGAATTTAACAAGGAAAGGGTTACTGGTCGTGCCTGCATTTTGGGAATTTAACAAGAAGAGGGTTACTGGTCGTGCCTGCATTTTGGGAATTTAACAAGAAAAGGGTTACTGGTCATGCCTGCATTTTGGGAATTTAACAAGAAGAGGGTTACTGGTCATGCCTGCATTTTGGGAATTTAACAAGAAGAGGGTTACTGGTCATGCCTGCATTTTGGGAATTTAACAAGAAGAGGGTTACTGGTCGTGCCTGCATTTTGGGAATTTAACAAGAAGAGGGTTGCTGGTCGTGCCTGCATTTTGGGAATTTAACAAGATGAGGGTTACTGGTCGTGCCTGCATTTTGGGAATTTAACAAGAAGAGGGATACTGGTCGTGCCTGCATTTTGGGAATTTAACAAGAAGAGGGTTACTGGTCGTGCCTGCATTTTAGGAATTTAACAAGATGAGGATTACTGATCGTGCCTGCATTTTGGGAATTTAACAAGAAGAGGGTTACTGGTCGTGCCTGCATATTGGGAATTTAACAAGATGAGGGTTTTTTTTTTTTTTTTTTTTTTTTTTTTGTATACTGGATCGAGGCTCGTGAAAGAGCTAACATTTACTTCACAAACAAATCAACCAGACAAACAAAATATATAAAAAGCGGGAGCGGAAAACAAGATGGGGAGAGAAGGTGAAGCACACAAACACAACATTTGAGAGCAGGGAGATGTGTGGAAGGGAGAGGGCTTGGGGGGAGGAGGCATGGGAAGGGGGGGTGGGTGGAGGGAGAAGTATAAAACACAAGGACACCAATGACTTCCAGGACAGAAGTTGGTATTTCAAAAAAGTGGAATTGGGGTGAAATTAGCGGGGGTAGAAAAGATCAAGGTTTTGATGGGGGAAGATAAGAGATGGTGGTGAACAGCTGTTTTAAAGACCTGGAGGGTGGAGTGGGATTGAAGAGAGTGAGGGAGTTTGTTCCAGAGGCGGGAGAAAAGAGGAATGAAGGAGTGAAGGTGAGCAGAGAGTCTTGATTTTGGCAGTTTGACCATAAGAGGGTTGCAGGCAGATCTTGTGCGACCTGTAGGAATATTTGCGGGACAGAGCCCAGAGAGAGCTGGGGGGGGGGGCAAGGCCAGAGAGGAGTCGGTAGAAGACGGAAAGACCACCAACCTGCCTGCGGTGAGTGAGTGAAAGGCCCTTGGAGTTAGCTTCATCGCGGGAGATTCCAATGATTCTGAATGCTTTGGTTTCAACAGCGTGAAGACGAGCTAGGTGTGAGGCAGGAGCACCAGCCCAGAGGGGAGAGCAGTATTCCATTGAGCTGCGGATGAAAGCCTTGTATGTGGTGAGTGTTGTGTAAAACCAATCAGGTCCACACAACTTTAGTCCAACGGGTTGGTTTAATGGCATTTAGATCATAACATCATCCTGTAAAGTAGAAAATACAATAAGTATACGATGTGACATCTCATGGGTCCATTCATATCATTCAATGCAAGCAAGCTGGATAATCTATGCAGGCGTACCGTTAGCGAGTCTACCAGATGTAACATGTCACAGGAGAAGTCTCGGAGCACCGTTCGCAGCAGCGGGTCTTATAGTCACGCCCCTAGCGGTGTCAACGAGCAGCGAGCATCACCCCGGGTTCAGTACGAATACGATTTCACTACATTCTCCCCCCCTGTCAGAATTTTACGGCAGCGCGGCTAAAGCGAGTGAGCGTCAGCACGAATAGGGTGCGGAACATCAGTCGACCAAACCGTATCGGGCCGGGCGGCGAATTTCTCTGCCAGCACGCGTCCGAAATTCCCCAGGTACGGCATCATGTATCCCTGTGTCCCCGGCGTCAGAGGCGCCAACAGGGTCGGGTGACGAAGGGGGTAACTCCAAGTCGTCGGGCCCAGGTAGTCTCGGCGAGGGGAGGGTCGGTAGACTTTCGGCGATGGGAGCGTCGGGAGAGGCCATAGTCTCATAGATGGGTTCGACCGGTTCGTCCGATTCCCTACTTAGGTCGTCGACCCCGCAAGGGGCAAGGTGACGGACGGAGACAGTAGTCTCACGGCCATCAGTCGTCATCACACGAGCATGCTCAGGATTAGCCTGGAGAATCTGCACTTTGTCCACTAGGGGGTCGTACTTGCTCGCGCGAACCGCCCGTTTAAGGTAGGCCGGCCCGGGCCCAGCGAGCCAACTGGGCAAAGACCGTATACACCCCGAGCTCCTGGGGTGGTGGAAAAGTCGTTCGTGGGGAGTTTGGTTGGTTGCCGTACTCAGGAGAGCCCTGATCGAGTTCAACGCCGCAGGTAGCGACCAAGCCCATTTATCGAGGCCCCGGCCGAGGGTCCGGAGGTGGAGCATGACGGCCCTCCAGATAATCCCGTTGAAGCGTTCGATCTGCCCATTAGCCTGGGGTCTGTACGGCGTGGTGTAACTAGACGCAATGTTATTTTGGAGCAGATAGCCGCGCACCTCCTGAGACAAGAAGACCGCACCCCGGTCGGTATGGACATAGGCCGGGTAACCGAACATTGAGAACAAGTTCTGTAAGCATCGCATCACCGTGGCAGCAGTCATGTCCACGCACGTATAGGCAAAGGGGAATCGCGAGTACTCATCTACGATAGTGAGCAGATAGCGAGAGCCGCTCGACACCGGCAATGGGCCCTTGAAATCCATCGCCAAGCGTTCCCACGGGCGTGTAGCCTTCACCAGAGTCCCCATGGGAGGGTTATAGAAACGCGGTTTGATTTCCGCGCAGATAGCGCAGTCGCGACAGATACGGCGGATATCGTCAATCGAGTATGGGAGATTCCCACTCCGCACAAAATGAGCGAAACGCGTTACGCCGGGATGGCCCGCAGTGGCATGCAGCACCCGTAGGCCCTCCAAAGAGGTGATACCGGCACATGTAGCTGGCCGTGATAAGGCCTTCTGGCCTTATCGTGATAATGGCCTTCCCCGGGCGATATTTGATGGTGTAACAGAAGTCGGCGAGTTCGATACGCCAGCAAGTGATTTTCTCGTTCTTAATGTGCTGGGCGTGTAAGGTGTCGTACATGAACGCAACGCTTTGCTGGTCCGTGATGATTTGGAAGCTCCGCCCGAGTAAGTACGGGCGCCATCGCCGAATAGACTCGACGATCGCATACGCTTCCTTTTCAACGGACGAGTGTCTCCGCTCAGCGGTGGTAAGAGTCCGAGAAAAGAAAGCCATGGGACGCCCCCCTTGGGAGAGGGTCGCCGCGATGGCCTGATCCGAGGCGTCACTTTCGAGGACGAACGAGCCGCTCTCGTCGATTGTCGCCACGGCAGCTCGGGCGATGTCGGCCTTAAGGCCGTCAAAGGCCGTCAACGCGGCCGGACTCAGGGGGAAGGTGTCGCAGGCCACAAGGGGGCGAAATTTCACGGAGAAACTTTGCACCCATTTGGAGTAATGGGCGAACAGCCCAAGGAGCGCTTCAGGGACGCCCGATCGCAGGGAGGGGCCATATCGAGCAAAGGTCGCAGACGCTCCTTATCCGGAGCGACAGAGCCATGGGTCACGGTGTACCCCAGAAAATCTATCGTGCGTAGGGAGTATTGGCACTTATCCTCGTTCATAGTTAAGTGATACCGCTGCGCGACCTCAAGGAAGCGGTTCAGATTAGCATCATGGTGCCCTTGGTCATATCCACAAACCGTAAGATTATCGAGGTAGACGAAAACATCGGTTAAGTGCTCCCGTGCAACGAGGTCATCCATGGCCCTCTGGAAACAAGCGACCACGTTCGTTACCCCAAAAGGCAGTCGCGTAAATTGGTACAACCGCTGCCCCGACTCAAATGCGGTATAGATACGATCCGCCCTAGAGATAGGGATCTGGTGGTACGCACTACGGAGATCGAGAGTGCTATAGACCGAATACTGGGACACCTGTTGCACTAGCGCGTCCATCCCCGGAAGGGGGTAGGCATCCAGCTGTGTAAAGCGGTTAATCGTTTGGGAATAGTCGATTACCATGCGTCTGCGATGGGCCTCGCTGCGCACCACCAAGACCTGGGCGCGCCACGGCGACCTACTAGGTTCTATGATGCCGTCTTTCAAGAGCTGAGCCGTTTCGTCCGCAATGAATTGCATGTCAGCGCGAGAGTAGAGTCGGGATTTTACCGCGACAGGGGTGCAGTCAGAGGTTAGATTGGGGAACAGCGAAAGCGGCTGGACGTCCATTTGCGCTAGGGCACACACCGCAAGCGCGTCGTCCGCCCCCACAACAAGAGTGTCAGGCCCACCAAACTCCATTACCAGACGTCCATGCAGCTTAAGAAAATCGTGTCCTAACAGAATATCAGCACATAATGCGGGTAAAACCATAAGGTGTACATCAGGGAAAACCCGTCCCTTTAGCACGAGTTTCAATCGGCATTCCCCCTTCGTGCTGAGTCGAAGCCCCTGGGAAGCCATGAAGATCCGTCTCGTAGACCTCCAGATCCGCCATCCATGCCTGAGCACAAGTCGCTGGTCGATAAAACTATCCGTAGATCCTGTATCCACCAAGGCCCGAACACAATGGCCTTCGACCATGAGGGGAATAAGGGCTTGAGCCAGGCCAGACGAGGCTGCTGGGAGCGGGACTGAGCCCCCCGAATGGGTCGGACCAGCCTCGCGGGTGGATCCTACGCCAGCAGCAGTTTTGCGGTTGTGGCCGGAGTCTGTGTTGACCATGGGGAATCCATTATCGTCATCAGAGGGCTTTCCCAAGCATTCCAGTGTTTCGCGATTCAAAAACTGACAATTCTGACGGGAAAAGGCCTCCGTAGTATTTGAAATCACCTTTTGACACTTTTGGCAGGAAAAGGCTTCCGTAGTATTCGAAATCGCCTTTTGACATTTTTGGCAGCAAAAGGCCTCCGTAGTCTTTGAAATCTCCTTTGTCGGGGCGTGGGCCGCCGTTAGCTCGTGGACGACTCGAGGAGAACGTTCCGCTGGGGCTTGGCGTGGCTTCAAAGCCCCTTGCATAGCCCGGAGTTTGGTCAAGGACACGTCCTTTGTGCCCGATGGAGGATGAGACGATGGTGGCTGTCCGGTGACGCCCACCAAGGACGTCTGAGCGTCCAGGGGCCCGCAGAGAGGGGCCCTCCCCTTCGAAGTCGGGTAGGGCGCCGGGTGTCGGGCTCGGCTCGCGGGCTCCGCAATGAGCCCATTCAAGGTCGCCGCGCCCGCGCGACCGCGACCGCGCGAGTCAATGAGCCGCGAGCCGCGTGCCGTTTTCCTGCACACTTTCGCGTAATGACCCTTTTGCGAGCACAAATGGCATATAGCGTCTCGTGCCGGACACACGACCCGGGCATGACGTGGCCCCCCACAGAAAAAGCATGCGGCCCCGCGTAAGGCCTTGGGTCTGGTCGTAACGGCAGCCGTCAGGGCTGGGTCTTCCTCCAGAGCATCCCGGAGTTCAGCGAGCGGATCCGCGTCCTCGGCGGTAGCACTCTCTGGCCGGGCGTGTAGTGTGGTGCCCGCCACGAGGCGCGTGCGATCATAGGTGTTCGATTGCATCCGAGCTTCGGTGTAGACTGTCCCTTGCTCGAGTGCCGTAGCGAAGGTCAGGTCGGTCTTCTCCAAGAGTTTGAGCCTTAGTTCCTGGGAGGAGACCCCTGCAACGAAGGCATCTAAAAGACGATCATCCTGAGCCTGCGCGGGAGTCCGTGGCTCCCTGACGCTGTCCAGCAAAAGCTGCCAGAGCTCCTGGGCGTAGTGGTCCATCGCCTCGTTGGGTTGCTGACGTCGCATTTGCAGCAAATATCGTGCATACACCGGGCTTTTTTCCTTTATGTACAGCCGTTTGAGCTCCGCGATAGAAAGGTCATACGTCGCGCATTGAGCGATAGCGTTGTATACCCGGTAGTCGATTTTTGAATGGAGAGTTGCTAGCTTCGCGGCAGCCGTCGGAGCGGTCTCAGGCTCATCAAAAAGATTCTCCAATTGTCTGAGCCAGTGCTTCAGCTGCAAGCCTCCATCCGTGGCTTGCGGGTCGGCGCTGAATACGGACACCGTCAGCGTCTTGTTGCCAGCCATGTCTGTAGATCTTAAATGCAATTAAGTGTTGTGTAAAACCAATCAGGTCCACACAACTTTAGTCCAACGGGTTGGTTTAATTGCATTTACATCATAACATCATCCTGTAAAGTAGAAAATACAATAAGTATACGATGTGACATCTCATGGGTCCATTCATATCATTCAATGCAAGCAAGCTGGATAATCTATGCAGGCGTACCGTTAGCGAGTCTACCAGATGTAACATGTCACAGGAGAAGTCTCGGAGCACCGTTCGCAGCAGCGGGTCTTATAGTCACACCCCTAGCGGTGTCAACGAGCAGCGAGCATCACCCCGGGTTCAGTACGAATACGATTTCACTACAGTGAGGAGCTCAGGTGTGCCAAGGAAGGACTTCGCACGACGGAGGATGCCCAGTCGGCGACTGGCTTTGGAGGCCAGATTTGAAATGTGGTTTTCCCAGGAAAGATCATGGCAGATAGTGAGACCCAAAAGCTTGAGTGACAGAACTTCTTGGAGAGGATTATTCAGAAAGTGGATGGGAGGGTTGTCCAGTCGGTCTTTTCGGAGAGACATCGTAAGAGTGTGAGATTTGTCAGGATTGAAAGACATGTTCCACTTGTTTGCCCAGTCTGTGATTTTGTCCAGGTCTGCAGAGAGTGAGGAGGCAGCAGACTGCCGATCTGAGGGATGAAGAATGGAGCGACAGAGAGTAGAGTCATCAGCAAAGAGATACAGAGGATTTTCAAGAGAGTCAGAGAGATCATTGATGAAGACCAGAAAAAGGACAGGGCCAAGAACACTGCCTTGTGGAACTCCAGCCTGAACAGGAAGAGGAGATGAGAGAAACCCATTCAGGGCCACACGTTGACTACGACTAGAGAGGAAGTCCGCCAGCCATGCGTGGAGATTTCCATGGATACCAAAAGAGGAGAGTTTGGTGAGCAGAGCGGGGTGCCAGACCGTATCGAAGGCACGTGATATGTCAAGGGAGACTGCTCTAATTTCCTGTTTGGCATTGAGGACCTCCATCCATTGTTGAGAAAGCAGAAGCAGCATGTCCAGAGTAGAGTGTCCAGGTCTGAAACCAAATTGATGATCAGAGATCAAGCCATTGGAGAAGAGGAAAGATTTCATATCTGAAGCAATGATGGATTCCATGACTTTGCTGATAATTGGGGGAAGGCTGATTGGTCTGTAGTTGCTGGGATCTGTTTTCGCACCTTTTTTGTGCAAAGCGGTGATGTTGGCAGATTTCCAAGCAGATGGAAGATGACCTTGAGCAAAAGAGAGGGTGAAGAGAACAGAGAGAGGGAGTGAAAGAGCGGAAGAACAGGATTTTAGGACCCGTGGGCTGATGCCGTCAGGTCCAGTTGCAGAATCCGAGTCGAGGGTTGACAGAAACTTTTCCACCTTGTCAGGAGGAAAGGACACAGAGTCCAGGAGCAGCTGGGTACGACTGGGTATGGTGGGTACAGAGAGGGATGGGTTTGGGACACAAGATTTAGAGGCAAACACAGAGTTGAGGCATTCAGCTTTTTCACGTGCGGAGTCAGCCGTGTGGCCATTTGAGGTAAGGGAGGGGATGGAGGGGGAACAAACACCAGAAACAGATTTGACCAGACGCCACCAGGATTTGGAAGAGGGAGACAGATAAGAGAGTTCGGTCCTGAGAACGGAGAGATATTGTTTCCTGGCTCTCCTGAGGGTGGACACACACTTGTTTCGGGCTTTGTGAAAGGAAATGAGATTTCCTTCCGTTGGATTTGCTTTCCAGGAGACGAAAGCAAGTTGTTTCTGGGCAATAGCCTCACCACAAGATTCCGTGTACCATGGACGGGAGGAAGGGTATGACAACAGAAGACGAGATGGGATAAATCTGTTCATGAGAGAGAGCAGTTTGCTTTGGAAGAATTCCCAGGAAGAATTTATGTCAGAGGCAGTAGAGATGGGAGACCAGTCCAGATGATTGATGGCTGCTTGAAGACCGTGCCAGTTGGCCTGAGTGAAATGCCAGACTCGTCGACGCTGAGGAGGCTCTCGGAGAATGGTCAGAGAGATGTCCACTTTAACAAGCACATGATCAGAAGAGCCGATTGGAGCAGAAGAAGAGCAGCAGACATTTTCAGGGAAGTTAGTCATAACCAAGTCCAGAAGAGAAGATGCTCCGTTGACTGAAATCCGGGTCGGGAAATTGACAGTTTGTGTCAGTCCCAGTGAGTCACAGAAGTCCTTTGCTGAAGAGCCATGGCTGGTGAGAGAGGTACCCACACCCAGCCAACTGGCATGGTGACAGTTGAAATCACCACATATGAGGAAGAGAGAGTTGGGATAGGTAGATAGAAGTTGGTCCATATTCTCAGACAGCGAGATGTAGATGGAGTCATCACTGTTTGGTGGACGGTACAACACACATATGAACAAAAGGTGGGAGCGAAGGGGAAGCCGTAGCCAAAGGTATTCCTGGGGGTGAGGTGGAGAGAGGGCAGTGCAGGGCGAGTGAGGAAGAGAGTTTTTTATAAAGATAGCAACCCCACCTCCAGGACGAGGCTCAGGTCTATCATACCGGAGTAGGGAGTAACCTGGGAGAGATACCAAGGAATCAGAGACATCATGAAGGAGGAAAGTTTCTGTTAAGCAGATCACGTCTGGTTTGTCAGAAGCAACCTGAATGGAGAGATCAGACATGTTTGAGCGAAGGCCCCGGATGTTTGAGGTCCATACTGTTAAGGAAGAGGAAGGGGGAGCATCGGATACAGAACAGGGGGGGGGGGGGGGAGCGGTAGGGTAAGATGTGGAAGAGGAGGAAGAGGTAGGGAGAGCTGTTGAACGTGTGTCAGAGATTACAGAATAGCTCGGAGAAAGGGAAGGATGGGGCAGACAAAAGGTTTGATGGTGATTGGGAGAGGCGCAGTGAGGTGTTATTTGACGAGGGGGAAGAGCGAGGCAGAAGGTTGAGGGAGATGAAGGTGAAAGTTGGAAGGGGGAAGAAGCGGGGAGGACGCTTTGAGGGGGAGGGGTGAGAGGGGAGTCTAGGAGGGGAGGAGCGAGGGAGAGTCTCGGAGGGGAGGGGTGTGGGGGGAGATTTGAAAGGAATGGGTGATTGGGAAGATTTGGAGGGGAGGGGCAAGGGGGAAGATTTGAAAGAGATGGGTGATGGGGATGGTTTGGAGGGGATGGGCAAGGGGGTAGATTTAGAGGGGAGGGGTGATGGGAAATGGGGTTTTGGGGTGATGGGATTTTGAAAAATGTACGATTAATGGGAAACGAACATTTATTGCAAAATGAGTTTCTTGAGACATTCGAGTCAAAAATACGTTTGAGGACGCTGGAGGGAGGATGGAGTGCTGGAGAGTTTAGGGAATGAATGAAAGATGCACTATAAGAGATGGAATTTTTTTTTGGAATGAATGGATTTGGTGAGCAAGTCGAAAGCATCCTTTTATAGAAGAAGAAGAAAAAGGTGTTATAGAATATGACAGAATACAGGTCTTCAGGGTTCAGATGAGACATTTTTTAACAACGTGATCACAAACAGCGTGGTCGAAGAATGAACGAACGAACAACTAAGAACGAATAAACGAATAAAAACGGAAGGAAATGCTTTTGGGGGTTTTTTTTTTTTTTTGGAGATTTTAAAACAAGGAAGTATGGGATGAAAAGACCGTGAAAACAGAGACCGGAAAAAAATTTCAGCGTGATCGGAGAACCGCTGAGACAAAAACAAAGCCTAAAGCCAAGGTTGGACACAGTAGCCTAGTACTACACTTAGGCCTCAGAATACACGATGAGAAAGACCGACGATTCTGTACACAGGTACAAAAATCCAACGCCAAGAATACTATTAAAGACACCCCAATAGGTACATACAAGACCAGTTTCGACAAAAACACAATTGTGAAAAGTTACTTAACTTCGAAAGCGAGCGTGCATGGACAGCTTTGAAGAGACGAGACCTCCAATCTTGCGCGTTACTGGTCGTGCCTGCAGTTTGGGAATTTAACAAGATGAGGGTTACTGGTTGTGCCTGCATTTTGGGAATTTAACAAGAAGAGGGTTACTGGTTGTGCCTGCATTTTGGGAATTTAACAAGAAGAGGGTTACTGGTCGTGCCTGCATTTTGGGAATTTAACAAGAAGAGGGTTACTGGTCGTGCCTGCATTTTGGGAATTTAACAAGAAGAGGGTTACTAGTCGTGCCTGCATTTTGGGAATTTAACAAGATGAGGGTTACTGGTCGTGCCTGCATTTTGGGAATTTAACAGGAAGAGGGTTACTGGTCGTGCCTGCATTTTGGGAATTTAACAAGATGAGGGTTACTGGTCGTGCCTGCATTTTGGGAATTTAACAAGATGAGGGTTACTGGTCGTGCCTGCATTTTGGGAATTTAACAAGAAGAGGGTTACTGGTCGTGCCTGCATTTTGGGAATTTAACAAGATGAGGTTTACTGGTCGTGCATGCACTTTGGGAATTTAACAAGAAGAGTGTTACTGGTCGTGCCTGCATTTTGGGAATTTAACAAGAAGAGGGTTACTGGTCATGCCTGCATTTTGGGAATTTAACAAGAAGAGGGTTACTGGTCGTGCCTGCATTTGGGGAATTTAACAAGAAGAGGGTTACTGGTCGTGCCTGCATTTTGGGAATTTAACAAGAAGAGGGTTACTGATCCTGCTTGCATTTTGGGAATTTAACAAGAAGAGGGTTACTGGTCGTGCCTGCATTTTGGGAATTAACAAGAGGAGTGTTACTGGTCGTGCTTGCATTTTGGGAATTTAACAAGAAGAGGGTGACTGATCCTGCTTGCATTTTGGGAATTTAACAAGAAGAGGGTTACTGGTCGTGCCTGCATTTTGGGAATTTAACAAGAAGAGGGTTACTGGTCGTGCCTGCATTTTGGGAATTTAACAAGAAGAGTGTTACTGGTCGTGCCTGCATTTTGGGAATTTAACAAGAAGAGGGTTACTGGTCCTGCTTGCATTTTGGGAATTTAACAAGAAGAGGGTTACTGGTCGTGACTGCATTTTGGGAATTTAACAAAAAGAGGGTTACTGGTCGTGCCTGCATTTTGGGAATTTAACAAGAAGAGTGTTACTGGTCGTGCCTGCATTTTGGGAATTTAACAAGAAGAGGGTTACTGGTCGTGCCTGCATTTTGGGAATTTAACAAGAAGAGGGTTACTGGTCGTGCCTGCATTTTGGGAATTTAACAAGAAGAGGGTTACTGGTCCTGCTTACATTTTGGGAATTTAACAAGATGAGGGTTACTGGTCGTGCCTGCATTTTGGGAATTTAACAAGAAGAGGGTTACTGGTCGTGCCTGCATTTTGGGAATTTAACAAGAAGAGGGTTACTTGTCGTGACTGCATTTTGGGAATTTAACAAAAAGAGGGTTACTGGTCGTGCCTGCATTTTGGGAATTTAACAAGAAGAGTGTTAGGTCGTGCTTGCATTTTGGGAATTTAACAAGAAGAGGGTTACTGGTCGTGCCTGCATTTTGGGAATTTAACAAGAAGAGGGTTACTGGTCCTGCTTACATTTTGGGAATTTAACAAGAAGAAGGATACTGGTCGTGCCTGCATTTTGGGAATTTAACAAGAAGAGGGTTACTGGTCGTGCCTGCATTTTGGGAATTTAACAAGATGAGGATTACTGGTCGTGCCTGCACTTTGGGAATTTAACAAGAAGAGGGTTACTGGTCATGCCTGCATTTTGGGAATTTAACAAGATGATGGTTACTGGTCGTGCCTGCATTTTGGGAATTTAACAAGAAGAGGGTTACTCGTCGTGCCTGCATTTTGGGAATTTAACAAGAAGAGGGTTACTGGTCGTGCCTGCATTTTGGGAATTTAACAAGAAGAGGGTTACTGGTCGTGCCTGCATTTTGGGAATTTAACAAGAAGAGGGTTACTGGTCCTGCTTGCATTTTGGGAATTTAACAAGAAGAGGGTTACTGGTCGTGCCTGCATTTTGGAAATTTAACAAGAAGAGTGTTACTGGTCGTGACTGCATTTTGGGAATTTAACAAGAAGAGGGTTACTGGTCGTGCCTGCATTTTGGGAATTTAACAAGAAGAGGGTTACTGGTCGTGCCTGCATTTTGGGAATTTAACAAGAAGAGGGTTACTGGTCGTGCCTGCATTTTGGGAATTTAACAAGAAGAGGGTTACTAGTCGTGCCTGCATTTTGGGAATTTAACAAGATGAGGGTTACTGGTCGTGCCTGCATTTTGGGAATTTAACAGGAAGAGGGTTACTGGTCGTGCCTGCATTTTGGGAATTTAACAAGATGAGGGTTACTGGTCGTGCCAGCATTTTGGGAATTTAACAAGATGAGGGTTACTGGTCGTGCCTGCATTTTGGGAATTTAACAAGAAGAGGGTTACTGGTCGTGCCTGCATTTTGGGAATTTAACAAGATGAGGTTTACTGGTCGTGCATGCACTTTGGGAATTTAACAAGAAGAGGGTTACTGGTCGTGCCTGCATTTTGGGAATTTAACAAGAAGAGGGTTACTGGTCGTGCCTGCATTTGGGGAATTTAACAAGAAGAGGGTTACTGGTCGTGCCTGCATTTTGGGAATTTAACAAGAAGAGGGTTACTGATCCTGCTTGCATTTTGGGAATTTAACAAGAAGAGGGTTACTGGTCGTGCCTGCATTTTGGGAATTAACAAGAGGAGGGTTACTGGTCGTGCTTGCATTTTGGGAATTTAACAAGAAGAGGGTGACTGATCCTGCTTGCATTTTGGGAATTTAACAAGAAGAGGGTTACTGGTCGTGCCTGCATTTTGGGAATTTAACAAGAAGAGGGTTACTGGTCGTGCCTGCATTTTGGGAATTTAACAAGAAGAGTGTTACTGGTCGTGCCTGCATTTTGGGAATTTAACAAGAAGAGGGTTACTGGTCCTGCTTGCATTTTGGGAATTTAACAAGAAGAGGGTTACTGGTCGTGACTGCATTTTGGGAATTTAACAAAAAGAGGGTTACTGGTCGTGCCTGCATTTTGGGAATTTAACAAGAAGAGTGTTACTGGTCGTGCCTGCATTTTGGGAATTTAACAAGAAGAGGGTTACTGGTCGTGCCTGCATTTTGGGAATTTAACAAGAAGAGGGTTACTGGTCGTGCCTGCATTTTGGGAATTTAACAAGAAGAGGGTTACTGGTCCTGCTTACATTTTGGGAATTTAACAAGATGAGGGTTACTGGTCGTGCCTGCATTTTGGGAATTTAACAAGAAGAGGGTTACTGGTCGTGCCTGCATTTTGGGAATTTAACAAGAAGAGGGTTACTGGTCGTGACTGCATTTTGGGAATTTAACAAAAAGAGGGTTACTGGTCGTGCCTGCATTTTGGGAATTTAACAAGAAGAGTGTTAGGTCGTGCCTGCATTTTGGGAATTTAACAAGAAGAGGGTTACTGGTCGTGCCTGCATTTTGGGAATTTAACAAGAAGAGGGTTACTGGTCGTGCCTGCATTTTGGGAATTTAACAAGAAGAGGGTTACTGGTCCTGCTTACATTTTGGGAATTTAACAAGATGAGGGTTACTGGTCGTGCCTGCATTTTGGGAATTTAACAAGAAGAGGGTTACTGGTCGTGCCTGCATTTTGGGAATTTAACAAGAAGAGGGTTACTGGTCGTGCCTGCATTTTGGGAATTTAACAAGAAGAGGGTTACTGGTCCTGCTTACATTTTGGGAATTTAACAAGAAGAAGGATACTGGTCGTGCCTGCATTTTGGGAATTTAACAAGAAGAGGGTTACTGGTCGTGCCTGCATTTTGGGAATTTAACAAGATGAGGATTACTGGTCGTGCCTGCACTTTGGGAATTTAACAAGAAGAGGGTTACTGGTCATGCCTGCATTTTGGGAATTTAACAAGATGATGGTTACTGGTCGTGCCTGCATTTTGGGAATTTAACAAGAAGAGGGTTACTCGTCGTGCCTGCATTTTGGGAATTTAACAAGAAGAGGGTTACTGGTCGTGCCTGCATTTTGGGAATTTAACAAGAAGAGGGTTACTGGTCGTGCCTGCATTTTGGGAATTTAACAAGAAGAGGGTTACTGGTCCTGCTTGCATTTTGGGAATTTAACAAGAAGAGGGTTACTGGTCGTGCCTGCATTTTGGAAATTTAACAAGAAGAGTGTTACTGGTCGTGACTGCATTTTGGGAATTTAACAAGAAGAGGGTTACTGGTCGTGCCTGCATTTTGGGAATTTAACAAGAAGAGGGTTACTGGTCGTGCCTGCATTTTGGGAATTTAACAAGAAGAGGGTTACTGGTCGTGCCTGCATTTTGGGAATTTAACAAGAAGAGGGTTACTAGTCGTGCCTGCATTTTGGGAATTTAACAAGATGAGGGTTACTGGTCGTGCCTGCATTTTGGGAATTTAACAGGAAGAGGGTTACTGGTCGTGCCTGCATTTTGGGAATTTAACAAGATGAGGGTTACTGGTCGTGCCTGCATTTTGGGAATTTAACAAGATGAGGGTTACTGGTCGTGCCTGCATTTTGGGAATTTAACAAGAAGAGGGTTACTGGTCGTGCCTGCATTTTGGGAATTTAACAAGATGAGGTTTACTGGTCGTGCATGCACTTTGGGAATTTAACAAGAAGAGGGTTACTGGTCGTGCCTGCATTTTGGGAATTTAACAAGAAGAGGGTTACTGGTCGTGCCTGCATTTGGGGAATTTAACAAGAAGAGGGTTACTGGTCGTGCCTGCATTTTGGGAATTTAACAAGAAGAGGGTTACTGATCCTGCTTGCATTTTGGGAATTTAACAAGAAGAGGGTTACTGGTCGTGCCTGCATTTTGGGAATTAACAAGAGGAGGGTTACTGGTCGTGCTTGCATTTTGGGAATTTAACAAGAAGAGGGTGACTGATCCTGCTTGCATTTTGGGAATTTAACAAGAAGAGGGTTACTGGTCGTGCCTGCATTTTTGGAATTTAACAAGAAGAGGGTTACTGGTCGTGCCTGCATTTTGGGAATTTAACAAGAAGAGTGTTACTGGTCGTGCCTGCATTTTGGGAATTTAACAAGAAGAGGGTTACTGGTCCTGCTTGCATTTTGGGAATTTAACAAGAAGAGGGTTACTGGTCGTGACTGCATTTTGGGAATTTAACAAAAAGAGGGTTACTGGTCGTGCCTGCATTTTGGGAATTTAACAAGAAGAGTGTTACTGGTCGTGCCTGCATTTTGGGAATTTAACAAGAAGAGGGTTACTGGTCGTGCCTGCATTTTGGGAATTTAACAAGAAGAGGGTTACTGGTCGTGCCTGCATTTTGGGAATTTAACAAGAAGAGGGTTACTGGTCCTGCTTACATTTTGGGAATTTAACAAGATGAGGGTTACTGGTCGTGCCTGCATTTTGGGAATTTAACAAGAAGAGGGTTACTGGTCGTGCCTGCATTTTGGGAATTTAACAAGAAGAGGGTTACTGGTCGTGACTGCATTTTGGGAATTTAACAAAAAGAGGGTTACTGGTCGTGCCTGCATTTTGGGAATTTAACAAGAAGAGTGTTAGGTCGTGCCTGCATTTTGGGAATTTAACAAGAAGAGGGTTACTGGTCGTGCCTGCATTTTGGGAATTTAAAAAGAAGAGGGTTACTGGTCGTGCCTGCATTTTGGGAATTTAACAAGAAGAGGGTTACTGGTCCTGCTTACATTTTGGGAATTTAACAAGATGAGGGTTACTGGTCGTGCCTGCATTTTGGGAATTTAACAAGAAGAGGGTTACTGGTCGTGCCTGCATTTTGGGAATTTAACAAGAAGAGGGTTACTGGTCCTGCTTACATTTTGGGAATTTAACAAGAAGAAGGATACTGGTCGTGCCTGCATTTTGGGAATTTAACAAAAAGAGGGTTACTGGTCGTGCCTGCATTTTGGGAATTTAACAAGATGAGGATTACTGGTCGTGCCTGCACTTTGGGAATTTAACAAGAAGAGGGTTACTGGTCATGCCTGCATTTTGGGAATTTAACAAGATGATGGTTACTGGTCGTGCCTGCATTTTGGGAATTTAACAAGAAGAGGGTTACTCGTCGTGCCTGCATTTTGGGAATTTAACAAGAAGAGGGTTACTGGTCATGCCTGCATTTTGGGAATTTAACAAGAAGAGGGTTACTGGTCGTGCCTGCATTTTGGGAATTTAACAAGAAGAGGGTTACTGGTCCTGCTTGCATTTTGGGAATTTAACAAGAAGAGGGTTAATGATCGTGCCTGCATTTTGGGAATTTAACAAGAAGAGGGTTACTGGTCATGCCTGCATTTTGGGAATTTAACAAGAAGAGGGTTACTGGTCCTGCTTGCATTTTGGGAATTTAACAAGAAGAGGGTTACTGGTCGTGCCTGCATTTTGGGAATTTAACAAGATGAGGATTACTGGTCGTGCATGCACTTTGGGAATTTAACAAGAAGAGGGTTACTGGTCGTGCCTGCATATTGGGAATTTAACAAGATGAGGGTTACTGGTCGTGCCTGCATTTTGGGAATTTAACAAGAAGAGGGTTACTGGTCGTGCCTGCATTTGGGGAATTTAACAAGAAGAGGGTTACTGGTCGTGCCTGCATTTTGGGAATTTAACAAGAAGAGGGTTACTGATCCTGCTTGCATTTTGGGAATTTAACAAGAAGAGGGCTACTGGTCGTGCCTGCATTTTGGGAATTAACAAGAGGAGGGTTACTGGTCGTGCTTGCATTTTGGGAATTTAACAAGAAGAGGGTGACTGATCCTGCTTGCATTTTGGGAATTTAACAAGAAGAGGGTTACTGGTCGTGCCTGCATTTTGGGAATTTAACAAGAAGAGGGTTACTGGTCGTGCCTGCATTTTGGGAATTTAACAAGAAGAGGGTTACTGGTCCTGCTTGCATTTTGGGAATTTAACAAGAAGAGGGTTACTGGTCGTGCCTGCATTTTGGAAATTTAACAAGAAGAGTGTTACTGGTCGTGACTGCATTTTGGGAATTTAACAAGAAGAGGGTTACTGGTCGTGCCTGCATTTTGGGAATTTAACAAAAAGAGGGTTACTGGTCGTGCCTGCATTTTGGGAATTTAACAAGAAGAGTGTTACTGGTCGTGCCTGCATTTTGGGAATTTAACAAGAAGAGGGTTACTGGTCGTGCCTGCATTTTGGGAATTTAACAAGAAGAGGGTTACTGGTCGTGCCTGCATTTTGGGAATTTAACAAGAAGAGGGTTACTGGTCGTGCCTGCATTTTGGGAATTTAACAAGAAGAGGGTTACTGGTCGTGCCTGCATTTTGGGAATTTAACAAGATGAGGATTACTGGTCGTGCATGCACTTTGGGAATTTAACAAGAAGAGGGTTACTGGTCGTGCCTGCATATTGGGAATTTAACAAGATGAGGGTTACTGGTCGTGCCTGCATTTTGGGAATTTAACAAGAAGAGGGTTACTGGTCGTGCCTGCATTTGGGGAATTTAACAAGAAGAGGGTTACTGGTCGTGCCTGCATTTTGGGAATTTAACAAGAAGAGGGTTACTGATCCTGCTTGCATTTTGGGAATTTAACAAGAAGAGGGCTACTGGTCGTGCCTGCATTTTGGGAATTAACAAGAGGAGGGTTACTGGTCGTGCTTGCATTTTGGGAATTTAACAAGAAGAGGGTGACTGATCCTGCTTGCATTTTGGGAATTTAACAAGAAGAGGGTTACTGGTCGTGCCTGCATTTTGGGAATTTAACAAGAAGAGGGTTACTGGTCGTGCTTGCATTTTGGGAATTTAACAAGAAGAGGGTTACTGGTCGTGCCTGCATTTTGGAAATTTAACAAGAAGAGTGTTACTGGTCGTGACTGCATTTTGGGAATTTAACAAGAAGAGGGTTACTGGTCGTGCCTGCATTTTGGGAATTTAACAAAAAGAGGGTTACTGGTCGTGCCTGCATTTTGGGAATTTAACAAGAAGAGTGTTACTGGTCGTGCCTGCATTTTGGGAATTTAACAAGAAGAGGGTTACTGGTCGTGCCTGCATTTTGGGAATTTAACAAGAAGAGGGTTACTGGTCGTGCCTGCATTTTGGGAATTTAACAAGAAGAGGGTTACTGGTCCTGCTTGCCGTTTGGGAATTTAACAAGATGAGGGTTACTGGTCGTGCCTGCATTTTGGGAATTTAACAAGAAGAGGGTTACTGGTCGTGCCTGCATTTTGGGAATTTAACAAGAAGAGGGTTACTGGTCGTGCCTGCATTTTGGGAATTTAACAAGAAGAGGGTTACTGGTCGTGCCTGCACTTTGGGAATTTAACAAGAAGAGGGTTACTGGTCGTGCCTGCATTTTGGGAATTTAACAAGAAGAGGGTTACTGGTCGTGCCTGCATTTTGGGAATTTAACAAGAAGAGGGTTACTGGTCGTGCCTGCATTTTGGGAATTTAACAAGAAGAGGGTTACTGGTCGTGCCTGCATTTTGGGAATTTAACAAGAAGAAGGATACTGGTCGTGCCTGCATTTTGGGAATTTAACAAGAAGAGGGTTACTGGTCGTGCCTGCATTTTGGGAATTTAACAAGATGAGGATTACTGGTCGTGCCTGCACTTTGGGAATTTAACAAGAAGAGGGTTACTGGTCGTGCCTGCATTTTGGGAATTTAACAAGATGATGGTTACTGGTCGTGCCTGCATTTTGGGAATTTAACAAGAAGAGGGTTACTCGTCGTGCCTGCATTTTGGGAATTTAACAAGAAGAGGGTTACTGGTCGTGCCTGCATTTTGGGAATTTAACAAGAAGAGGGTTACTGGTCGTGCCTGCATTTTGGGAATTTAACAAGAAGAGGGTTACTGGTCCTGCTTGCATTTTGGGAATTTAACAAGAAGAGGGTTACTGATCATGCCTGCATTTTGGGAATTTAACAAGAAGAGGGTTACTGGTCATGCCTGCATTTTGGGAATTTAACAAGAAGAGGGTTACTGGTCCTGCTTGCATTTTGGGAATTTAACAAGAAGAGGGTTACTGGTCATGCCTGCATTTTGGGAATTTAACAAGATGAGGGTTACTGGTCGTGCCTGCATTTTGGGAATTTAACAAGAAGAGGGTTACTGGTCGTGCCTGCATTTTGGGAATTTAACAAGAAGAGGGTTACTGGTCGTGCCTGCATTTTGGGAATTTAACAAGATGAAGGTTACTGGTCGTGCCTGCATTTTGGAAATTTAACAAGATGAGGGTTACTGGTCATGCCTGCATTTTGGGAATTTAACAAGAAGAGGGTTACTTGTCGTGCCTGCATTTTGGGAATTTAACAAGATGAGGGTTACTGGTCGTGCCTGTGTTCACCTTGCAGAAATCCGAGAGAGACAGAGTCAACAGAGGGTAGAGGGTGCAATACCTAAAAGGAGGCTTTTTTCTTTTTAATTTCTGAGCATCAAGCAAGGAAGCAGCAAGGTCCCATTTTTAAATCTTTGGTTTTGACTATGACAGGGATTCAAATCACTGACCCCACAGACTCAGAGCAGATGCTCCAACTATTACACCAAAGCGTATGTTTAACATCTTTCATGTATGAACACATTGTCACACGACAGCCTAATATATTTTACATCTTTCATCAATGAACACCATATAATTGTTGGTTCAAGGAGGAAGGTATCTTTGGGCAGCCAGTGATGGATGCGTTGTTCTGCACAGATGCTTAATTGGATTATAAGATCGGGAAGTCGGGACAGCCATGGAAGTCATTGTCATCTTATGCACAATACAGGCCTAATGGACGGTGACATTGTTGACCCGGAGCATCCCGTTCCCACGTTGTCACCGGATGTCATCTGCCCCGGAATTTAATGAGATCACAACCGAGCAACGAAAGATGCCTCAGATCATGACACCAGATCATGGCAGCATGGATTGTTTGAATGATGGATGGGGGTTCAGTGCTTACCGACATATCCACAACATCCGATTGCTTGCATGTGTTGTCTAAAAGGGTGAATGTGATTTGTCGAAATACAAAACTCTTCTGTTAGATATATTTCCTATTCACGACATATCAGGCTCCACTGCAAATTTTTATTAGTCCTTTATCCGGAAGAGACTATAGGTTTGCTCTCCATCTGTCCGTCTGTCTGTCTGTCTCTCCGTCCCACATGTGGTTTTCTGTTCTTTTTCCATACCCTTTAACATATTCAACTGAAACTTTGTACATGGCTTTATTACAAGTTACAGAACAAGTTCCAGTTTCAGGGCAATTCATCTATTTTGTTAAAAATAAATATCTTTTAATTTTTTTTTTAGGAAAGGATAGTTTTCCTAAATTTTTTTTGCAGGAAAGTTAAAAAAAAAATTTAATTTTTTTAAAAACATTAATTGGAACCGGTAGGAGGCATGGATTGAAAAGAAATTCTCACTTCTTTTTAGATTATCTGGAAATTGAATTCCAGATCAGGTATTGTCATCGTGCACGGTCCGTCCGGCTATTATTTCGACTTTTTCGACCAAATTTGTAATTTGTCCTGATCCAGCTGAAATCTGACTGCAAGGTTCCACTCCTGACTGGTAGCGGGTATTGTAAAGCTCATTCCGGTCATGTGACACACTTCCGGTCATGTGACACACTTCCGGTCATGTGACCGGAAGTATGTCAAAATGGCAGACTTAGTAAATTCCTTCAAAAATCTTTTTCTCCAGATCCACCAGTCAGAATGCCACCCAATTTGGGTTACAACATTAGGCCAGGGTAGGCATGTTAAATTGCAGAGGTCACGCCAATCACGTGACTGGAAGTATCAAAATGGCTGACTGAGTCAATTTTGTGGAAAATCTTCTTCTCCAGATCAACCTGTCAAAATGTTACCAAGTTTTGACTACAACATTAGGCCATGGCCCAGATAATCTACCGCCTATGGGCCCAGTGGTCCTATTTTTATTATATCTGTTTGAAATGGTGATTGAAGATTCATGGAGACGTTTGAAATACAAGGACAATGGACAAACCGATATTTGATATGGGATTTGAACTTATTACCGTATCTCGGCATCGTCATGAGAACCTTCAAACAGGTCAACCCTTTGCAATAATGAGGTGCTTCTAATTAAATATATTTGGGGTAAGTGGAAGATCAGATCATGTACCATGCTCTATACAGGAAGTCGGTGCTCCCGAAGCAGTTTCTATGGCTGGGGTTACAATACTGTTCGGGTCGTCACTTCGACCGAGGAAGACAGGGCAGGAATTTGTAATTTGTCCAGGCTGCCGGCGATAGCTCGTCTACTCTTCACGAAGGGAAGGACACCGTTGGATCCCTCACGTCCACCTTATGAGGTCTTACATTAGTATTAATTGTACAAAACTCTCGAGTATTTTTCACCAGGTATTTTATGATCAGGTTAAAGTTGTAGTTCTTTGTTTTTGCCACAACAGTTATAAATACGTAGCCTACACGACACGGGATCTAATCTTTCCTCCATTTATCCCTTCCCTTGAACCTGATACGACATAGCAAACATCAGAGTGCGTGGTCATTTGGTGAGTTTTATGGATATGTTAGAAAACCTTTTGGTGGTCCTCACTTTGGCTATTTGAAAGTGGAAAAAACAAAACAAACAATGACAGTTGATTGCAGTAGTTTTGAGGTTGGGGAGGAGATGGAAGTGAAGGTGACGTTGGAAGAAGAAACCAAAATTAAAACTATAAAGCATCTGCAAATGCAAAGCCCGTCCGCATCCGTTTGTCGGAAGATGTCTTCTTCTTTTTCTTCTGGATGCTTAAAATAACAAAAAGCTATTTAAAAAAAATACAAAATGAAAATTGATGATTTTATGCAGCCTTGACCTTTGAGCTTTAGATCTAAAAAAATTTGTCAGCTTCTATCTTTTGATTGGTGAACCAATTAATTTGCCTTCTCCATATACTCAAAAGAAAACTTTGTTGAAAATTTGGTGAGAAACTCAAATGGTAAATTGGATGAAAATTGTTGATTTTAGGTGTCGTTGACCTTTGACCTTTAAACCTTTTGATACAATTATTCATTTGCCTTCTCCGTATTATCATAGTAAAGCTTTGGTGAAAGTTTGATGACAAAACTCAAATGGAAAAAAGTTAAGGCCCGGACAGACACACACATGCAGAGATTGCAGACACAGTAGTGATTGCGAAACACCGTCTTAAAGGGGTGTTTAAATGTTCAATAGTTAACAAATTTATTCGGTTTTAATGGAAGTAATCTTCGTTTAAGATTTATTTTTACGGCGTAGGCCATAGGGCAAAGCCATCTAGAACAGTGTTTGTCTGACGATATGACGTATATATGTATGTATGTATGTCCCCTCAAACGTACACCAATCAGAGCTGATGATCTGGTCACATGACATGGCTGCTGTGATGTCATTACGGCGGTATGACGGCTGACTCCTCATACCGCCATTTTGATTCCTATGCCGTTCAGGCACTGATCTCTACAACCACTGGATAGCGCATTGGCTGATCGATCTGACGCCAAACGTACGAACCGGCCGCCATCTTAACCACTCGCATTGATTCTCCAAGTAAGCTCGCGTTAACACTCCTGCCAATACATATATAATTTTGATTCGTTATCTATCTATAATTCCAGTAATCTCTGTTTGTACGTCTGTACGTTTGTACGTCTGTACGTTTGTCTGTGACCGCTGTTTCTCGACAACCACGGGTCCGATATACTTTTAACTTGCCAGGTATATTGCTGGGGACCCGAGGATGTGCCTTTTCAAGGTTTCATATTAATCGGACAATTACTTACCGAGCTATGTCCAAAAAACGATTCAACCAATCAGAGAGCAGCGAACGATCGCGTGTGCCGAACGTGGAGGACACACTCTGCCTCGGATGGCACATTTGAGAGCGTATTCATTTATTTCACGTTTGCAAACTATGTTGGCGTTAAACTATGTTTTAAAACTAATAAAACCGAATTTGCGATTCATTCGCTTTCCTGCGCGTTTGTGCACGCGATGGCGATTTCTTTACCAAACTCCGGAAGCCGTTCGCTTTGGACCAAACCATTGCATGTAAATAGAGGGGGGGGATTGTCACCGTACTCGCAAGCCGTTCGCTTTGGACCAAACCATTTCATGTAAATAGAGGGGGGGGTTCTGTGGTCGTTGCGAATGGACCAAACCATTCATGTAAATAGAGGGAGGGGGGTTCTGTGGTCGTTACTGCCACGTGGTTTCAAAGTTTTTTTTTGTTGTTGTTGTTTGCACGCATGTTTTTTTGCACCCACGTACGGGCACGCCCTAGGATGTTTACACACACACACCCCTACACAAATTTTTTTTTTTTTTTTTTTTGGCAAGGAACGGGCACCCACGTACGGGCACGTCCTAGCTTATATATAGTACGGGCATGCCCTAGTTACTATAAATGGGCTCAAGATGCCTTCATGTGCTGCGGTCAACTGCACAAATAGGCAGTTCGAGGGTTGCAATCCAACATTTCATCTGTAAGTATAATAAAGTTACTGTAAATGAGACTGTTTAGAGTTAATAGCGTGCAACACATGAACGAGTTCGATGTTTGTACAGACCCATGTGTAGATTCCCTTGTTAGTTGCTGTGTAAAAAAGTTCAATATTTTAGATTTACATTACAATCTAACTTTTAGTTAGGCTACTTTAAAACAAATAGCTTGCAAAGCCACAGATTTGTGTGGAGCTAAGTATGAATTATTACTTAATTGTAAGTGAAGAATAAAAATCTGTAAAAAAAATGCACAAAATTACGGTGTAAAACTGTAATCAGATCTCGATCTGATTACAGTTTTACACAAATGACAATGTGACTAGATCTAGAGTCTCGACTCCAGATCTCGATCTGATTACAGTTTTACACAAATGACAATGTGACGAGATCTAGAGTCTCGACTCCAGATCTAGATCTGATTACAGTTTTACACAAATGACAATGTGGCTAGATCTAGAGTCTCGACTCCAGATCTAGATCTGATTACAGTTTTACACAAATGACAATGTGGCTAGATCTAGAGTCTCGACTCCAGATCTCGATCTGATTACAGTTTTACACAAATGACAATGTGGCTAGATCTAGAGTCTCGACTCCAGATCTCGATCTGATTACAGTTTTACACAAATGACAATGTGGCTAGATCTAGAGTCTCGACTCCAGATCTCGATCTGATTACAGTTTTACACAAATGACAATGTGGCTAGATCTAGAGTCTCGACTCCAGATCTAGATCTGATTACAGTTTTACACAAATGACAATGTGGCGAGATCTAGAGTCTCGACTCCAGATCTCGATCTGATTACAGTTTTACACAAATGACAATGTGACGAGATCTAGAGTCTCGACTCCAGATCTAGATCTGATTACAGTTTTACACAAATGACAATGTGGCTAGATCTAGAGTCTCGACTCCAGATCTCGATCTGATTACAGTTTTACACAAATGACAATGTGGCTAGATCTAGAGTCTCGACTCGAGATCTAGTCACATTGTCATTGAAGAGTCTGGACTCGTAGCTCAAGCAACACTGCCACTACATGACTGTAAAGTATCTTGTATGTACATGCATGTAGTTTATTCCTTAAAGGCTAAAGGGCTAAGGCAGTTCCCTTGATAAGATTTATAATTTCTGAAAGGAATACTTAGATATCCTTAGAAAGGAATACTCGAACTGTTCTTCTGTGCGGTACGGTCAGCCAATGGGACAAATAACAACCCAACAGGTAGACAATTCCAATCCACCTACAAGAGGCTGCTGGTTCGTCATGAAATCAAGGGAATGGGAGGTAATTGCATCGCGCAAGACAAGACACCGATCCTTCATGTGTCCAGTGTACTTGTCAGCCATGACAGAGAAGGCCGCATCACCGATGAGAGCGACATGTTTCTTATCAGGAAATATGACTTGGAAGATCGGCAGCCATGTAATGAAGACCATGATTACATTGATGCACCTAACATCCCTCCCTTGTCTCCAGTGCTACATGATGCTATAGGATACGTAGCAGGCTACGTTGTACGTATGGTAAAGAGACGCACACCTTGCCTTGAATGTCAACAGGTTCTGACTTCAAATGGGATGGATGCCGGTGGACGCCTCTTGAAGAGAAAGAATCGGGGTGGCCTTATCAAATCTTCTGATGATGTGGCGAAGGTGTGCAAATCTACTGAGCGATGCCTCCAGAGACTGCTCCGTACAACAGACGGTGCTCTACCTCGGTCCGAAGGGATTGCATCTGCCCTATCGACGGCCGTTCTGCATGATGTCGGATCTCAATGTTTGTTTGCACAGCTGAACGATCACATGTTCGGCTGTCCGCCAGACCACAATCACGTTTTTGTGCTTATCAAGTGCATTGCAGCATGTCACATCAAGATCCGGATGCATCACCTTGCCAAGTGCTTCACTGAGAAGATAACAGGACCCAAACTACGCAAACAATTGTCAAAGCTCATGTTATTTAGGCATGAGTAGTTCGAACTATTAGCAGCTTTCATGAACAAGGAAACTACCCGCATCCTATTACCATGGATGGACGTACAGGATAACTCTTTAGATATTTTATATAAATCACTCCATCGATTGACTTTGTCAATGCAAACCAAAAGCTTGCAAGTCAAAGACCCACAGCCAATGTAGGCATATTCAATGCAACTTGAGTCCCCCTGTGGCAAGTCGCTGTCATGAGAATAGCCTCGGTTGATAGCTCATTGTACCAGTACAATTGTACTCCTTTAAATACAAACATTGCCAAGGGACGATCAATTACAAATTGCCTTTCATTGCCACAACTGTACTTTTTGCCTTACATATTGCCTTTCATTGCCATAACTGTACATGTATTCCTTAAATGATTTTTAAGTTTCCTTCATGCCCCCCCCCCACCCCCCCCCCCCATTTACTACTGAAAAGAGTTTACTTCTGACAAGAAATAAGAATGGAAATAAATCACTAGAAAGTAATTACCTTTTTAAAATTACTTTTATTCGGCAAAGAAAACAAATTACCATTCAATAAGAACTGTTAGTGGAGGCCATTACTGATCTCGTCTGCAAAATGCTGCAACATTAATAGCATTGTTTTGTTTTGAAGAAGGAAGCAAATGATTGGGACTTGGTGTAGTGGGGGACATTTTTTTGATGATTAAACAAGTTGATGTTGATGTAGGCCTCCATTACGAGAATACAATTTGAAACTAGAGTATAAGGGATTTGATATAAAGTCCAGATCTGAAGGAAAGTAGCGAGCTTAGTTGGGAATTGCATACAAATTACGTGTTGTTCACTCCCTGGCTCCTGACGCGTCCGCATACGATGCGAGTGGTTAAGATGGCCGACCTGTGTGTGCGGCAGCGTCACTTGTGTGTGTTACGTTCAGTGGGCGATGCGCTATCCAGTGGTTCTAGAGATCAGTGCGTTCAGGCCGGACATATCGTCAAACCCGTCATGTATCACAATCTGCATGCTCTACCTTCACGTTTTTCATTCAGTGTGAAACACAAACACGTGAAACACATGAAGTAAAACACGTGAAAATAAGAATCTTTTATAACACTCGGTTGTAATATCGTGGCTGTTGTGGCGGACACAAGGGACACAAATTCAGCGCACCAGCAGGTGGCCGGAACGTCCAGGCGGGGAACTGGAATGCATGCCCCGCCTATCGGCCGATCGGCCACGCCCGGGGACTAGGCGTGGCCTCGGGATATATATGCGGGCTCTAAGCTCGAGCTCGCTCAGTGCTGCAGTACGACCTTTGGAATAAAGACTCTTTGTTGTAACAAACGCGTTGTGGCCTACCTCTTTGGCATTCAAGTCATGTGTGCGCAGCACCACACCTCACTGGTGACCCCGATTGGTTCAGACGTTGCTGACCACCGAACGCGCCATGGCCACCAACGCCGTCGCAGTCAAACTCCCAGAGTTTTGGGAAGCACAGGCCGACGTTTGGTTCGTGTAGGCCGAAGCCCAATTTCAGCTCCGAGGCATAACGGCGGACGAGACCCGGTACTACCACGTGGTCGCCGCCCTCAGGCCCGGCACTGCCGCCCGAGTCGTGTCCATCCTTCGGCGCCCGCCGGGTGACAACAAGTACGAGGCGCTTAAACGTCTCCTCCTCGCCACGTTCGGGCTCACAGAGCTCGAACGGGCCGACCGCCTACTGGACCTTCCCGAACTCGGCGACACACGACCATCCGTGCGGATGGATTTTATGCTGTCGCTGCTTGGAGACCAGCCCCCGGATTTCTTATTCCGGTCGCTTTTCCTACGCCAGCTACGCGCACAGGTACGCCTCGCGCTGGCCGGTTCCAAAATAAAGGAACCCCGCGCCCTGGCCATAGAGGCCGACAAGTTTTTTGCGGCCTGCGACATGCGGTCGGGTTATGGTGCTGCCGTCGTGGATCCCGGGGCAGCGGCTACAGCGCCCCCGGCTTCCCTCGTGGCGGCTGCTGCTCCCCGCCCACCACAGCCACCGCCATCACCACGGCCGCCGCCGCCGCAAACCTGGTGGTACTACCACGCCAGGTTCGGCCACAAGGCTAAAACGTGTTGCCCGCCATGCTCTTTCGACAGGTCGGGAAACGACCGGGCCGGCGCTCATTAGCGGCCCTGAGCGTCGGCCATTCCGGCAGCCTCCTGTTCATTACGGACACCTTGTCCGGGCGCCGTTTTCTTTGTGACACAGGAGCGCAGGTAAGCGTCCTCCCAGCCTCCATGTCCGACAAGCAAACCGTGGGCCGGGGCCCCGTTTTGCTTGCCGCCAATGGTACACCCATCCGCACATTCGGGAAGCGTTGCCTCTCCCTGCGGTTCGGAGGGCAGCGCTTTCAACGGTCGTTCGTGACGGCCAGCGTGCCAATGGCACTGCTCGGTGCGGACTTCCTATGTGCGAATGGGATGTTAGTCGACGTGAAGCGCAGACGGCTCGGCCAGGCCGAAACCTTCAGCTCGCTCGCTTGTTCGCTGAGCGGCTCGTTGAGCGGCTCACTGAGCGGCTCACCGAGCGGCTTGCTGAAGGGTTCCGTCCCGGCGAGTTTAGTTTGCACGCTTCCGGCAGCGCACGACTTTACCCGCCTCCTCGCCAGTTTCCCGGCCCTCACATAGCCCACCTTCTCAGCGGTGGCCATTAAACACGGGGTGGAGCACCATATCCCCACGGTCGGGCCGCCGGTCTATGCCCGGGCACGCCGACTCGAGCCCACGAAGCTCGCGGTGGCGAAAGCAGAGTTCGCCACGCTAGAGCGGCTGGGGATCGTACGGCGTTCCAGCAGCGCTTGGGCTTTTCCTCTGCACATTGTGCCGAAGCCCGGCGGAGGATGGCGGCCGTGCGGGGACTATCACCGGCTCAATGATGCCACCACCCCCGACCGCTACCCGGTCCCGCACATCCAGGACTTTTCCGCCCGGTTGGCAAACACGACCGTGTTTTCCAAGGTGGACCTCATCCGGGGCTACCACCAGGTCCCCGTCCAACCGGACGACGTCCCGAAGACGGCCGTCATTACCCCTTTCGGCCTCTTCGAGTTCCTGAGGATGCCTTTCGGGTTGAAGAATGCGGCCCAGGCGTTTCAACGGCTTATGGACAGCGTCTTGCGCAACTTACATTTCCTGTTTGTCTACCTGGACGACATCCTGGTCGCGAGCGCGTCCCGGGAGGAGGACCTGCTGCACCTCCGCACGCTCTTTGAACGCCTGGGCCAGCATGGCCTAATCATCAACCCCGCCAAGTGCCGTTTCGGCGTCGCCACCATCGACTTCTTGGGGCACCACATCACCAGGCACGGGGCCGTCCCTTTACCGGCCAAGGTGGAGGCGGTCAGGGATTTCCCGCGGCCCCGCACGATCAAGGGGCTCCAGGAGTTCCTGGGCATGGTAAATTTTTACCACCGCTTCGTGCCCCACGTCGCCCAGCTCCTCCACCACTTGCACGACGCCCTCCGGGGCAAGCCGGGCAAAGGTGACATCGCCTGGTCGGCGCTGATGACCGCGGCATTTGTGGGCGCAAAGCTGGCCCTGGCCGACGCCACCATGCTGGCGCACCCGGCGCCCGATGCACCAATCGCCCTCACCACCGACGCATTGGACTACGCAGTGGGCGCGGTGCACGAGCAGTGGGTGCGTGGTGCTTGGCAACCGCTGGCATTTTTTAGCCGGCAGCTTCGCCCGCACGAACGCCGCTATAGCACCTTCGACCGTGAGCTGCTCGGGCTCCACCTGGCGGTCCGACACTTCCGCCATATGCTGGAGGACCGCCCATTCACGGCTTTCGTCGACCACATGCCCCTTGTGTTCGCGATGGCCAAGGTCGCCGAGCCATGGTCGGCACGGCAGCAGCGTCACCTCTCTGCCGTGTCCGAGTACACGACGGACATCCGTCACGTGGCGGGTAAGGACAACCCGGTGGCGGATTGCCTTTCCCGGTCCGTCGTGCTCGCGGTCCACCTCGGGTTCGAATATGCCCGGATGACGGAGGACCAGACCGCCGACCCCGGCGTCCAGGCCTTGCGGACCGCTGTCACGGGCCTCCGCGTCACCGAGGTGCCGTTCGACGCCGCGGGCGTGGCCCTCCTATGCGACATCTCCCTCGGCCGGCCTCAACCCATCGTGCCCGCTGGCTGGCGGCGCCCAGTTTTCAACGCCATCCACGGCCTGTCCCACCCGGGCCCGAAGGCATCCCAGAAGCTCGTCGGGGCGAAGTTCGTCTGGCACGGCCTCCAGAAGGACGTCCGCGACTGGGCAGGACGTGCCTCGCGTGCCAGCGTGCAAAGGTCCACCGCCACACCCAGGCCCCGTTGGCCCCGTTTGCGGTGCCCGAGCGTCGGTTCGACCATGTGCACGTCGACTTGGTGGGACCTCTGCCCCCCTCGCGGGGGTTCACCCACCTCCTCACCATGGTGGACTGCACCACACCGTTGGCGGCGACGTCTGCAGCTGATGTGGCGCAGGCCTTCATCGCCACTTGGGTTGCCCGGTTCGGTGCCCCCTCGGACATCTCGTCCGCCCGCGGCCCCCAGTTCACCTCGGAGCTCTGGGCTGCGGTGGCGCAAGGGCTCGGGGTGACACTACATCGCACCACGGCCTACCACTCCCAGGCCAATGGCCTGTGCGAGCGCTTTCATCGATCAATGAAGGCCACACTCCGGTCCAGCCTCCGCGATAGCGGCTGGGTCGATAGACTCCCCTGGGTCCTGCTGGGCCTCAGGACGGCGCCCAAGGACGACCAGCGCGCATCCTCGGCGGAGCTGGTCTTCGGGCAACCACTGCGGGTACCGGGTGAATTTATCCCCGACTCCACGGCTCCTTGGTCCGCGGCGCAACAGCGTTCCGCCCTTCAGGAGACCGCCCGGAGGTTCGCCCCGGTGCCGACGGCACACCACGGTTGCCCGCCTTCCCACGTCGCCCCGGAGCTTCGCACGGCGAGGTACGTCATCGTCCGGCACGACGCCCACCGGGCACCGCTCCGGCCCTCGTACGACGGGCCCTGCCGCGTGCTGGAGACCGGGGACAAATTTTTCACCATTGACATCGGCGGTGCCCCGGATCGCATCTCCGTGGACCGCCTCAAGCCGGCCCACCTCGATCTGGACCACCCCCCGCAAGCAGCTCTGCCTCCGCGTCGAGGCCGCCCCCCTGCTGTCGGACCCCCGGCACCTTTTGGTTTTTGGAGGATTGGAGGTTTTTGGAGGTTTTTGGAGGTTTTTGGGTGAAGGCAGACACCTTTTCCCTGACAGTGATCATGTTCACCCCTGTTCCTTGGATGCAGGTGTTCAAATCGTTGAGGTGTGTGAATATATCTGCCAGGTATGCCAGGGACAAAATGATGTCCCTATTTACAAGGTGGTCAGCAATGTCACTGTCTTGCTGTCAACCCTTGTAATTTTTAACAAAAACATTTTAACCATTGTCATTTTTAAATAAAAACATTTTAACCCTTGTAATTATTTTAATATAAAAACATTTTAACCCTTGTAATTTTTAAATAAAAACATTTTAACCCTTGTAATTTTTTAACAAAAACATTTTAACCCTTGTCATTTTTAAATAAAAACATTTTAACCCTTGTAATATTTTAATGAAAACATTTTAACCCTTGTAATATTTTAACAAAAACATTTTAACCATTGTCATTTTTTAATAAAAACATTTTAACCCTTATAATTATTTTAATAAAAACATTTTAACCCTTGTAATTTTTAAATGAAAACAATTTAACCCTCATAATTTTTAAATAAAAACATTTTAACCCTTGTAATTTTTTAACAAAAACATTTTAACCCTTGTAATTTTTTAACAAAAACATTTTAACCCTTGTAATTTTTAAATAAAAACATTTTAACCCTTGTAATTTTTTAATAAAAACATTTTAACCCTTGTAATTTTTTAATGAAAACATTTTAACCCTTGTAATATTTTAACAAAAACATTTTAACCCTTGTAATTTTTTAACAAAAACATTTTAACCCTTGTAATTTTTAAATGAAAACAATTTAACCCTTGTCATTTTTTAATAAAAACATTTTAACCCTTGTAATTTTTTAACAAAAACATTTTAACCCTTGTAATTTTTTAACACAAACAGATTGACCCTTGTAATTTTTAAATCAAAACATTTTAACCCTTGTAATTTTTAAATCAAAACATTTTAACCCTTGTAATTTTTTAATCAAAACATTTTAACCCTTTTAAATTTTAAATAAAAGCATTTTAACCCTTGTAATTTTTAAATAAAAATATTTTATCCCTTGTAATTTTTAAACAAAAACATTTTAACCCTTGTAATTTTTTAACAAAAACATTTAAACCCTTGTCATTTTTAAATCAAAACATTTTAACCCCTG
This sequence comes from Myxine glutinosa, assembly GCF_964187855.1. Lineage (NCBI taxonomy): Eukaryota > Metazoa > Chordata > Myxini > Myxiniformes > Myxinidae > Myxine > Myxine glutinosa. The sequence continues at coordinate 157,368,152 of NC_136264.1, read as the reverse complement.
TAATTTTTTAATCAAAACATTTTAACCCTTGTAATTTTTTAATAAAAACATTTTGACCCTTGTAATTTTTTTATAAAAGCATTTTAACCCTTGTAATTTTTTAATGAAAACATTTTAACACTTGTAATTTTTAAATAAAAACATTCTAACTGTTGTAATTTTTAAATAAAAACATTTTAACCTTTGTAATTTTTTAATAAAAACATTTTACCTGTTGTAATTTTTAAATAAAAACATTTCAACCTTTGTAATTTTTTAATAAAAATATTTTAACCCTTGTAATTTTAAAATCAAAACATTTGAACCCTTTTAAATTTTAAATAAAAACATTTCAACCCTTGTAATTTTTTAATAAAAACATTTTAACCCTTGTAATTTTTAAATAAAAACATTTTGACCCTTGTAATTTTTTAATAAAAACATTTTAACCTTTGTCATTTTTTAATAAAAACATTTCAACCCTTGTAATTTTTTAATAAAAACATTTTAACCCTTGTAATTTTTAAATAAAAACATTTTGACCCTTGTAATTTTTAAATAAAAACATTTGAACCTTTGTCATTTTTTAATAAAAATATTTTAACCCTTGTAATTTTTAAATAAAAACATTTTAGCCTTTGTAATTTTTTAATAAAAACATTTTAACTGTTGTAATTTTAAAATAAAAACATTTGAACCTTTGTAATTTTTTAATAAAAATATTTTAACCCTTGTAATTTTTAAATAAAAACATTTTTTCTGTTGTAATTTTTAAATAAAAACATTTTAACCTTTGTAATTTTTAAATAAAAACATTTTAACTGTTGTAAATTTTAAATAAAAACATTTGAACCTTTGTAATTTTTTAGTAAAAATATTTTAACCCTTGTAATTTTTAAATAAAAACATTTGAGCCCTTCTTGTTTTCCTTAAATACTGTTATACCCTTATTTTTGAATTGAAATTTATTTTGGGGCGGCATGTCTCGAACCCCCAGCTTGGAGATTTCATAGCCCGAGGGGGTACAGCCGTACAGGTACCCCTGGTTAAGAACCTATGGACAAAACTAAAGTATCAAACAAGCCCGGCTACGCCGCTTAGACTTTTGGTCTTGTTACCCTGCGCTCGCGAAGCGAAAAGTGGGGTTAAGCATTCAGGTGACTCCGTGTGCCGTGTGCTGTACATGTGCTGTAGGCTGTACGTGTGCCGTGTGCCGTGTGCTGTACGTGTGCCATGTGCCGTACGTGTGCCGTGTACTGTACGTGTGGCATGTGCCGTACGTGTGCCGTGTACTGTACGTGTGCCATGTGCCGTACGTGTGCCGTGTACTGTACATGTGCAGTTTGCCCGTCTGCATTTTAAAAATTCATTTTCTTGGCATCCGTTGGTCCGATTAACATGAAAATTTTACCATAGGAGGGCCTCCTCCTGTATAGTAGTTTAATGATTATTATGACGTCATAGGTCACATGGTACAGGCGCCATCTTGGAAAAACTTCGCACCTCGATATCCCTGAAACCACTCTATGGAATAAAATTGAGACCTGGCTCATTGCAAATTACTCCCCATGGGGAATAAGATATGTTAATGATTATGTCATCGGTGCCTTCGTTATGACATCATAATTCGACAAATACAACACTTATCCATCGATCATTATGATTTTTTTTCAGCAACTGTTGGTCTGATGGACACGAAATTTTCACCATAGGAGCGCCTCCTCCTTTAGAATATTTTAATGATAATCATGACGTCATAGGTCATGTGGTACAGGTGCCATCTTGGAAAAAACCAAAAAATGTTGCACCTCTATATCTCCAAAACTGCTGCATGGAAAAAATTGAAGCATGGCTCATTGTAAAGAACTCCATATGGGAAATAGGTGTTAACGATGACATCATTGGTGCCATAATTATGACGTCGTAATTCGACAGGGACAACACTTAGTCTGATCAGTTTGAAATGTATTGAGCGTGGTCTACTGGTCTATGCAACAATTATATTGGAGAATATAAATTTATGATGTCATCGCTCACGTGGTCTGGCAGCCATATTGGATCCCCCCCAAAAAATGTTCAAAAACAAAAGAGTTGGCTTGCAACAAGTTGACTGCGTACGTGACTGCGTACACGGCACACGGTGACTAAGTATTCTTTGAATACCATCTAGTTTGTTAAAGAGACACTTTCGTCTTCTTGTTTATCCGCTAGCACCACCTCCAGATGATAATCTGCATTACTAAGAACATTCGGATATTGTATCGAATAATAGTAAAAGTAGGGCTGGTAGGATAGCCGAGAGGTATGCACACGGCAGCACACTCAATATTGAAGCTGCCTTGCCTGGGTTCGAACCTCGACACAGCTATCAACTTTCACCTGAAGACGCTGCATCATGGAGTACGCCATACCTTGTCGAGGATACTCAGTTGGGTGTGTCGTCCACCTGGATTCGCTTTTTGAACGCTGTTTTGTTTGTACTGCCAGATACCTTTCCGGGTAGACCATTGCATGCATTAATTGACCTGAGTGACAATGACCTTGATACACTAAGCCAGTCCTTTGGTGTGACGTGAACGTTCAAATTAGGATATCGAACACGCAACCAAGATCGGGAAGGATATTCAAGGGGGCGATGGGTATGATGAACTCGAGGGGAATATTAGTTATTACTCCTTCCCCCATTACTCTTACGAGGTGTTCAAAATGTTCTACGAACGAGATACCCACAACAGAGGGATTTCAGTACCGATGATGCAGTGCGCGGGCGCCATATTGGTTGGCAAGCTAAACAAACGACAAAAGGTAAACAAAGACTGAACATGGCCAAATAACCCTCCATGCTCTTGCTGCCAAGGAAGTAAATAAATACAACCAACATGGCGGCGCGCACGGCATTATGGGATAACTCTGAAAACCCTCTCGTTTAAGCACTCTTGTCTCTAAGACATATCAAAATTAATTAATAAAGTAAAATTACAACCCAACATATAAATAAAAATGCATTTCCTGGTCCTCTTAATTAGAATTTTTAAAATATAAATCAATTGACAAACATTAATGATTTTGTCGGTATAACTTTTGAACGTCCTTCGTTTTAGCAATAAACGTATATTTGACCTCTTAGAAAGCGATATAAAATAGAAACTCCGCTTCCAAGTTCCAAACAAGCTTGTGGTAAATGCGAACTGCCTTGCACTTGCAGTGAGTGACACGTTTCGCCCTCTCCCGCTTTTTATTTGGTAATCCCCATAACGAAAGGTGCTTCTCTTTTTAAAATTTAAATAATTTTATTTTCAAATTCGCCCTTACTGTCTTCTGCCAGCTGTTATTTTCAATATTCTTCTTCAGTGATAAATTTAGTGTCCCAAAAACAACTACTTACTACAACGGGCTTATCACATTTCCGCGCTGATTGGTCAGTCGCGTGGGCCCTGATTGGGCCATTTGAGCTCGCCGGATTTGAATCTTTCGTGTGCATTTCCGCAAAGGTCGGTGGTGAGTTACGGAACCTGGCTATTTACTTGTTAATGTCTTGGAAAATATCAATAACAACACCCTAGGCCCTGCCTCTTAGCATGTTATTCATTCAGATGTTTAAATGCTTTCATTTGTTCCTTGTTCAGCGTCCAACGATCCCCTCTAGTTTCGTCCTCTCGTCCAGATTTCCATTCACACCCAACCTCCCCACCGCGTCCCCACCCCCCTAGCCCTCCTCCCCACCCCCTAGCCCTCCTCCCCACCCCCCTAGCCCTCCTCCCCACCGCTCCCCCACCCCCCTAGCCCTCCTCCCCACCGCTCCCCCACCCCCCTAGCCCTGCTCCCCCACCCCCCTAGCCCTCCTCCCCACCCCCCTAGCCCTCCTCCCCACCCCCCTAGCCCTCCTCCCCAGCCCGCCCCCAACCCCTCCAATCCTCCCAACCACTCCAATCCTCCCAACCCCTCCAATCCCCCCAACCCCTCCAAACCCCCCAACCCCTCCAAACCCCCCAACCCCTCCGATCCTCCAACCCCTCCGATCCCCCCAACCCCCCAACCCCTCCAATCCCCCAACCCCTCCGACCCTCAACCCCTCCGACCCCCAACCCCTCCGACCCCCAACCCCTCCGACCCCCAACCCCTCCGACCCCCAACCCCTCCGACCCCCAACCCCTCCGACCCCCAACCCCTCAGACCCCCAACCCCTCCGACCCCCAACCCCTCCGACCCCCAACCCCTCCGACCCCCAACCCCTCCGACCCCCCAACCCCTCCGACCCCCAACCCCTCCGACCCCCCAACCCCTCCGACCCCCCAACCCCTCCGACCCCCCAACCCCTCCGACCCCCCAACCCCTCCGACCCCCAACCCCTCCGACCCCCCAACCCCTCCGACCCCCCAACCCCTCTGACCCCCCAACCCCTCCGACCCCCCAACCCCTCCGCCCCCCAACCCCTCCGCCCCCCAACCCCTCCGATCCCCCCGACCCCTCCGATCCCCCCGACCCCTCCGATCCCCCCGATCCCCCCGATCCCCCCAACCTCTCCGATCCCCCCAACCTCTCCGATCCCCCCAACCTCTCCGATCCCCCCAACCTCTCCGATCCCCCCAACCTCTCCGATCCCCCCAACCTCTCCGATCCCCCCAACCTCTCCGATCCCCCCAACCTCTCCGATCCCCCCAACCTCTCCGATCCCCCCAACCTCTCCGATCCCCCCAACCTCTCCGATCCCCCCATCCTCTCCGATCCCCCCATCCTCTCCGATCCCCCCAACCTCTCCGATCCCCCCAACCTCTCCGATCCCCCCAACCTCTCCGATCCCCCCAACCTCTCCGATCCCCCCAACCTCTCCGATCCCCCCAACCTCTCCGATCCCCCCATCCTCTCCGATCCCCCCATCCTCTCCGATCCCCCCATCCTCTCCGATCCCCCCAACCTCTCCGATCCCCCAAACCTCAGATCCCCCCAACCCCTCCGATCCCCCCAACCCCTCCGATCCCCCCAACCCCTCCGATCCCCCCAACCCCTCCGATCCCCCCAACCCCTCCGATCCCCCAACCCCTCCGATCCCCCAACCCCTCCGATCCCCCCCAACCCCTCCGATCCCCCCTACCCCCCAACCCCTCCGATCCCCCAACCCCTCCGATCCCCCAACCCCTCCGATCCCCCAACCCCTCCGATCCCCCAACCCCTCCCATCCCCCAACCCCTCTGATCCCCCCAAACCCACGCACTCCCCAAACCCCAACCCTAACCCCACCCCCTCCCACTCCCACTCCCACTCCCACTCCCACTCCCACCCCCACCCCCACCCCCTCCCACTCCCACTCCCACCCCCTCCCACTCCCACCCCCTCCCACTCCCACTCCACCCCCACCCCCACCCCCTCCCACTCCCACTCCCACCCCCTCCCACTCCCACTCCCACCCCCACCCTCACCCCCTCCCACCCCACCCCACCCCACCCCCACCCCCCTCCAACTCCCCAATCCACTTTCAACCCCCACCCACCCCCCAACTCCCTCTGACCCCCCCCCCCCCCCAACTCCTCCCAACCCCCTCCCACCCCTATGGTTCTATTTCCTTGTATTTATCCTTGATGTTTTTTTCCTTCCCTGCCTTTTCCCCTGTTTCTCCGGAGTATTCTCTATTTCCAACCTGATTAACTGACCTGCACCTGACTATGATGTTGCTCTCTCCATTGGTTCCCTTCTTAGCTGAAATGGGGCTGGAGGACTATGAGGAACTTTTGAAGGACTATGACGTTTGGGAAACAATTGGGACGGGTGAGTGTTCTTATTTATTTATTTATTTGTATATAAAGTCAAGGCTCGTGGAAGAGCCAGAACAGAGTTTAGTGGAAAGGGGGCAAACACCAGCATCACCATAGAGGGACACAGCAGGGGGATAATTGGAAGAAGAATGAGAGCAAGGGAAAGAAGGTGTGCACAGGGAGTGAGCAAGCTGGATACGAGCTCAAACACAGCAAGAAGAGGAAGGATAAACTTGGGATGAAACAAATGAAATAAAACAAACGAAAAGGTGGGTGAGAGAGAATGTGGAAAACACAATAACCTGCAAAGGATTGAGTGGGTTTTGATGGGGTTTATGGGGTAGATCATAATTGAAGATTGAGGTTGGCCTGAGGAGGTGGTGAACAGAAAAAGGGGAAACCTGGGATGGGAGAATGTGATTGAACAGACTGAGGAAGTTGGTTCCAAAGTGAGATCCCCATAACAATGCCCGGCGAGCATAATCGGCGTCAGGAAAATGAACCACATGTCCATACAGCTGCAGCTATCGCTCCTGGATTATATAGGTACAGGTAACACCTGTACCTGTAATACAGGTACAGGTAACAAACCCCCTTGACAATTCGGTGGGCGAGAGCTCGGACTTCATTCTCAAATCACATCACAAACATTTAAAAAAACATGCACACCCAGATTGAGCACACACTTGTGGTTCTCACAGAAACTGACTTCAGACAGCAGCAAAAAAATAGCATCACGAATATACAAACAGGACATTGGACCAGTCATTGACTATGCCAGCTCATCCTGGGCCTCCAGCCTATCAAACACACATATCAACACCCTAAAACTACACGAAACAAAGCCCTTAGCATCATCACTGGTTGCACATTGACAACACCCACCGAGCACCAGATTTTTAATCTTCACCAAAATAGAATTGATTCATCCTTGTCTCACACTCAACATCTCCAAGTTTCGGCCGAATCCATCCATAGCCTTTTCAGATATTGTGCTATATATATATCGATTTTGGCCCTATCTCCCAATGGTGAAGAATCACTTTAAAAATTCTCGTATCCGGATCGTCAACAAAATCTAACCTTTTCATCCTTGTCTCACACCCAACCTCTCCACCAAATTTCTTCCAAATCTGTCCACAACTTTTTGAGATATTCTGTTCACAGACAAACGGACAGGGGTGAAAACCTAACCTCCGTCCACCTTCGGTGGCGAAGATAATAAAGCTATGGATAATGGCAGTTTGTGACATAATAGGGTCCATGGATGATATGGGTATGTGGGCCATAATAGCAGCGTGTTCGATTAACGATGGTATTTCTGTTCAGAATGAGTCTGCGAGGTGAGACTATGTGCCTTACTTACTGAGTGCCGTTCTAATGACTTCTATCACCAATAGTACAGCGGATAAGCTCTCGTATTTTAACAAATTGTGCATTTTTTGAGAAAAGCATGAAATTTCTAGCATAGTTAGTATATACCATGAGGTTTATTTTCGGATGTGGAGGGAAGTCATATTTGACCTCTGAGGACCGTGAGAGGTCAAATCCAAAATGGCCACCAGTCCACCGGGTCTAATGTTCAAACGTGCTTATAGGTGTCATTTCCAACTAAATTGGGGATGCCCATTCATTTGGTGATACTTTTGAGATCGCCAGAACTCAAGGACATGCATTTAGGTCACGGTCAAAGTCAAATTACGTTAAATATCTATTTTTATGATACTGCAGTTGGAACTGCTATTGGAAAAAGTTCATTTGAACTTTTAAAACTTTATTTTTTCAGGTACAGGGATAGGTACAGAACACCCAAAGACCAGAAATGATGAAAAAAAATGTGTTTACACTGCAAGGAATGATGCAATAACCTCTGAAAAAATAACTGTAGTTAACCAAGTATATCCACCAAAGCTTACATTAATTCAAGTGCAATGATGAAAATTGGTAATGATCTAAATCTAACAGTCTCCAGAACAGAAGCACAGTGCAGTGCACTTGAATGCAGCTTTGGCACACTTGCAGCGTCCAGTGCACTTGAATGCAGCTTTGGCACACTTGCAGCGTCCAGTGCACCCTTTCTTGCAGCCACAGTCGATCAATTCATGGCACGATTTTGATGCTTCAGGAAGAGTGCTCCAAAGAGGCTGCCACCCAGTTGTCTCCTTTGTCCAGCCCCAGTCAGGTGGGTCTGGCATCTCTGGATCTATGACCAATGCCTGGTTACAACAGTTGGCCTGGTAGCAAGTGCGCTTGATGTGCTGCTTGAGTGTTGCCTGGGTTGGAGGAATGTTCTCTAGAGTTCTACACTTCTGTGTGAAGAGCTGTTTCCTGGCATCATTCACTTCCGTGCTCTCACTGGTTCGGTCGTACATCAGCACCACAAATCACTCTAGCAGTAACATTGAGCCTTCACTGACCTCACTTGGCATGCCTAGGAGTTCATTGAAAGCATCATTCACCTCTGGGCATCCCCAATTTAGTTGGAAATGACACCTATAATGTTTTTCTACACTATTTGGTTCCAAAATTAAGCGCGTTTGAACATTAGACTCGGTGGACTGGCGGCCATTTTGGATTTGACCTCACGGTTCTCAGAGGTCAAATCTGACTTCCCTCCACATCTGAAAATAAATCTTATGGTATGCACTAACTATGTTAAAAATTTCATGCTTTTCTCGTAAAATGCACAATTTTGTGTATCTGCTGCACTACAAAGGTGGATGGAGGTTATGTTTTCACCCTGTTTGTTTGTTACTTGGCAAAGTTTTTTAAAAGTTTTTTTTGCAAGTATGTTGATCACTCGTGTGTGTGTGTGTGTGTGTGTGTGTGTGTGTGTGTGTGTGTGTGTGTGTGTGTGTGTGTGTGTGTGTGTGTGTGTGTGTGTGTGTGTGTGTGTGTGTGTGTGTGTGTGTGTGCGTGTTCGTGGTCCGACCAAATGATAGAGTTTGCGCTTTCTAAGCGTGCTGATTGGTCCGCGCAAGCCACTACTCATGGTCTGACAAAATCCCATATATTTTTGAGGTCAAAAGGTCAACATAGGCCAATGGGCAACCACTTTTTTCAAATTTCTAAAATCCTTAATTTTAATCCGATTGACTTGAAATTTGAAAAGGATTTACATATCGGCAAACTGAATTCAACCACCATCTATTTTTGAGATCAGCATAGGCCAAAAGGTCAACATAGGCCAAAGGTCAACCACTTTTTTTTCGAATTTCTAAAAGCCTCAATTTTCATCCGATTGGCTTAAAATTTGAATAGGATTTACATATCAGCGAACTTAATTCAATCACCAACTATTTTTAAGATCACAATAGGCCAAAAGGTCAACATGGGCCAAAGGTCAACCACCTTTTTTTCAAATTTCTAAAATCCTCAATTTTCATCGTATTCACTTGAAATTTGAATAGGATTTTCATATCAGCAAACTGAATTCAACCACTAATTATTTGTGAGGTCAAAAGGATGCTCTACTGAGTGCCATTCTGCTTTGTTCACTTGTGCCAAGTGTCGCTCTGAGTGATTTTTCATCTGTCTGTTTATTTGTCTGTCTGTGAACAAGATATCTCAAAAAGTTGTGGACGGATTTGGACGAAATTTGGCAGAGAGGTAGCTTATGTGACAAGGCCGAAATGCTTAGATTTTGGTGAAGATCCAGATCCGGATCCGGATCTGGCTAGTAGAATTTTAAAAGTGCTTCTTCACCATTGGGAGATAGGGCCAAAACTGACATGTAGCTGGATGTCTCAAAAGGTTATGGAGGGATTTGGACGAAACTTGGTGGACAGGTTGTGTGTTTGACAAGGACTAATTGATTCGATTTTGGTGAAGATCTGAATATGGATTCGGATATGAGAGTTATTTATTTTTTAAGTGATTCTTTACCATTGAGAGATCGGGCGAAAAGCGACATATAACATGATATTTAAAAAATGTTATGGATGAGTTACGACTAAACTTGGTGGAGGAGTTGGTTAGGTGGCAAGAACAAGCCGATTCGATTTTGATTCAGGCCCAAATCCAGATCCGGCCTATCAGTGGGATGCAAAACAAACTGTTCGGTCTGGCGGAGGTATGCGCTCTTTCGAGTGCCGTTCTAGTTTATCTTCTAGTTTTGTTAGTTTCCTCTTTGGAACATGCGTATTAACTTGTGCTTTTGTCGGTGCTTCTGCAGGTGGCTTTGCCAAAGTAAAGCTGGCACAGCACAAGCTGACAGGAGAAAAAGTTGCTGTGAAGATCATGGAAAAAGAAGAACTTGGGGTGAAGACATAGTAACAAACAGTTTGATGACATCTACGTCGTGCATTCACCCCCCCCTTCCCTCCCACCCCTTACCCATTGAAAGTTAGTTTGCTGATTTCATCGGCCTCAGCCGACATTTAGGAATAGTTTTATTTATTTATTAGTTTTTCATTTTGGTGATTAAAGTTAATGTAGGAGCTTATACACATCAATGTGCTTTACATTAATTTAAAATGCATTAGAAAACTCAAGAGTTCATAGAACACCTTACCCTACGTAGTCTTGAGAAAAAGGACATGGGAAGGGTCTTTTCAACATTTGCTTCGCATGATCCATATTAGCATGATCCGAAATGTCATCAAACATGATCCGAGCATGATCATGATCATGAGAAGTTTCCGAGCATTATCCATATTAGCTTTGTTCATGAGCTTTGAATAACAGGCGCGATGGTAACCATACAAAGCCGATTAGTCACACCGTCAGGTATCGGAGCAGTGCGTCGCCACGTACACTTTCCGCCAGTATTCCAGGGCCTCCATCTGGCCATCCCCCAGGCAAATGTCTGGCCCATTCCCATATCCTCAAGATATCACTCACCCTGCTGCAACCACAATGCACGTGATCAGCCCGTTGGCCTCCTCCACTTACAAGGCTCTCTCTCTAAGAGAATCTGGTGAGCAGGATCAGCGTCAGGAAAACGTGTCCATAGCGCTGCAGCTGATGCTCACATATTATACAGGTAACAAATCCCATCTGAGTTTCTCTGAGCAAACACTCGTTAGAGACAAAGTCCAACCAGTGATAGCCAAATATTTACCAAAGGCTTCGTATGGTTACCATTGTGCCTGTTATTTATTCAAAGTTGAACAAATCTAATATGAATCATGCTCAAACCTTTGTCTCAGACCCTTGGTCAGAGTCCAGGTTTCACCTCCATAGAGTGAGACTGGAAGCACCAAGGATTTAAAGACTCAGACTTTCGTCCTCCCGCCTAGGTAGCGACAGGACCACATCCCATAGTCCAGTGAACCCATGACTCCTCAGGCCTGACCCAGACATCTATTCTATTGACGTCTAGCTTACATCATGCGGAGATATGAATGCCACTGCCAAGGTAAGTGGATCTATCTGTGACCACGCCACACAAATACAGACAGGATAGCAACATCCAATATGTCATTGAAAGCCTGGATCTTAGTCTTGACCCAGGAGACCCATAATCTCAGTGGCTAAGACTACTCATGTCAGGCTTTGAGGGCCCCCATAAGGATATCCAGATTCTCTGCAAAAATGACTGCATAATCTGCGAAATCAACATCAGAGATCTTGACACACCCAAATGATGCACCACAGCTAGATCTCTTCAACATCCTCCCTATGATCCAGTCCATACAAGTGTTGAAAAGTGTGGGGGCCAATACTCACCCCCTGATGACCTTCAGTGGCAACTGGAAATAAGTTAGAGATGGCGCCACCACACCTACAGCACTATCAGCACCAGAGCATTGTTCAGATATCGGATTGATCAGCTTTGGTGACCTCTATGAAGATTGAGGATCCTCCAGAGGGTATAAAAATTTAATGAGTTGCCCGCTTTACGGAGATCAATATAGGCTGCAAGCAGTCCCTGCTGAAACTCTTGCCTTTATTCAGTGAGGACCCGAAGAGTAAGGATACAGAAAATTGTCTACCTCTATGGTCTAATGCCAGACTGCTCTGGGCACCTGTGCTCGAGCAGATGGTGGCGAACTCTATCAAGAATTATTCGATCAAAGACCTTATCCGGCACTGAGAGCATCATCGTCCCCGAAAGTTGTTGCAGTCCTGTCGATCATGCTTCTCTTTCTAGATAGGAACAAACAAGGCCCCTCTTCCAGTCAGTTGGAATGATGCTTGTGTTCTAAATAGTACACAGAATTGCATGCAACAACACGAGTGCAGCATTTCCACCATTCTTGAGAAGTTCAGCATGGATGCCACTGATCCCAGCAGCTTTTCCCCTTTCAACTGAATCACCCCAGCCTGTGTTTCCACAAAACCCAGACAGACTTCATGGTTTTATTTTAAAATGTTAAATTTCCTTCTCCTGTGTTGTATTCTCTCTTCTATTACAACTTGCTCTTCTTCCTTTTCAAAAGGCTGTTTTCAAATCTCTCAATCACTCCGATTCAAAAAATTAAATCTCTTACAGTTCTTCCTTTCTCCAAAGTCTTAACTCTCTTTCATATCACCCCTCCTCTGACATTTTGAAATGTATCTCTGACCTAAAAATCTCAAGAACCCCAGTTTGCATTTGATATTTGTATTTCATGAATCATTCCTTTTGTACATCTTCAGTGTCATACTCTTCCCTGTCTGTTCCCTCCTCTACTTGTACTTGCCCTTATTCTACCAACCCTATCTCTTACCAGTGTCCCACTCCATGCCCCCTACCTCTACTCCCTCCTACCCCCATTCCCTCACTACCTTCCCCTACCCCTCCCCTTCAAATCTCCCTCCTCACCCCTCCCCTTCAAAACTCGCTCCTCACCCCTCCCCTTCAAAACTCGCTCCTCACCCCTCCCCTTCAAAACTCGCCCCTCACCCCTCCCCTTCAAAACTCCTCCCTCACCCCTCCCCTTCAAAAATTCCTCCTCACCCATCCCCTTCAAAACTCACCCCTCACCTCTCACATTCAAAACACCTCCCTCACCCCTCCCCTTCAAAACTCCTCCCTCACCTCTCTCAGTCAAAACTCCTCTCTCACGCCTCCCCTTCAAATCTCCACTCTCACCCCCTCTCCTCAAAGTTTCCTCTTGATACCAGATGGCTGGGTATGGGTACCTCTTGCACCTACCATGGAACCTCAGCAAAGGACTTCTTTGACTTATTGGGACTGACACAATCTGTCAATTTCTCGACCCCAATCTCAATCAACAGAACATCATCTTTTCTGGACTTGATTATGACTAACTTCCCTGCAAATGTCTGCTGTTCTTCTTCTGCTCCAATTGGTTTCATCTGATCATATACTTGTTAAAGTGGACACCTCTCTGGCCGTACTCAGAGAGCCTCCTCAGCCCCGACTGGCATGGTCTTCAAGCAGCCATCAAACTTCTAGACTGGTCTCCCATTTATAGTCTGACATCAACTCATCCTGGAAATTCTTCGACAGAAATTTGCTCTCTCTCATGCACAGGCTTATCCCATCTCGGCCTCAGTTGTCATACACTTCTTCCCGTCCATGGTACACTGAAGCTTGTGGTGAGGCAGTTGCCCTGAAACAACTTGCCTTCGCCTCATGGAAGGCAAATCCAATGGAAGGTAATCGCAGTTCTTTTCACAAAGCTCGGAACAAGTGTGTGTCTACCCTCAGGAGAGCCAGGAAACGATATCTCTCTACTCTCAAGACTGAACTCTCAAACCTGTCTCCCCCCCCACCCTCCTCCAAATCCTGGTGTCGTCTGTCAAATCCGTTTCTGGTGTTTGTTCCCCCTCCATCCCCTCCGTTACCTCAAATGGCTACACAGCTAGCAGACACTGCATGTGAAAAGGCTGAATGCCTCAACTCTGTGTTTGCTTCAAAATATTGTGTCCCGAACCCATCCCTCTCTGTACCCATCTTACCCATTCGTACCCAGATGACCCTGGACTCTGTGTCCTTCTCTCCCGACAAGGTGGAGAAGTTTCTGTCAAACCTCGACTACAATTCTGCAACTGGACCAGACTGCATCAGCTCACGAGTCCTAAAATCCTGCTCTGCTTCTCTATCTTGCCCTCTCTCTGTTCTCTTCACCCTCTCTTTTGCTCAAGGTCATCTGCGTAAAGCTTGGAAAATAGCCAACATTACCACTTTACACAAAATGGTGCAAAAACAGATCCTTGCAACTACAGACGAATCAGCTTGCTCCCAATCATCAATCATCAGTCAGGTCATGGAATCCATAATCGCTTCTGACATTAAATCCTTCCTCTTCTCCAATGGCTTTATCTCAGATCAGCAATTTGGATTCAGACCAGGTCACTCTACTCTGGACATGCTGCTTCTGCTGTCTCAACAATGGATGGAGGTCCTCAATGCCAAACAGGAAATTAGAGCAAGGGAGCTTGACATATCACGTGCCTTCGATTATGGTCTGGCACCCCACCCTGCTCACCAAACTCTCCTCCTATAGTATCCATGGAAACCTCCACGCATGGCTCGTGGACATCCTTTCCTGTCGTAGTCAATGTGGCTCTAAATGGAGTTCTCTCATCTCTTCCTGTCCAGGCTGGAGTTTCTCAAGGCAGTGTTCTTTGCCCTCTGCTTTTCCTAATCTTCATCAATGATCTTTCCAACTCTTGAAAATCCTATTTATCTGTTTGCTGATGACTACACCCCCTGCAACTCCATCTCTCGTCCCTTAGATCGGCAGGGAGCAGCCTCTTCACTCCCTGTACCCTTGGATACAATTACAAACTAGTCAAATATGTGGGACATGTCTTTCAATCCTGACAATTCTCACACTTTCACCTTGTTTCTCTGAAAGGACCCTCTGAAAAACCCTCCCATCTACTTTCTCAAAAATTCTCTCGAAGAAGTTCTGTCACTCAAGCTTTTGTATCTCACTATCTGCCATGATCTTTCCTGGGAAAACCACATTTCCAAGCTGGCCTCCAAACCCGTCGCCGACTGGGCATCCTCCGTCGTGTGAAGTCCTTTGGCACCTCAGAGCTCCTCACCACATACAAAGCTTTCATCCGCAGCTTGATGGAATACTGCTCTCCCCTCTGGGCTGGTGCTCCTGTCTCACACATAACTCGACTTCAGACTGTAGAAAACAAGGCTTTTAGAATCATTGGTATCTCCCATGATGAAGCTGAATCTGAGGGGCTTTCACTCACTGCAGGCATGTTGGCAGTCTTTCTATCTTCTACCTATGCTACACTGAATCATCTGTTTTGAAGAAGAATTTTTTCCTTTTTGAATCTTCTATTAATCTTCTATTTTGTACTTGTACCTGTGTCCTATATTTACCGTAATCATTGTACGTGATGCATTATTGTTTATTCTTTGTATGTGCTTATAAAAGGCGTTCCTTTGCTCCTCTTCCACCTGATTATTGTGCGGAAACTGTAACCTTTCCATTTGCCTTCCAGGCGGACTTGCCACGAGTCCAGACTGAGATTGCTGCCATGAAGAACCTCAGTCACCAGCACGTGTGTACGTTGTATCAGGTCATAGAGACATCAAAGAGGATATTCATGGTGCTTGAGGTATGAAACACAAGAGGGTTGTATGCACCGTACAGTACAAAGGGTTTTTTTTTTCTTGCTTTCTTGAAAGTAATTTTGTGATTGTGTTTCGCAGTATTGCCCTGGTGGTGAGCTCTTCGACTACATCGTCTCTAAGGACCGTTTGGAAGAGAGTGAGGCAAGGGTGTTCTTCCGCCAAATTGTCTCTGCTGTTGCGTATGTCCACGGGCAGGGATTTGCTCATCGAGACCTCAAGCCAGTAAGTTTAATTTCTCCCTGCGACTCCTAGCTCGCTGCTTCTCCATTCCCTTCTACCACAGTCTGCATTTATCAACTTAAAACAGTGGCAACACAGCAAATGTCTCATGGCACGTTATTTTTTAATCAAATTTTGTCATGACATTTCTATTTGTGAGATTAACAGGGTTGAGGTACAGACCTGATGTTACCTTTATTATTAGTTTTTTTTTTTTTAATCTCTCCATTTTTTTTTCTGCTAGGAGAACCTTTTGATCGATGAAAACCACAACCTCAAGCTCATTGACTTTGGCCTTTGTGCCAAGCCAAAGGTATTGAATGAATGGGGATTTGGCAAAATGTAATCCAGACTATCTACAACGACTTCACTATGGAAGGGAATAGTTTTACCAACATAGAAGAGAGGATCAGTGTTCATTGCCCATCTGATGCAAATGTTGTCGTTTTTTTTTTTTTCCTCTTTTTATTTATTTAATTTTTTTTGAACAACTTGTTAAATTCTAGAAAATATGATGGTTGCTTTTAATTGGTTAGAAACGTGTCGATATTACACTGTCCACAGCCATAAGGATTGTCGATTCGACGTGATTTAAATTTATATGGATTTGCACACAAACTGACAGCTTGGCGAGCATGCAACGAGCCAAAAAGGCGAACCTGCCACACGTGGGGTTATAAGTTCCGATTATTTGTGCAAGGAAGCATTTTTACCTCCACCACCAAAGGTGAACGGATGTGTATTCACCCCTGTCTGTATGTGTTTTTGTGAGCATGATATCTCAAAAAGTAATCTGGATTCACATGAAACTTGTTGGACAGGTTGGATGTGTGACGAGGACGAAATTGATTCGATTTTGGTGAAGATCCAGAGCTGGTAGCCCAGATACGAGAATTTTTAAAGTGATTCCTCACTATTGAGAGAATGGGCCAAAAACGATATTTCAAAAAGTTGTGAGATGGGTTATGACAAAACTAGGTGGATGAGTTGGTTATATGACAATAACAAGCTGATTAGATCTTGGTTTTAGTTCCAGATGCAGATGCAGCCTATCGGTGGGATACAAAACGTAAACTATTCAGTCTGGTGGAGGTATGCGCTCTACCGAGTGCCGTTCTTGTGTATTACATGCTTTTTGTTACCGATCTAATATTGCAATTTATTCTGCAGTGAATGCATCTCGTTTAATTGGTTATTTTTGGTTTTGTTTTTTTGAAACATGACTTGCGGACCCCATTATGACCTGACAGGGTGGGTTGGAGTGCCGTTTGCAGACGTGCTGCGGAAGTCCCGCCTACGCCGCCCCAGAGCTCATTCGAGGGAAGGCTTACATTGGTTCGGAGGTGAGGATTCAGAACGGTTTCTGATGGAAAAATTGTTTTCTATATACCACACATTTCTTTTTCGCAAGTACATTGTTGTTTGAATGTTTTCTTGATTTTTTTTTTCCTGCTTCCCTCCATGGCTCAAATTCCAATTGGTTTATACCGTTGAGTGTATTTTCCTTGTTTTGCAGGCTGACTTGTGGAGCATGGGCGTTCTGCTGTATGCGCTCCTTTGTGGGTTTTTACCTTTTGACGATGAGAACGTGGTGGTTTTGTACAGGAAAATACAGGTACTTTCAGCCTGTCTAATGCATTATCACAATACAGTAAGGTACGGTCTTTTAATAGAGTTTTGAAGCTCATATAATTGCAGACCGAAGTAGTTTGCAGGCACAAGTAAAATGGGATGTTAATTACACAAAAATGATTTTTTTTAGGAGCAAATGATATAACATTAACATGGTTTTTCAAAGGGAAAAGTTACCGATGAAACAAGCGACACTTTACTACACCGACTAAAGAGGGCAGGGATAGTCATTTACACGCATTGAACATTGTTTTTATATTTATTTGCAATTATAAAACTTTTACTGATAAAAGTACGCTTTCATTGGTGCGCATGTACAAACAGAAGATTGTGTGGCTCATCAAATTAATTATAATGGCATTGTTTGTACTTTCAGCGTGGAAAATACGAGCTTCCATCATGGCTATCTTCGAGCAGCGTTCAACTGTTGAATCAGCTTCTGCAGGTATTCTTTACTCTCCTTGCACAATCCATCCAATTTCAAACGATTCAAGTTGACTCTACAGCAATGATTTTCAAACTGAATTGTTTGTCTGAGGCATTGCAACTAATTCCATACCACTACCACTATTACCACCACTACAACTTCTTTAATTGCCCAAATCATTGCTACATTGCTAATTTAATGCTAGGAGACGGGTCGCCAGCTTGACGTCCATCCGAGGGATGGTGCACCCTGTAATGCAGCGGCCCTGCCTGTGAAGCACTAATCTGACAGTTTATGGTAATCTAACCTGGAGTAGACTGTTCAAAGGTAAGTGAGGTACAGTTTGTACCAGCGATGCCACTTTTGCGACCTCAATTTTGTTTCCACAGTTAGCGGGAAAATTGAGGAAAAGTACTTCATTTAAAATAAAGGTTAATTGGGGTGGTGTTCAGGACTATTCCTGGACTTCAATAGCATTAAACTTTCGAGTTTTTTGTTGTTAAAATCACTATTTAATTAAAATTGAGGTAAAATTGAAGAAACACGGTGTGGGGTATCATGTTCTATGAACTCTGTAGCTGTTTTCTTTTTGTTTGTTTTTTGCTCCTTTTTTTTTTTTTTTTTTGAAGACATTCTAGGTTTATTGCCTTGGTATTTCTTATTTTTTTATTTTTGCTATGAGATGTGTTCAGAATATTCTACAAGTGAGATTGAATTTCTTTTCCAAAACCAACATTTTATTTTTCAATATAATGAAATTATTAATATTCAATTTTTCCTTTGATGAAGTATACATGTACATAATACCCCAGTTTGCACGAAGATTAAGTTCTGCACAGAGCACAACGTAAAGCACGTGTCGATGAGGATACATGGACCGGCGGACGCGCTAATTCTGGGGTTGACTCGCTACCACTGGGGACATAATAATGATTATATATTAGGCCGAAAAAAATATATTGCTGGTCTCTGGTCAGACCAAAGCTCCAGAATTTATGCGGTTTTTTTGGGGGGGGGGGGGTTGAAAAGCATAGATTGCACATATAAATGTGTTGTTTTTGTGTCCTCATGCCTTGCGGTCCTCCTCATCTGCTGTGGTGCCGTCCAGAGAGAAATTAAAGACAGCCAATGGGACAGGTCGGCCTTTTTGTAAATAATGAACACAAGCTCAAGTTATTTTAAAATGTATTTATTCTGAAAATCATTAAGTTCTTCAAGCATATTATTATAGACTGCAATTTCGTGTTCGAGATCGCCTCGCCGTACCGTCAAACATTCCAATGCGTCGATCGCATCAACACTGCGCATGCGCAAGTGGTCTAACAGGCCGATGGTCTCCCACGATCTCTTCTCCCAGTCCACCAGATTATCACAGACACTTGTAACTTCATGACAAACGAGATAGGATCCAGGCCTAACTAACGAGACCACCCGCAGCTCTCTCGGCCTCCTGGTTGCTTCACACGAACCCGACAAAGAACGTCTTCGTTTCAATAAATGACAATATCCAGCCGATTGGATTCATGACGGCACGGCACATAAAACTACTCATCTTTGGAACGGCTGGTTGGATTTGGACAAACTAAACGTAGTTTTGTAGGGGAGAACCGTGCGCGAACGTCGATACCAATGGCGACCCTCACAGACCCGTATTTCTCAGCCTTAACAGTAATAACCTGAAAACATTGATGTACACTCTTACACTAATTAATATTAGTAATTACTATGTCATCCACCTTAAAATTTTCTATTTCAGCTCTATGCTTGTGCTTTTTCTTGACACTTTGGGCTCAATTTGAGTACTAGCACTAGCTGCACATTTTTGTGTCAGAAGAGCACTATAAAATAAGCACATGATTCACTTCAAAATGTGTTATACAAATAATTAAAGTGTGGAGTCGATATGGTGGCACGCAGCGCAGGAAGACAACAATGTTACATATGTAATGCGAGTGCTGTCTGATTGAGAGAAGATGTGCTCAGAGACACATTCTCATTGGCTGCCAGTGATGTCAACACGGTCACGTTTCTGGGCGTCGCGGTGCATTTTAACATGTAACTTTTGACTTGGTTGATGGATTTTGTTATTTTTTTTTTTTAGGTAGTGAAAAATCGCACCCGTATCTGATGGAAACGGTTCAGTTTGACATCTTTAATATTAAATAGGCAAAACCTAGAAATCTAACATATCCCTTGAGAATTAACCTTTGGAACTAACCCTTTGAACTACCCTTTGGAATTACCTTTTAGAAACCATTATAATTATACACGGTGGATTAGAAAGGTTCTTTTTCTTCATTTTGACAGCCAGATGGACAGCCAGACCTCTATCCCTGCCCTACCTACACATCGTTTAACTGTCTTTTTCTGGGAGCTACCTAACATTCTTCTCTCCTTGTCCCGCTTTCCTGGTTCTTGGTCTCTTTTTCTCTGCTGTCCCCACAATTATCCAAACTGAGGTCAACATTCTCATATTTCTCCAATTTTGTTTTCCTGAAACAGGTGGAGCCAAAGCAGCGGATTTCCATCAAAGAATTGCTTGTCCACCCATGGCTGACTCAGGAATATGGCTGTGATGTGGAGTATCACAGCAAGTTCCCGGTAGGTGGTGACTGCAGTTTGTTTTTTTAAATATTTAAATTGCTCCAATTGCATTGCTGGGCCTCAAATCTTGCAGCATGTTTGTGGAGTCTGTAATGGAAGGTGATTTATTTTCATCCTCTTTTGGTCATTGTACTTGCAGTATTTATACAAAGGGTGAAGGTCTGGTGACTTTGTTTTTTCTATTCTCGGTTACCCACAATTCTATGATATGTGGATGTCACTTTGTGTTTGAAAGCAACCGTTATATTTCTCTTACCTAGCACTTGTCCACACATCCTGCCCTCAACCCCACATTCTTCTGGCATTCTCCTAACTTTAGCTGCACCACTTGGATCACCAGTGTATTGCCGAATTGACCACATGGTTTGGCGGTAATCACAAGACCATGTCGTGCCTTGTCTCTGAGGTAAGAATGATGACACCTGGTCGCAGCTGCATTTATATTCCGTGCATGGCATTTAACTGCCATTGTGCTTCTTGTAGCTTGAAGCACCTTTCAGACTCTTAAATTAAAAGTTTATCCATACCAGTTAATCTACAATATTTTATTTAAATATAAAGCTAATCCACTTGTCAAAATGGATAAAAAAATCGTACCCGTGTCCGAAGGAAGCGGTTCAGTTTGGTATTTTTAATATGAAATGGGCAAAGCAGATTTATAGTATGAAATGCACGTTTCAATATCATGGGTACTGTATACATAATGGGTATGCCTCTGAACATTTCATTGGTTATTGTACCACTATGAATCCAACTATGGTGACCATTTTTGCTAACATAATGAAGCACCTCTCTTGCTCCTCTTGCTGAGCAGCTTGCAAAGTGGAAGCATTGAAATTAACGGTACCCTTTAGAATTACCCATTAGAACCCTTTAGAATCACGCATTAGAACCCTTTAGAATCTCGCATTAGAACCCTTTAGAATCACGCATTAGAACCCTTTAGAATCACGCATTAGAACCCTTTATAATTACTCTTTAGAACCCTTTTGTAGCATATTTCAAAAAGTTGTGGATGGCATGACAAAACGAAGTGAATGAGTTGGTTAAGTGATAAGAACCAGCTGATTCGATTTTGCTTCAGGTCCGAATCCAGATCTGACATATCGGTGGGATACAAACCGTAAACTGTTCAGCCTGGCGGAGGTATGCGTTGTACCGAGTGCCGTTCTAGTTACGTGCTGCACCTCTTCTGATCCACGGCCTGTATATGTGTGATGTAGACCTTGGGCCCGATTAATGAATCTTGCCCTGCTCTATTATCCACTTACCCTGGATCTGGTAACGTATGCCAACTTTTCCTAAAGATAGATAAGTAGGTCTAATTGAACAATAGCACCTACTTTGTTTCGACTGCTTGTTGTACAGGGACAACTAAGCCAGGGAAAAAGTTGAGGCCTTTTCATGAGGGATATTTAAGAGAAATTCCATAAAGCTCGCAGTGTTAGTGTGAGGAATCTCAGAGGATATCCCGGAGACTCAATAGCTCAGTGGGCTGTCACCGTAAGTGATGTCCATGGGTTCAAGCCCCAGGTCCAGAGTCAGAAATTTTTCACACCAGCCCCACGCAGGCATCTACTTCCTGTTTGTTAAATAAAAATTTGTATAAAACATTTGGTTATGGTAGTTATGTATATTTTTGCCTCGGAGGATCTTGTGGAGAGTCTCAGAATTTCTAAAAGTATCTACACATAAAAGCTAAATCGATGCTAATGACATGAAATAATAAAATCGGGTCCACAATCACTTTTGAGAGAACACTCATCATTTGGTCTTTAATGCTTAATATCAAAGCCATAATAGTTGCTTCGTATTTTCCTCCATCCCTTATTTCTCTTTACTCGAGTGGAAGTATGACCACTTGACCGCCTGCTACTTGATATTGGTGGCCATGAAGGCATCCGGGCGACGACCTTGCCTTCTCTCTTCTACACAGTTGCTCAATGAGCGACATGATCGTTCGACCTCCATATCTCATGCTCTTACCGAAATCAAGGTGTGTGGTTTTAGGCCCAGAATGGTGCAGTTGCCTGTTCTTTTTGTTTAGTTGTTTTTTTTTCTCATCTCGTGATTGATGATGAAGATGAGGATTCTGATGTTTCGAGTTTTCTGAGTTATTTTTTTTATTTTTCAACCAATGTTTTGGATTGAAAGTTTTCTCAAATTGTCACCACCTAGGTTTTAGATGCACACCAGGCCTTGTCATCCTTTTTTTTCGTGTAATTGCCGATGATGCTTTGGCTCTGTGCCGCACTAAATTAGTGAAATGATTTAAAAGGCTTCAACAGGTGAAGTTGCTTTTTAATAACGTATGTGCAGGTAGTGGATAAAAAAAAATGGAAACACCTGGGTAAATGAGGGGCACCAGACAATGGCATTAATTAAGCAAACACCATCCCAGCATGCTTAGGGTAATGTGCAAAAATGCTGCACAGGCCTGGTTGCCTATAATTATGGCTATCATGGCTGCAATAGGAGACCCACCCTAATCCCCCCCAATGCCCCCATTCACAGAGCACGTGTGGTCACCCAATGGTTTGATGAGCATGATACTGGTGTTATACATGTCATGGCCTTCTCAGTCACCAGATCTGAACCTAATCGAGCATTTGTAGGATATTCTGGAATGACGCTTGAGGACAGCGATTTCAACCTCCATCAAACAGGTGTGAGTTGATTGACTTTCTCGTGGAAGGATGGTGCCGCATCCCTCCTGCAGAATTCCAGACGCTGTTAGACTCTATGCCATGATGCATATATGCCGTACTTGCTGCATATTGTGGCCCAACACCCCATTAAGTGACTTTACATTGGTGCTTCCATTTTTTTCGTCCAATACTTGTACATTTTGTGCATTCCTGAAATGAAAACATTGGCTTTGCATCCACAATATACGCTGGCAGGATGGCTTAGAGGTACGCACACTCCCCTCTAAGCTGTCTAGCCTGGGGTTGAATCTCGGCCCAGCTATAAACTGCCGTCCTGATGTTTTTCGGGCAGAGCAAGGAATTGATGATGTGTGCCGTCCCTAGATTTGACGTTAAACTTGGTGTCCCATCTGCTGGCATTAGGTGTTGGACGTTGAAAGATTCCACGGTGTACTTCGTGAAGAGTAGGCAAGCTATCGCTGGCACCCTGACAAAATTGCAAAACCCTGAACACACAGTCGAGTATCCCGTGTCGGAGTAGCGACCCCTCCAGGATTGTAACCCCAGCCTAGAAACTGCTTCGTCAGAACTGACTCTCTGTATAGAGCATGGCAAATGATGATACACGATAATCTGAGTTATGGTTATTGATAGAAAAAGTATGCAATTAATGGTACAATGGCTTCTCATGGATCATATGATTGATTGTCTCTTTATTGGTTTGTTCGGTGTCATTGATCTTTGACTAGCAAGTTTGTCTCTTGTAAGATATATTTTTATTTGACTTCATTTGCATTTTGGAGCTGTCCTGTGACAGTAACTGTAGTTGCCCGGGTACGTTGCGGATGTGTTCTGCTGCGTGTTACGCAGACCCAGTGGATTCGACGATCAGATCGTGATGAAGCCCTGGACCCAAGCTGCAGCAAAACAGAACGTTGTGCTTTTGGCTCTGTGGATTTTGAGGATGTGGATGATTACTTTGATGACTGTCCATTTACCAAATTTAATTCCAGCAGTGGGGTAGGCATCTCTCTTATGGTTCCTATCATTTATGCTGTATTCACTTCGTTCTCAGTTATTAATTTGTTCATTTGTATGTTATTTGTTTTGGCATTTTATTTGTGAATCTTGCCGTATTGGATAATGAAACAACTTTTCCGGGAAGGAATACGCGTACTTTGAGGAAGTCTTCTTTCATGGCACGTGATGATGTGAGAATCGTGACGGAAGTAAAGCGAGCTGTAATTGAATCAAATTTGATTAGAGAATGAAAGCTTTTTGACACAATATAAATTGCATGCAACCTCTTCTTTCTGCCGTTTCATTTTTCTGAATCTCCCATCCAGACTTCTATTTATTTATTTTTATGTTTAATCCCCTTTCTCCTGAATTTCCTGCACCGATATATCTTTATCCATTACATATACTCCCCTGCACTTCACCTCAGGTTGTTCACACACGTCCCAAGTCTTTAGACTTTGCCTCGCCTCCTCCCAAGCGACATCGGTTGCCTTCTGGAAACGAAGAGAATGGACCCATGTATGGCATTCCTTGGCCACGCAGGGCTGTGCTTTCATCGCTGCCACCACCACCACTATTTACAGCATTACCTCCTGTTTCCCCGCTGGTCCAAAACAACCGACGCCATCAACAGTATGATGAGCTCAGAAGCCCATGGCCATCTTTGGATATTGGCTTGCCATCACCCCAGTTGAAACGCCCATCTTCAGAAGCTCTCAATTATCCGGCAACACCAAGCTATCAGCGGAACAAAGCATTGCACAAACCACCCGGAACACCTGTATTCCCACGACCTTCACAAGGTAGGTATAATACATGCTAGATGGGATGATATTTTGCAAATTAGGTACGTTATGTTAAGGCAAGAACATTTGCATATTTACAAAGCAAGAACACTATCATTCCTGCCCTTACTCCCACTACTGCTTCCCGTAACTTGTACTGTTTAAAGCAGCACTTTATACGGGATGTAAATTAGTTGTTCTTCAGTTCTTGTGTTTACGTTTGTGTGAGTTGGATTTATCCTTTTATATATAAAAGAAAGTTTTTGTTTGTTTGTCTGCACGCACTAATCTACTGAACGGTGAAGGATAGGAGGAAACCTCTGAAACAAAAAATGTCGGGACGGGCCCCGGGAAGGTTATAGGCTAGGTGGCGAGGCCGGTCCAGGCCGCCTCAGCCGGGCTGGGTCCATTTCGCAATAAATCTTCTTCTTCTTTCAAAATTCTCTTGAAGTACAACTTATGCACTTAATAGGAATATCTGACTGATTGCAACACGTGCTTTCAAAATTCTCTCTCGCGGGGCCCGACAGAAGAAAGAACAAGGAATCGTTAACACTAACTGATACTGGGCTCGCGTCAGACCTATGTACAGGAGATTGAATTCATTCAAAAAGAACCTGGGCAACGCCGGGTGCATTCAGCTAGTCCTTTATAAAGAAACCGCCAAGGATGTGGTTTCAATCCAGTATAAAATTCATTTTGGGATAAATGAACAATCTTAATGCAACGACGAGTCCAAATTGCAGCCTGGTACCTTGCATGGTATTGTGGGATAATTAAAGGTTGAATACAAAAATAAACAATGTAATGTAAGCACAGTAGAAAGATACTGAGCACCTGTGGTGGTGGTGTTAGAAGGAAGTAGAGGATGGGGAAGACCGAGAAATACTTGGCTAAAGGTGGTGGAAGAAGAAATGCGGGCAAGGGGGTTAACAAGGGGAGATGCAGAAAATATGGCAAAATGGAGAAGATTGTCATGGGGCCCGCAAGGCTAACCCCCGCTCTTGCAGGGAAAATGGCCTTAAAATGCCTGTGGTGTGTTGTTGTTGTGGTGGTGGTGTCATGAGCCTCAGTATTTGAGCCTCCCAAGACCCTTTCTGGACTTCAATTGCACTGAACAAATTTTCTAGGGTGACCAAGCAGCGTGACCTTGGTTCGGTTTCGCTAAACAATTGATGCAGATGCAGATGCAGAGCTTTATAAATGAAAAAAACAACAAAAAAAACTATTCTCATGAAGATTAAACATCTCTTCTTATACCCACAGCTGCTACAGTAAAGTAATGCATCCCATTAATTGTATTTTGTGTATACAAGACCTAGGCTCATAGAAGAGCAGGAAGGCAATGTAATGGAGGAGAGAATTTCAAATTTTATATGATAATGATATATAGGAATGAATATATATTATAGGAATGCATGATATAATGGGATAGAGGAGATGCAATGTCGCCGGTAAGTATGAGCTTCAAGAGGGGTTAATAGGGTATTAAAGACCATGCATGGAAATTGAGGATGACATTAGATCGTTGTGCTGCACCTTGAAGCCCTGAAGGGAGGGGAGGGGGTGAGATTGCACCCCCTCAGGAATACAGTTCCACAAGCTGGGGAGGAGTGGACAAGGGGTTGAGGTGAACATTAAGTCTGGATTTTGAAGTTTAACAAAGAGGAAGTTGCTTGAAGAACATGTGCATCCTTGATTAAATGGGGAGGGTCAGAGGGTTGAAAGAGCATGAGGAGCAAGACCAGAATAGAGGCAGTTAAAAAAAAAAACATGGGTGACCAACCTGTCTGTGGTGGGAGAGGGTTAACTACTATGTTTCTGCTTCGTTGTGCGAGATGTCAATGATTAGATTTTTGGATTTCACAATATCTGAGATTTGAACACAGGGTACTGGCCCATAGGGGAGAGCAGTATTCCATTGACCTACGAACAAAGAAAGGCCTTTGTAGGTCATGAGATGTTCAGATTTACTGATGAAGAACTTCCGCGAAGGAGGATGTTGAGTCTGCAGCTAGCCTTTGAGGCCAACTCGGATA
This sequence comes from Myxine glutinosa, assembly GCF_964187855.1. Lineage (NCBI taxonomy): Eukaryota > Metazoa > Chordata > Myxini > Myxiniformes > Myxinidae > Myxine > Myxine glutinosa. The sequence continues at coordinate 157,341,553 of NC_136264.1, read as the reverse complement.
TACGGTCTTCCCAGAGGGGAAGTTGCATCTGATGGTGAGGCCGATAAGTTCAAGCGACTGACCTCCTTTCAGTGGTCGATTGTAGACATAGATTGGTGAGTTTAGGAGACCGGGTGAAAGTATGAGATTTGCTTGGATTGGATGACATTTTCCATTTGGGCAGCAGAGAGGACAGTAGCTACTGCTGTCCTGTCCTTGGGATGGGGATTCAGTATGACAAAGAGTAATCTACAAAATATCAAGAATCACCACGTATAAACTGACAAGAAACATTGACACACAGCATAAGGTGGAAAAAATCGTTATCTTTGGAGATTCGTAAATGAAGCTCAAGTTCTCCACAGAGCAGTGTCTCTGCAGCACTTTGCCAGCACAATGAAATATTCATTAGAAAGTCACAACCGTTGATCATGGGGGTAAAAAAAATAAAAACGCACTTCCACTGCTCGAGGGAAACCGGTACACCTTTACAGAAATTGTACCTGCATCTGGCGACATTATTTGAACCTTGTCACTTTGCAGGTTATGTCCGCCGACAGTGCATGCAGAAATTTGTGCACTTAGTAGTGCAGCATATGTTTTGCATTTTGTTTTGAGGGTTGCTTGTTGGTTTTTGTTTGTGCACTCAAATTCACAGATAAAGTAGAAGGCACGGGATGGGAGGAAGGGTGGTGGGAGTTGAGACCGGCATCTTACCTGTGCTTGTTGAGAGCTCCTTATACCCAGCCTTATTTGCAGTCTTATCTTGAGCTTTGGAGTGGCCAACAAGGTGCTAGACTTTCCGATGCCTTAAGAACTGCTTTAACTTCGTTGACTTATACTCTTGGTTTTAATCTTTGAAGAGCAGTTGTGGTTCTATAAATACCCCAGCTACAATTGGCCAGAACACAACTAATTTGCAACCATATAAACTGGCACCGTTCGTTGTATCAGCTTGAGATCGGTACTTTCCAGAGTCTTGCGGCAGGTCTTGTCATATTAACACCGTATTTTTCTGCTGACACGAGAATGGCTTTATTAGGGGGTCACAAGAACAGTGTCAAACAGATGCTGGCCACTTCTCGATTACAGGTTGGTACATCGAACACACACACACACACACACACACACACACACACACACACACACACACACACACACACACACACACACACACACACACACGTACACTCGGCATTTTTAATCAAAGGGCAATACGTTGTACTTCACAAACGCTTCTGAAATGTCTTGAGGGTTGGATTAATCTGGAGGGTTGGATCAAATTTTTGAGTTATAACTATGAGCCAATTGTGTACTGGGTGAAGAGGCTTGAGAGAAGAAGAAGGTAGACCTGAAGTGAAGTACAACACTTCACAAAAGTCGGATAACATCACCTTCATCAAGCAACAATGCTGCTTATATATGGTGCGGGCAAAAATCACTTCCTCTTCGGTGCCAAGCTAAGTGTTGGTTACTTTTGTTTGAACCTCTTCTTAAAATTAATGAAATGAAATATTTTTAATAATTCTCACACAGATTTCAACATCACTGTAATGCATATTGTCAGGTTGTTTAAACTTTATTTTTATATTCATGATACGTACCCACATACATGACAGCTGCATTATAGTATTAAAAAAAAAAAATAACCACCTTTAGAGGCCATTTTTCCCCGCAAGCGGGGGTTGGCCTTTTTCGGGCACCGTGGTTGTTGTTGTTTTTTGTCCCCTTTTTGAAGCAATGTTTTACGGCCGGATGCCCTTCCTGACGCCAACCCTTTTTGCCGCCTTTAACGACAAACAGGGAATTACCAGTGAACTGGTACTCAATTAGCCGACCTCGGAAGGATGACAGGCTGAGTCAACCCCCCTGGCGTTAATTCAGCAATCGACCGGGATTCGAACCCAGGATCCTAGGATCCTAAGCCGGCACCCTAGCCGCTAGCCCAACACCAGGGTTAGCTGCATGTTAGCTGCAACATGTTAGCTGCAACACCAGGGTTAGCTGCATTATAGTATGATCTAAGATAATTTGTAATACTGGCTACTGCATGATGCCCATCCCCTCCATCCCCCACTCTGAGCTGAGAGCTCCCTCCACCAGATAGAAACCATACTTGGATTACCAACATGCAAAATTTTGTTGGATTTGGTTCAGTATATATGTGTGTGTGTGTGTGTGTGTGTGTGTGTGTGTGTGTGTGTGTGTGTGTGTGTGTGTGTGTGTGTGTGTGTGTGTGTGTGTGTGTGTGTGTGTGTGTGTGTGTGTGTGTGTGTGTGTGTGTGTGTGTGTGTGTGTGTGTGTGTGTGTGTTTTTTTTTGTTGTTGTTTTTTGATGCACATATAACCAAATAAGTAAACAAATATAAAAATTCACTATTATAATGAATGTGTACACACACACAAATGTATTTTCCCTTGTGGGTCTTCATTTTTTCACAGCATGATAACCTTTAGAAGGGCATCTTCATCACAGTTCGGTTGTCATGAACATTATATATATATATACAGTCACGTGAAAAAGTAAGTACACCCCATGTAAAGTTTTGACTTTTTCAACATATTTCAACCGACAGCTATTTGATCTTCATTTCAACAATATTGATAGATAAAGGTGATATTGTAGCGGCTACCGCTGGGTTTTCACAATCGCCTTGCACCTATCAAGGACGCGGAGCGATCACCATGCCGGGCTCGTCCAGGACGCCCGGTCAGGCCCGCGCTCAACTTGCCAGGCCTCGGTCGGGATGCCCGGGCATGCCCGGGCAGGCTCGCCCTCAACTTGCCAGGCCGCAGCCAGGACGCTCGGCCATGCCCCCTCTCGCCTTTCCTGGGCAAACGCTCTGGGATAATGTGTGTATATATATTGCTGCCCGATAAACGGGCTTTTCAGAGTACCTGAGTGTTTTGTTTGAATAAAGCAACTCGGACGAATTCCAGCTTTTTGTCGCGTCCATTCTTCCGATCGACGTGGGAGCCCGAGCTCCTTCATTGGTGACCTACCGACATGGACACGGCAGTGGCCCTTAAAGTGGCAGTGGCCCTTCTGGGAGGCTCACGCGGCGGTTTGGTTCGCACAGGCGGACTCCCTGTTCGCCCTGCGAGGCATCATGGCCGACGACACCCGCTTCCACCATGTGGTAGCAGCGCTCGGTTCAGCCACCGCGGCCCGCGCCCCGAGCCTCCTCGAGAGCCCGCCAGCCGCTGACAAATACGGCGCGATTAAAAAGCTCCTCCTCGATGCTTTCGCCCTCCCATCGGCGGAACGCGCACGGCGTCTGCTCGACCTGCCCGAGCTCGGCGACACGCGCCCTTTCTGAGCGAATGGACTACATGCTTTCGCTGCTCGGCGAGCACTCTCCGGCAATTCCTGTTCCGGGAGCTGTTCATCCGTCAGCTGCCTCGCCCTGTACGCCTCGCCCTGGCAAGCACGACGATCACGGATCCCCGTGCCCTTGCCAGGGAAGCCGACAAGATCTCCGCCACAGGCCAGCGCATCGCAGCAGCGACCTGAGGCCCACCGCCGTCCGACGCAACACCCATGGCGCCCGAGCACCCGGCACGGTCGACGACCGAACTGCCGACGCAATTGGCGGCCGCTACACCGAGCCGACCACCTCCAGCACGACGACCGGGGCCTCCACCTGACCAAGCGTGGTGTTACTATCATGCCAGGTTCGGACAGAAGGCCCGGACATGCCGACCCCCGTGCACATTCGGCAGGCCGGGAAACGGCCGGGCCGGCGTTCATTACCAGCCATGAGCGCCGGCCACACGGGCAACTTACTGTTCATCACGGATAAAGCGTCCGGACGGCGCTTCCTGTGCGACACCGGCGCCCAACTGAGTGTCATACCCACCTCTGACCAGGACAGGCTGTCCGCGGTTTGCGGCCCCTCCTTGGTTGCGGCCAACGGATCGGCCATCCGCACCTTCGGCCCGCGCAACGTCACCCTCTGCTTCGGCGGCCAACGCTTTGCTTGGACGTTTGTAACCGCAAACGTGCCCATGGCTCTGCTAGGCGCTGACTTCCTCTGCGCACACGGACTGCTGGTGGACGTCCAACGGCGTCGTTTAATCAACGCCGAAACCTTCAGCTCCCTGGTATGCACATTGAGCAGCTCCGCGCCGACCGAGCTGGCATGCGCCCTCCCGGCGGCGAACGAGTTTGCTCGCCTGCTCACGGAGTTCCCGGCCCTCACGCGGCCGACGTTTTCGGCCGTCGCAGTACGGCATGGGATCGAGCACCACATACCAACCACGGGCCCGCCGGTCTATGCCAGAGCCCGCCGCCTCGACCCAGCCAAGCTCGCCGTGGCCAAAGCCGAGTTCGACGCTTTAGAACACCTCAGCATCGTGCGGCGCTCCAATAGCGCGTGGGCTTCGCCACTACACATCGTCCCAAAGCCAGGGGGCGGCTGGCGCCCATGTGGCGACTACCGCCGCCTTAACGACGCTACCACCCCCGACAGGTATCCGATCCCGCACATCCAAGACTTCTCCGCCCGTCTGGCGGGACGGGTCATTTTTTCGAAAATTGATCTCATACGGGGATATCACCAGGTACCTGTCAGGGCGGCCGACGTCCCTAAAACGGCAGTCATCACGCCGTTCGGCTTATTCGAATTCTTACGGATGCCGTTTGGTCTCAAGAACGCGGCTCAGGCGTTCCCGCGCTTGATGGACGGCGTGCTGCGTGACCTGCCGTTCCTTTTCGTTTACCTGGACGACATCCTCGTCGCCAGCACGTCCCGGGCCGAGCACCTCCTCCACCTCCGAACACTGTTCGGGCGCCTCAGCGAGCACGGCCTCATCGTCAACCCGGCCAAATGCCACTTCGGCACGATGGCCGTTTATTTTTTGGGCCACCACATCACCAAGAACGGGGCCGTGCCGCTGCCAACCAAGGTCGAGGCCATCACCACGTTCTCGCGTCCCCGCACCATAAAGGCCCTGCAGGAATTCCTGGGAATGGTGAATTTTTATCACCGCTTCGTGCCCCGCGCTGCTCAACTCATGCGGCCCCTCTACGAAGCCCTCCGGGGCAAGCCGGCCAAGCACGACATCGCCTGGTCCGCAGCAATGGACGCGGCCTTCCAAAGCTCAAAGCGGGCCCTCGCCGACGCAACACTGCTCGCTCACCCGGTGCTCAACGCTCCCATCACCCTCACCACGGATGCCTCCGACTACGCGGTGGGCGCCGTACATGAGCAATGGGTGAACGGGGTTTGGCAGCCACTCGCTTTTTTCAGCCGGCAGCTCCGGCCGAACGAGCTCAAATACAGCACGTTTGACCGTGAGCTCCTCGGTCTACACCTGGCCGTCCGCCATTTCCGCCACCTCCTGGAGGGCCGACCTTTCACGGCGTTCGTCGACCACAAGCCGTTGGTTTACGCAATGGCCAAGGTCACGGAGCCGTGGTCGGCCCGCCAACAGCGCCACCTCTCCGCCGTGTCGGAGTTTACCACGGACATCCGGCACGTCGCCGGCAAAAACAACGCCGTGGCCGACTGCCTTTCCCGGGCCAGCGCGAACGCGGTCCACCTGGGCGTGGACTTCGCGCTTATGGCGGCGGACCAAACCACCGACACCACGGTGCAAGCCCTCCGGGCGGCGGACACGGGCCTCCGCCTAGCCGACATCCCCTTCGCGGACACTGTCCTGCTCTGCGACGTCTCCCAAGGCCAGCCTCGCCCCATCGTGCCCGTCACCTGGCAACGCCGCATCTTCGCCTCCCTCCACGGCCTTTCCCACCCGGGCCGGAAAGCTTCCCAGAAGCTGGTGTCGGCGCGATTCATCTGGCACGGCCTTCGTCGGGACGTCCGCGATTGGACCAGCACCTGCACAGCCTGCCAACGGGCCAAGGTCCACCGACACACCCAGGCCCCGCTGGCACCTTTCACCGTGCCTGAACGACGTTTCGACCACGTCAACGTGGATCTGGTGGGCCCCCTCCCCCCGTCACGGGGGTTCACACACCTGCTCACCATGGTGGACAGGACCACCAGGTGGCTGGAGGCCGTTCCCCTCGTCTCCACCACCACCGCCGACGTGGCGCAGGCTTTCATCGCCACCTGGGTCGCCCGCTTCGGCGCACCGGCGGACATCTCGTCAGACCGCGGACCACAGTTCACCTCCGAGCTGTGGGGCGCGGTCACCTGCAACCTGGGAGTCAAGCTCCACCGTACTACGGCCTACCACCCCCAAGCAAACGGGTTGTGCGAGCGATTCCACCGCTCCATGAAGGCCGCGCTCATGGCCGGCCTTCAAGACGGCGGTTGGGCCGACCGGCTGCCGTGGGTCCTTTTGGGCCTCCGCACGGCCCCCAAGGAGGACCTCCAGGCATCCACCGCCGAGCTTGTCTATGGCCAGGCGCTACGCGTCCCGGGCGAATTCGTGCCCGACGCTACCAGTCCCTGGTCCGCAGCTCACCAGCGCTCGGACCTCCAGGAGGCCGCCCGACGGTTTGCCCCCGTGCCAACATCCCACCACGGTGACCCCCAGTCCTACGTCCCCCCAGCACTTTGCACAGCGGAGTATGTTTTTGTGCGTCACGACGCACATCGGGGGCCACTCCGGCCGCCGTACGACGGGCCCTTCCGGGTCCTGCGACTGGACGACAAGTCGTTCGTCATCGACATCGGTGGCAGGTCGGACCGGATTGCGGTGGACCGCCTCAAGCCGGCCCACGTGGACGTCGACCAACCACCACGGGTGGCCCTTCCGCCGCGGCGAGGCCGCCCCCCGTCTACGGTGCCCCCCACTCGACCGCCCACCACCACACCGGACCCCCCCCCCCCCCCCCACGACCCGCCAGGGGTCACTTCGGCCGGGTCATCAGGACCCCCCTCAAATTGACCCTGCCGGTGCAAGTCGATTCTGGGGGGACGTGTGTAGCGGCTACCGCTGGGTTTTCACAATCGCCTTGCACCTATCAAGGACGCGGAGCGATCACCATGCCGGGCTCGTCCAGGACGCCCGGGCAGGCCCGCGCTCAACTTGCCAGGCCTCAGTCGGGACGCCCGGGCATGCCCGGGCAGGCTCGCCCTCAACTTGCCAGGACGCTCGGCCACGCCCCCTCTCGCCTTTCCTGGGCAAACGCTCCGGGATAATGTGTGTATATATATTGCTGCCCGATAAATGGGCTTTTCAGAGTACCTGAGTGTTTTGTTTGAATAAACAACTCGGGCGAATTCCAGCTTTTTGTCGCGTCCATTCTTCCGATCGACGTGGGAGCCCGAGCTCCTTCAATATAATATAACAAATATCATGAAACATTTACATTTTGTAGTCAATTGTATAATTTAAATAAACATAAATGCAAATTTCACATGTGGAAAAAGTAAGTACACCCTTGGCTCTAATAGGTGGTATTGCCCCCTTTGGCAGAAACAACCTCAAGTCGGCGTTTCTTATAAATGTCTAGCAGTCTCTGACATCGACTGGGAGAAATTTTTGCCAACTCCATGCAGAATTCTTTCAGCTGTGCGATGTTTGAGGGGTTTCTTGCATGCACAGCTCGTTTCAAATCCCCCACAACACCTCGATGGGATTTATATCTGGGCTTCGACTTGGCCATTCCAGAACCCTCCATTTCTTTCTTTTCAGCCATTCCTTGGTGGATTTACTGGTATGTTTATGGTCATTGTCATGTTGCAATGTCCACCTTCTGTTGAGCTTCAACTTTCTGACAGATGGCCTCACATTATCCTCAAGCACCCTCTGGTACAATGAAGAATTCATAGTGGATTCTATGATGGTGAGCTGCCCAGGCCCTGATGCAGCAAAGCTGCCCCAAACCATAATATTTCCACCACCATGCTTTACAGTTGGTATCAGGTTCTTGTGGTCAAATGCTCTCTTTGGTTTTTGCCAAACATGTCGTCTGGTACTGTGGTCAAATAGCTCTATCTTTGACTCTTCTGTCCAGAGCACATTGCTCCAGAAGTGCTGGTCTTTGCCTAGGTGTTCGTTGGTAAACTTTAGTCTTGCCCTGATGTTCTTTCTGGACAGCAAAGGTTTCCTCCTGGCACACCTCCCATGTAGATCAAATTTGTGCAGCCTCTTTCTAATGGTAGACTCGTGCACTTTGACATCAACAGTGGCAAGAGCTACCTGTCGGTCCCGTGATGACATTGTGGGGTTCTTAGAGACTTCTTTCAGCATCTTGTGGTCTGCTCTCGGGCTGAACTTGCTGGGGCGGCCTGGCCTGAACAAGTTGGCAGTTGTTTGGAATCTTCTCCACTTGTAGATGATCTTCCGGACAGTCGAATGATTGATTTCAAATTGTTTGGAGATCTTTTTAAATCTGTTCCCAGACTCGTAGGCATCTATAACCTTCTTTCTGAAGGCCTCAGAGAGCTCTTTTGATCTCGGCATGGTGACGCCGCACACTTCAACAACAAGAGCAAACCAAACTAAATGTCTGAGGTTTAAATAAGACAGGTTCCTCCAAGATCCTCTCTAACGATGTTCTAATCATTTGCACTTGAGCTGGTGCACCTGATTCTCATTTTAGGTATTTGAAGTAGTGATAAATGTAGGGGTGTACTTACTTTTTCCACATGCGAAATTTGCATTTATGTTTATTTAAATTATACAATGGACTACAAAATGTAAATGTTTTATGATATTTGTTATATTATATCACCTTTATCTCTCAATATTGTTGAAATAAAGATCAAATAGCTGTATGTTGAAATATGTTGAAAAAGTCAAAACTTTACATGGGGTGTACCTACTTTTTCACGTGACTGTATATATATATATATGAATTTGCTATTGCCCATACCCCCATAACTAATTTAATGATCGTTGACCGGAAGCCTATTTCTTGCCATTCATTGATAGAGGTTTATGCCCGTGTAATGCAAATGAGGAAGCAAGTCGAGCATGGTTCTTTTAACATGTTTTAAACAGGATTCATTGTCCTAACTAGAAAACACTCATGATATAAACGTGATTATATGTCTGTGGCCTTTTCAAAATTTTACCCCAAGCCTGCAAAGTAGTTGGGATCCACCTCCTCTGAATACTTTATTTGATTTGACACAATGCAGTTCAAACTGAATTTGAGATGTTTTTAAAATTGACATATTGTGCACCAGTGCAACTTGCAGCAAGCTGCAGGTCATGTGATGTCATCTTGTTAAATTAACAAGTTATAACAATTAACAATTTTGTACATTTATCCTCGTCCTTGGCATTTGCCACAATTCTTTTTTCCCATCAATGTAATGACAAAAGCCTTTGTGGTCTTTATTAAGACTGCAGTAATTCCTTCCACTTACCTTTTCTTTCTTGCCCTCACCCCATTCCCATCCATTTTTTTTCAGCTCCCTATACTGTGACACCCAGAACAAGCCGGCGACCATTTGAGCCCGAGCATGCATCTCCGTCAGTATTGGGCTCAGACCAGAAGTAAGAACCAACGCACGTGTTTCCCTTGTCAACCCTAAACTTGACATTTATATATACACTTTTTAAAATCAGATGATCAATTCAAAGATAGTCCTGATCGTTCCTGTTCACATTGTAGAATAAGAAAGCTGCCTGAAGCAATCTTAAATCCAGCAATTCATTGCTCAGCACTTTTGATTCTCGAATGCAATCTCAAACCGCTTTACCAGAAAGAGAGGAGAGGTGAGAAAAATACAAAGCAAGTGTAAAAGATATGATTTAAAGAGAGAATTTGAAATTGTAATCAACGATAATGTGTAAATTTTAAAAGCCAGTAAGTTCCACATTTCAAGATCAATCTGAAGAATTCTCCTGATTAATCAAAAAGTCCTCACTCGAGTGAAGTGAATGCCAAGAGATTGCATATGTAGGACTGTTGTGTTCATGTAGGGCTGGGCAAAATCGGTCATCAGCAAAAGAACCTAATTTGTTCGTGGCTTTATTGGTCATCAGTTATATTTTAAGATCTATATGTTGGCAGAATGGGAACCACTGAAATGTCTTGAGGATCGGATCAAATTTTTGAGCACAGAAATATGAGGATTGTAGAATGGAAAACTAGTCTTGATAATGAAGGTTATTGTCATTCTGCATCGACAGACAGAACGATGGATGCAATCAACAGAACTCGATTTATCAAAGTATGCTAACTGCCATCGGAATCAAGAAGCGGACATATCCCCAATTGGGCCAATGCCTTTCCGTGGGGTTTTGACTCATTACTTACCTTACTTATTGTTCTGCCTTTTTCTTTTTACTGTTAAATAAGTGAAATCTGACTTCGTTGACAAATCATTTTATTTAATAAAGACGTTGAGCACCATCACAGCCCTGTCTGACGTACAATTGATCAATGAAGTAATGTGCAAAATGCCAGCGGCTTGGGTGCGAGAATCGAAATAGCAAGTTGAGAAACACAGTTGTGACGTGTGCATTTGTTACAACTTCACTAATGGTATTGCGAGAATCACTTGATATTCTCAGTGGTGCATGTGCTGTTGCCGCAAGATATGGGACATGCCAAATCCTTTTATCTTCGTTATCTAAGAAACAGGTGGGTAATTGCATACCCATTTTGGATGTGTTGAGTTTTCGACCACGAAAATGTGAAATTATCCTTGAGGACAGATACGGCTTCAGACCACAACTCAGAATTACTCCACAATGCACAGTGAATTACGACTGGAGCGTGGTGGCTCTGGGCGTCGATGATCATTTTAGATACTCAAGCCGAATGGGAGGCGGAGTGAGCTTGTGTGTTATGCCAGTGAGGTATAACAGTTATGTGCATGTAAATAAATAAATAGATAAATAAACGTTGCAAGCTACATCCAAGCAGTATCTTGAGAACTTCTGAGCTTTGATGCAAAAACAAAAACCATTTGATTATTAATGGTTGTAATATTTTCCCATTTTGAGGAGAATCTTGTAAGGTAACGCCGTAATTCGCTGCACCAAATTAACATGATTTAGGGTTACTACATTATCAACAGAATTCAAAGATGTATCTTAATCAAATGAATTGATTATGCCACACGTTAAAATAATCACATTTGTATTGATGGAAAAATAAACAAACAAGTTGCCATCCTGCATTCATGAGGATGTACGAGTGATGTTCAAAATATTCTGGGACGAGATACTGGCAGTAGTCCAATAAATGCTAACTTTTCTTATCCAACTAAAAACCAACTGTTTTCTGAGAGAGAGAGAGAGAGAGAGAGAGAGAGAGAGAGAAAAAAGAAAAAAAAAAAAAAAAAGATTTCATGGTTTCGGAGTTATGGAGGACACACACACACGCCCTTTTATTATTGTAGATACACCTTTCAAGTTTAAGCCTCTTTAAACCTTTATTTGAATTGAATTATATACTTGGAACACTAGAATACAAATCGCCTTCATCGTACTTCCAAGAACCATGCTATATAGCACGAGAGAGAGTGGCATTTAAGAGGATCGGGGTGAAGATGATACCGATTGATGCTGTTAAAGCGCGGCGTTACGCGCGCTGCTTGCGAGCAAGGAGGAAGCGGACAAGCGGTAACTTATAAGCGTCTTTATTTCAGGAGCTCACTGTAACACTCGCCCGCTCCAGGCTGCGCGCCCGGTGTATATCATGAGGCCACGCCTACCCCTCGGGCGTGGCCACCGCCCACTTGGTGCGTGGAATGATGTCACCACGCCAGTGGGCTTTTGTGTCCGCCACACGTGCCCCCCCAGAATTCCCGCGCACCTGGAGGGCCAGTTTGCGGGGCAGACGAATGATCCGGCCGAAGCGCCCCCTGGCGATCGGCGGCGTCCGGGGTGCAGGGATGTCAGGTGGGATGCCCCTGGGATAGGTGCAGGACCGGGGAGCGGCGTGGTGGCGGGGCTGGGCGGTGCCGGGGTCCGCCCGCAGGGGGGCGGCCCCGACGTGGGGGTCGGGCCACTGGCGGTGGATGGTCCACGTCGAGGTGGACCGGCTTGAGGCGGTCCACCGAAACGTAGTCAGGAGTACCGCCGATGTCCAGGGTGAAGTGCTTCGCCCCGGTCTCCAGCACGCGGAAAGGCCCGTCGTACGGGGGCCGCAGTGGTGTCCAGTGGGCATCGTGGCGGACGAAGACTTACTCCGCCGTGCGAAGCTCCGGGGCGACGTGCGTCGGTGGGTGCCCGTGGCATGCCGTTGGCACCGGGGCGAACCTCTGGGCGGTCTCTTGCAGAGCGGAGCGCTGCTGTGCCGCGGACCATGGTGCCGTGGAGTCGGGGAGGAACTCGCCCGGCACGCGCAGCGGTTGCCCGAAGACCAACTCCGCCGCGTATGCGCGCAGGTCCTCCTTGGGCGCCGTCCGGAAGGCCCAGCAGGACCCAGGGGAGCCTGTCGACCCAGCCGCCGTCGCGGAGGGTGGCCCGGAGCGCGGCCTTCAATGAGCGGTGAAATCGCTCACACAGGCCGTTAGCCTGGGGGTGGTAGGCCGTGGTTCGGTGCAGCCGGACCCCGAGCCCCTGCGCGACCGCCCCCCAGAGCTCCGAGGTGAACTGGGGGCCGCGGTCGGACGAGATGTCTGAGGGGGCGCCGAACCGGGCGACCCAGGTGGCGATGAAAGCCTGCGCGACATCGGCCGCCGTTGTCGACGCCAAGGGCACGGCCGCCGGCCACCGGGTGGTGCGGTCCACCATGGTGAGGACGTAGGTGAAACCCCGCGAGGGGGGCAGAGGTCCCACCAGGTCCACGTGGACGTGGTCAAACCGGCGTTCCGGCACCGTGAACGGGGCCTGGGTGTGCCGGTGCACCTTGGCGCACTGGCACGCGAGGCACGTCCTGGCCCAGCCACGGACGGCCTTCCGGAGGCCATGCCAGACGAACTTGTCGGCGATCAGCCTTTGGGAGGCCCTCGCGCCCGGGTGGGAGAGGCCGTGGATGGCGTCAAACACCTGGCGCTGCCAGCCCGCGGGCACAATGGGGCGAGGACGCCCGAGGGAGACGTCGCACAAGAGGGCCGCGCCCGCGCCGTCGAACGGCACCTCGGTGACGCGGAGGCCCGTGACGGCGGTCCGCAAGGCCTGGACGTCGGGGTCAGCGGCCTGGTCCGCTGCCATCCGGGCATAGTCGATGCCGAGGTGGACTGCGTGGGCGACGGCCCGGGAAAGGCAATCCGCCACCGGGTTGTCCTTCCCCGCGACGTGCTGGATGTCCGTCGTGTACTCGGACACGGCCGAGAGGTGACGCTGCTGCCGGGCCGACCATGGCTCGGTGACCTTGCCCATCGCGAAGATCAGCGGCTTGTGGTCGACGAAGGCAGTGAACGCACGGCCCTCGAGCAGATGGCGGAAGTGCCTGACCGCCAAGTGAAGCCCGAGCAACTCGCGGTCGAAGGTACTGTAACGGTGTTCGGGCGGGCGAAGCTGCCGGCTAAAGAACGCCAGCGGTTGCCAAGCTCCACGCACCCATTGCTCGTGCACCGCGCCCACCGCGTAGTCCGAGGCATCGGTGGTGAGGGCGATCGGTGCATCGGGCGCCGGGTGCGCGAGCATGGTGGCGTTAGCCAAGGCGAGCTTCGCGCCCGTGAACGCCGTGTCCATCTGCTCGGTCCAGGTAACGTCGCCTTTGCCCGGCTTACCTCGGAGAGCTTCGTGCAGGGGGCGCAGGAGCTGGGCGATACGAGGCAGGAACCGATGGTAAAAGTTCACCATGCCCAGGAACTCCTGCAGCCCTCTGATCGTGCGGGGGCCCGGAAACCCCTTCACCGCCTCCACCTTGGCCGGCAGGGGGACGGCTCCGTGCCTGGTGACACGGTGCCCCAGAAAATCGATTATGGCGGCGCCGAACCGGCACTTTGCGGGGTTCACAATCAGGCCATGCTGGCCCAGGCGTTCGAAGAGTGTGCGGAGGTGGCGTAGGTGCTCTTCGCGGGATGCGCTGGCGACGAGGATATCGTCCAGGTAAAAAAAAAAAAAACACCTTTAGAGGCCATTTTTCCCCGCAAGCGGGGGTTGGCCTTTTTCGGGAACTGTGGTTGTTGTTGTTTTTCGGTCCCCTTTTTGAAGCAATGTTTTACGGCCGGATGCCCTTCCTGACGCCAACCCTTTTTGCCGCCTTTAACGACAAGCAGGGAATTACCAGTGAACTGGTACTCAATTAGCCGACCTCGGAAGGATGACAGGCTGAGTCAACCCCCCTGGCGTTAATTCAGCGATTGACCGGGATTCGAACCCAGGATCCTAGGATCCTAAGCCGGCACCCTAGCCGCTAGCCCAACACCAGGGACTAACACCAGGGAACAACACCACCAGGGAACGTCCAGGTAGACGTAGACAAAATCCAAGTCGCGCAGGACGCTGTCCATCAGTCGCTGGAACGCCTGAGCCGCATTCTTCAGACCGAAGGGCATGCGCAGGAACTCGTAGAGTCCGAATGGCGTGATGACCGCCGTCTTCGGGACGTCCTCTGGCCTGACGGGGACCTGATGGTAGCCGCCTATGAGGTCCACCTTCGAGAAGAAGGACATGCCCGCCAAACGGGCGGAAAAGTCCTGAATGTGGGGGACGGGGTAGCGATCGGGAGTCGTGGCGTCATTGAGACGGCGATAGTCCCCGCACGGTCGCCATCCCCCGCCGGGCTTCGGCACGATGTGCAGCGGCGACGCCCAAGCGCTCTCTGAGCGCCGAACGATGCCGAGTCGCTCCAGGGTAGCGAACTCCGATTTTGCCATCGCCAGCTTCGTCGGCTCGAGGCGGCGTGCCCGGGCGTAGACCGGTGGCCCGACGGTGGGGATGTGATGGGCCACCCCGTGCTTGACGGCCCCCGCCGAGAAGGTGGGCCGCGTGAGGGCCGGGAAGCCGGCGAGGAGGCGGGTGAATGCGTCCGCTGCCGGAAGCGTACAGACCAACGTGGCCGGAACCGAACCATTCGGCAAGCCGATGGCAAGCCGCTCGTTGAGCTGCTCGCCGAGCTGGGCAACGCACAAGCGAGCGAGCTGAACGTCTCGGCCTGGACAAGACGTCTGCGCTTGACGTCGACCAGGAGCCCATTAGCGCACAGGAAGTCCGCGCCAAGCAGTGCCATGGGCACGTCGGCGGTGACGAACGTCCATCGGAAAACCTGCCCTCCGAACCGCAGAGAGAGGCAGCGTTTTCCGTACGTACGGATGGGCTTCCCGTTCGCGGCAAGCAGCGCGGGGCCCCCACCCACGGCGTGCTTGTCTGACGTGCCGGCGGGAACGACACTCACCTGCGCTCCCGTGTCGCACAGGTAACGGCGCCCGGAGAAGGTGTCCGTTATGAACAGCAGGCTGCTCGAACGGCCGGCGCTCATCGCCACTATTGAGCGCCGGCCCGGGCGTTTCCCGACCTGTTGAAGGAGCATGGCGGATGACACTGCCGAGCTTCGTGGCCGAACTTGGCGTGGAACCAGCACCAGGTGGTGGAGCTGGAGGAGCGCGGCTGGCTCTGCCAAGCCGGTGGAGTTGGCGGGTTTCTCCGCGGTGGCGGTTTTCGCGGCGGTGGGCGGGGCGTGGCGGCGGTCACGAGGTGCGTATCAGCATGCTGCTTATGCTGTATAAGCTGATGCTGTGGATCAGCAGCATCAGCAGCATTAGCAGCATCAGCCACGAGGGCCGTGACGGCCACGCCGACTCTCGCCCGCGTGTCCGAAGCAGCGAAGTACTTGTCCGCCTCGGCCGCCAATGCTCGGGGTTCTGTTAGCCCGGTCCCGGCCAACGCGAGGCGAACCTGCGCTGGAAGTTGGCGACGGAAAAGCGCCCGGAATAGAGAACCGGGGGCTTCGTCGCCCAACAGTGACAGCATATGGTCCATTCGGACCGACGGGCGCGTGTCACCGAGCTCGGGGAGATCCAGGAGGCGGTCGGCCCGTGCGTCGTCCGTGAGGCCGAACGTGGCTAGGAGTAGCCGCTTGAGTGCCTCGTACTTGTGGCCGTCCGGTGGGTGGCGAAGGACGGACACAACTCGAGCGGCCGTGCCGGGCCCGAGGGAGGCGACGACGTGGCAATAGCACGTGTCATCGCCGGTGAGGCGCCGAAGCTGAAATTGGGCTTCGGCCTGGACGAACCAGACTTCGGCCTGAGCCTCCCAAAATTCGGGAAGTTTGATGAAGTTGGCCATGGCAATGGCGTCGCGTGTGGAAGGATCGCTCCGGCAGATCCAACGTCGAGGGGGTCACCAGTAAAGCGCGGCGTTACGCGCGCTGCTTGCGAGCAAGGAGGAAGCGGACAAGCGGTAACTTATAAGCGTCTTTATTTCAGGAGCTCACTGTAACACTCGCCCGCTCCGGGCTGCGCGCCCGGTGTATATCATGAGGCCACGCCTACCCCTCGGGCGTGGCCACCGCCCACTTGGTGCGCGGAATGATGTCACCACGCCAGTGGGCTTTTGTGTCCGCCACACTGTCTTCTATATAGATGGTCATCAATAAAGCCTCCATCTCCTAAACCTAAACTGTTATAATACAACTCAACGTTGTGTTATAATAGTGTATAGGAGTGACGTATATAAGACTGCTTCAGTCGCGCTAAGCTTCCGGATTTTTTTCAAACAAACTTTATAACACTTTTTTCAAACAAACTTTATAACACTTATTTTCTTAAAATTGAAGTACTCTACTCTACTGTACTTGCACACTGCACGGGTGTTGGCGTTCTGTGAATTTTCGGCATTATGTTTTCAGGTTGTCCGTCCGGCTGTCCATCCGTCTGTCCGTGATAGGTTTTTGTTACCGCGATAACTTGAGAACGGCTAAAGGGATCTTACCCAAACTTGGTACATGTATGTATAATGAGGTAAACATGAACTGATTCAATTTTGGGGTCATGAGGTCAAATGCCAAAGGTCAGAGGTCATGTTAGGTAAAAGTCCTGTTACCGCGATAACCTTTGAACCAGGGATGGGATTCTGACCAAAGTTAGTGCATTTATGTAGAATGATGTAAAGATGAACTGATTAGATTTTGGGATCCTGAGGTCAAAGGCCAAAGGTCAGAGGTCATGTCAGGTATAAATGTGATAACTTGAGAACAGCTGAAGGGATTTAAATTAAAACTTGGTACAGGTATGTATAATGATTAATGATGCAAGCATGAACTGGTTAAATTTTGGGGACAAGAGGTCAAAGGTCAGAGGTCATGTCAGGTAGAAATGTGATAACTTGAGAACAGCAGAATGGATTTAAATCAAACTTGATACAAGTATTGTGATGTAATAATGTGGGCGGAGGCATATCGGTCGACGTCGTGACGTCGAAGAGTGCCGTTCTAGTTTTTTAAGTGATTCTTCACCATTGAGACATCGGGCCAAAATTTATATATAACACAATATTTCAAAATGTTGTGGACTGATTCAGACGAACCTTGCTGGACATGTTGTGTATGTAATAAGGCCAAATTGATTAGAGTTTGGTTCAGATGCAGATCTGGCCTATCAGTGGGATACAAAACATAAACTGTTCACTGTTCAGCCTGGCAAAGGTATACACTCTACCAAGAGCTGTTCTTGTTTTTTTTCGTTTTTTTTGGTGCACTTTGATTTTTGCATTTATCTTAAAATATTGCAGATTTTTTTCCAACATTCAAGCATCTTTTCTGCCTAAAAAAGAACTCAACAAAAATAATATTTGTACAATTGTTATATCAAGTGTATGCATCTGTTAAGTAATCCAGCTGTTTGCTTTTTGCGCTATCTTCAGAATGTACACTTTGGAAGGAAAACCAGATGGTGTAGGTCACTGTGCCATCTTGCAGAAGAACAAGAAAAGCACGAAAGTTTTGGGCAGCCTGGAGCGTGGCCTTGACAAAATGCTCAACATATTGACACCTGGAAAACGTTTTGGATCTTTGCGGGATGGGCCTCGCAAAGCCAGGGTTTGTGCAATCATTGGTGTTTTGATTATTTATTTATTTATTTATTTATTTATTTAATAAAAAGCTTTGGCAGGATAGTCGACATATAATTTTATAATTTTTTAAACTATCTTTTCTTGTTTTCCAAGTATTGTCGACTTCCTGGATGATTTTATGTTTGCGATTAATATTGAGGAAGTTTCGATGAACGTTGTGGCTTGAAGTAGGTCAGAAAATAGTACTTGAAGGAGCAAGTTTGAGTGAACGAAGCATAGAATAGGGAATAGACACTCTCCATCATATCCCTTTTCCCTTGTCATTCCAGCATCACTACAATGTGACTCCAGTACAAGGTCTAACTGCAGAGCACATTTTGAGTGACCTTGTTCAAGTCCTCAGGCAGAAGAACATCAATTTCCTCCAGAAGGGGTATTTTGGAACCAGTTGAAATGTCAGACATGCGCCCTTTTCCCAGTCACCCCAGCATCACTACAATATGACTACAGTACAAACTTTCAAGATAATGCATTGTGATAACACTGTGTCACCGGTGAACAAACTGATAGTTCGAGCAATATGTATATATAGTGGTCAAAAAACCCAAAGAAAAATTATATATATATATATATATATATATATATATATATATATATATATATATATATATATATATATATACATACATACATACATACATACATACATACATACATACATACATATATATATATATATATATATATATATATATATATATATATATATATATATATATATATATATATATATATATATATATATATACAGTATATATATATATATATATATACAGTATATATATATATATATATATATATATACAGTATATATATATATGTATATATATATATATATATATACAGTATATATATATATATATACAGTATATATATATATATATGTATATATATATATATATATATATATATATATATATATATATATACTGAAACGCAAAAGAAACTTACCACCTTTGAAACCTTTAATATCAACAATAACACTGCGTGTAGTAAATGTGTGAACTTATTTGTGGACAATAGTGTCCTCACTGTCAGACAAAACGGTCACGGATGGTCACTTGAACCTTCAATGGTCACTTCATAGCACAGCTGTTGAACAGCCGTTTTGACTGTCAGTGATTAGCCAAGGGGTACGGGATGATTTTAATGAGCTGCACGTGATGTCTTGATATTGGCTTTAAAAAGGGCCAGTGCAAAATGGGCATTTTGACCGAAAAATTTGGCCATTTGACCAACTTCAAAAAGACCGAAACGCAAAAGAAACTTACCACCTTTGAAACCTTTAAATATCAACAATAACACTGCGTGTAGTAAATGTGTGAACTTATTTGTGGACAATAGTGTCCTCACTGTCAGACAAAACGGTCACGGATGGTCACTTGAACCTTCAATGGTCACTTCATAGCACAGCTTCACTTCATAGCACAGCTGTTGAACAGCCGTTTTGACTGTCAGTGATTAGCCAAGGGGTACGGGATGATTTTAATGAGCTGCACGTGATGTCTTGATATTGGCTTTAAAAAGGCCAGTGCAAAATGGGCATTTTGACCGAAAAATTTGGCCATTTTGACCAACTTCAAAAAGACCGAAACGCAAAAGAAACTTACCACCTTTGAAACCTTTAAATATCAACAATAACACTGCGTGTAGTAAATGTGTGAACTTATTTGTGGACAATAGTGTCCTCACTGTCAGACAAAACGGTCACGGATGGTCACTTGAACCTTCAATGGTCACTTCATAGCACAGCTGTTGAACAGCCGTTTTGACTGTCAGTGATTAGCCAAGGGGTACGGGATGATTTTAATGAGCTGCACGTGATGTCTTGATATTGGCTTTAAAAAGGCCAGTGCAAAATGGGCATTTTGACCGAAAAATTTGACCATTTTGACCAACTTCAAAAAGACCGAAAACACAAAAGAAACTTATCACTTGTTTGAAATGTAATAAAATTGTAACAGTTCAAAATAAAACAAACCAACAATTGCTAATTGAAACATTGGCATTTTATTGATGACATGTCAAGTTTTTGACCAAGATACACCATCTCATCAGTTTGTTCTACAGTACAGAACAGCACAGGGTGCAATGTCAGTCCCCTTTCAATAGCGTGTGTGGCCACCATTGTTTTGGATACAGGCAGTGGATCGTCGGCGTATACTGCCTACCAGTCTTTGGATGGATTGCTGCTGGATTCTGTCCCACTCAGTCCTCAATGTCTGAAGCAGCTCTGCCCGTGTCCTGGCCCTGCCAACTACGTGTCTCCCAAGCTCATCCCACAGGTGCTCTATGGGATTCAGGTCAGGGGAGAGCGCAGGCCACTGCATGGTGTTGATGTTCTCGCCTTGGAGAAATGCAGTGGTAAAGCGAGCAGCATGGGGACGAGCAGTGTCATGCTGAAAGGTTCTCAGTTCTGGGTGGTCTAGCAGGAATGGCAGCAGATGAGGTCGCAGGATGTTATCCACATACCGCTGGGCGTTAAGATTCCCATCCACAACCACCAGTGGCGTCCTGTACCGGCCTGATATGGCGGCCCACACCATCACACTTGGGCCACCCCACCTGTTGGCTTGACGCACGCAACAATCGGCATATCGCTCGCCAGTTCTTCTCCAGACACGCTCACGCCCATCAGGACTGTCCACACAGAACCTTGACTCATCGCTGAAAGCGACCTCATTCCACTGCGCCAAGGTCCTCCGCTGATGCTGCTGGCACCATCTCTGTCAGTTGCGGCGATGGGCAGCCGTCATCACGGGGCCTCTGTATGGTCTTCTGGCAGTCAGACCATAGTCATGCAGTCGTCTTCGTGCAGTATCATTGGAGATCCGTGGGTTTGCATGCCCCGGAGTTTCTGCCGCAATGCGGGATGCTGGACGGAATCGATCCCGCAGGTGACTTCGGACCATCTGCCTGTCCTGCCTTGCAGTGGTGACTCTTGGCCTCCCTGATCGAGGTCTGTCATCTGCAGAGTTGTGGAGGGTGTCTCTGACCACCAGGGCCGATATCTTCTGGTGTGAACAGCCAAGGCGACGTGCCACCTCACGGTAGCTCAGTCCGCCTTGCAGCATGCCCAGGGCACGCTGCCGTTGATCCCTTGACAATCGTGGCATGTTGATTGAAATGCCCATTTTGCACTGGCCTTTTTAAAGCCAATATCAAGACATCACGTGCAGCTCATTAAAATCATCCCGTACCCCTTGGCTAATCACTGAGAGTCAAAACGGCTGTTCAACAGCTGTGCTATGAAGTGACCATTGAAGGTTCAAGTGACCATCCATGACCGTTTTGTCTGACAGTGAGGACACTTGTCCACAAATAAGTTCACACATTTACTACACGCAGTGTTATTGTTGATATTTAAGGTTTCAAAGGTGGTAAGTTTCTTTTGCGTTTTCGGTCTTTTTGAAGTTGGTCAAAATGGTCAAATTTTTCGGTCAAAATGCCCATTTTGCACTGGCCTTTTTAAAGCCAATATCAAGACATCACGTGCAGCTCATTAAAATCATCCTGTACCCCTTGGCTAATCACTGACAGTCAAAACGGCTGTTCAACAGCTGTGCTATGAAGTGACCATTGAAGGTTCAAGTGACCATCCGTGACCGTTTTGTCTGACAGTGAGGACACTATTGTCCACAAATAAGTTCACACATTTACTACACGCAGTGTTATTGTTGATATTTAAAGGTTTCAAAGGTGGTAAGTTTCTTTTGCGTTTCAGTATATATATATATATATATATATATATATATATATATATATATATATATATATATATATATATATATATATATATATATATATATATATATATATATATATATATGTATATATATATATATGTATATATATATATATGTATATATATATATATGTATATATATATATATGTATATATATATATATGTATATATATATATATATGTATATATATATATATGTATATATATATATATGTATATATATATATATGTATATATATATATATGTATATATATATATATGTATATATATATATATGTATATATATATATATGTATATATATATATGTATATATATATATATATATAATTTCAAAACACACCTGGTCACAAGTGTGCCTCACTGACCAGGTCCTCAGCATAATCCCGTTTCGGCCCTTTAACCTCAATATGGTCAGCTAAGGTGGGCCAGCAGGGGCACCTGGATGCGTACATACCCCCACCCCCAGCCAGTGAGAACACAGACTACAACAACAAAACCACCTCCACTCCCAGAATCAACAGCCCCTCATCCACTCACTCACACACCAAAAAAATGACACCAAACTAACCGACCACCTACCCTTACAACATGCACCACTCAAACAAAAACACATTCATGCAAAACCACACCCACACCTGCAACACACAAACCCACTCCTGCAGCACACACACACACACACACACACACACACACACACACACACACACACACACACACACACACACACACACACACACACACACACACACACACACACACACACACACACTGTGTGTGTGTGTATGTGTATGGATTATGGGCTGTAACATTTTTACCATTTGAGTTTTGTCATCAAATTTTCACCAAAGTTTATTATGAGAATATGGAGAAGGCAAATGAATAATTTTGTCAAAAGGTCAAAGGTCAGCATAAAATCATCAATTTTTATCCAATTGACCTGAAATTTTAATAATTGGCATATTGGATCAATTCATTTGTTGACCAATCAAAAGCTAGAAGCCTATTGGTTTTTTTTAGATCTGAAGCTCAAAGGTCAAGGCAGCATAAAATAATCAATTATCATTTTATGGTTTTTAAAAACTTTTTTTTTATTTTGAGCATACAGAAGAAGAAGCAGAAGAAGAAGTCTGAGTACAAACTGATGCAGACATTGCCTTTTCAGATGCTTTCTGGTTTGGCAGTTGCACCTGGCCTAACTCCAGCACCACCCCTACTCCACCCCTTTTATTTCTTTTTCCACACACGGTTAAAAACCACAATGCGATAAGCTCCACAAACTATTAATCTGAACCGATCTTCAAAATTCCAACTTCAGAATTGACTCTAACAGTAACAGCTATGCAGAAAATAGGGCAAAATGGAGAAGATTGTCATGGGGCCCACAAGGCTAACCCCTGCTCTAGCAGGGAAAATGGCCTTAAAATGCCTGTTGTTGTTGTTGTTGTTGTTGTTGTTGTTGTTGTTGTTGTAACAGCTGTCCCAACTACTAAAAAAGTGTTGTTTGCCAAAAACGTTTCAATCAAAAAACACGTCTCCGAGCAGTTCCCATGGAAGTAAGAATTAAGTTAAAAACGATTATTAAGTTAAATAAAAAACTAACACCAGAACGAGAATCCCAGCCTCGATTAAATAAATGCATATATACACTTAGTTATAAAATCGCAAGATATGGTAAATTTTGTCAGATTTCACACCAGATTTAGACATTATTTAGTCTACAGCATCCAATCCTCATATCCGAATCCAGATTTTGATGATATGCTTCAATTATGAAATGATAATTCATCGTGTTTCCAAGGTAAGGCACGTTTGAGTAGGCCTCAACAAAATGGTGGCTTAAGAACCCAGCGAGGTACAGTGGGCTGACCAAGATGGCGGGCCGCCCACCCCAGACAAACATACACACTCACACGGGGATTGTAGCTGGTCGATGGTCAGGTCGAGGGTCCAGGCTCCAGTCGACTCCAGTCCCGGCTCCGGTCCAGCGGCGAAACCCGGTAGGCAGCTCCGCGCGTAGTTGGACGCGAGCGGACAGTTTATATAACGGGGGGAGCTGGTGTCCTTCGTACATAATATTTGCACGTTCGTGCTACACGCCCCCTCCCCAAAGTCCTCTTAATCAGCGCCAGCGAGTGAGTCCTTAACAAGTGCTGCCGTATCTCTCCAACAAGCGCGCCTCCGACAAGTCCTCCAAGTTCTTTGAAAATGCGCTCTCTCCCATCCGAGTCCTTTCACAAAGGTGCGCTCCGTATCAGTCCTGTGAAAGGGCTTTGCGCTCGCCTTTTTATAACGCCCCGCGCGATCACTCCGCGAGTCAAAAAGCCACGCCTGCCACCGATGTTGCTTCAGCCCTGGTTGGCTGGTGAGGGCTTACCGGCCACGCCTTTGACTGCTGGTTGACATGCCACACCTTCTCGCCGTTCCGCCCCCTTTTCTCGGGCCTAACCGCATGGCTTATGGCGTCGTTTGAGCGAGCTTCAGCTCAAGGCAGCGAACGCTGCTAACAAAGGCACGTAATGGCGTTGCTTGGAGAGGGAGGTCGCAAAATGGACGAAATGAAATGGGCCATTTCTTATTTCATTGACGCAACGCAGATTCAACTTTTGGAAACACGGCCTTATCTAAAACACATACTAATGAAATAACTGAGTCCTATGGTGGCCTACGTGTTGCTTGTGGACTAACTAGGGGTGCTACCTTTAACCTTTTAATAATGTATATAAACTCTTGTAAATATCCCAAGTGTGGGTTCTCAAAATCGCAACACTGCACCCCCCCCTTTTTCCAGGCTCACCCCGAGCCAAAACAAAAGGGACTATTTTTTAAATTAATGTGACACTTAGGTGTGGTTACCCTCTACTTTTAACCTCACCCTGAGTGCGACAGTTTTAACACTAGATATGTCCCACCTGCTGCGTTGCATCCTATCTAACTGACTCACGCCCACAATTAACAGAATTACGGAATGGTCTTCAAACTAAACATTTAGCCGGTGGGGAGCATTATTTACAAGACACTAATTATTTACCAACTGCAACCCAGGACCTGTCTTTTGTGGGGAAATAAGAACTTTTGAGAAGGGGAAAATGCCATTGCCATGCACTGCACCGATACACCATACCATATGTACCCATAAAATGAATGCACCATAATAAAGAAATGCGCCACAATGAAAATGCACGAAAAGCACCAAAAATGAAAAGGCACAAAAACACTTTAAAATAATAAGTGGTGTCTTCTTCTCCGCTGGGTCGATGCACCTTGGCTTGATTGATGGATCTTCTTGCTTGATGTTGTTTTAATTAAAAGGGCACACACCGCGTCTGCTTTTTATTATTTATATGGCCAGCAGGGCCAACTCAGGTGGTCCACTGCTGGGCAGAGATGCCACTTTAAAACAGTGGTCCGCAAGCCCGATACCGCTGGCAACAATGGTTGGTCCCAGCAGAGGTGCCAGGCCACAGAACGTGTGGTTCATAAGTGGTGCCAGGCCACAGAACGTGTGGTCCATAAGTGGTGCCAGGCCACAGAACGCGTGGTCCATATGGTGCATCAGTGCAGGCAGGAGGTAGCAAGAGTGCGGGTGCCCCGCACCTGCACACTCCCCTCGGGCACAAAAGAACATGGTCCATGAGTGGGGAAGGAAGACAACCAGGTTAGCGGGGGGCAAGGGCGCAAGGGTACACATCATACAAGGCAATGCAAGATGAGGGGCGCGGGAGAGCGAGCCGAGAAAGCTCGTCCCTAACCGTACGTCACCCCCCATGTCACATACTCTACCCTTGCCCCTACCCCGTATTTACACAATTTACAAATTCGTCGCTACCGTCTTGTCTTTCCCATCCCCTAATCCAAATTCGTCATCAATCCCTCCTAAGGAGGAAGAGATGGAATAAACACAGTCTCACCCACGTCCTGATGCGTCTTTCATTCCAAACATTTGCAAAAAACTGGTGTGGAGTCTTATCACCTCAGTGAGTGGATGCGGATGGTGCAAAGAGACTTTCTCCTCCTATTCTTCCAAATGACATTAACGCTTTTACTCTACCCGGGGTCTTGCCCTGCCAAACCATTGGCCATCTTTACTCTATGTGGTTCTAAAAACGAATTCCCATTGCACATACTGTGGCGCTCTCCAATTTGGGGTCTCACTCCCCCGATTTTTCTCCCTGTGCCCTCGCACAATTTCGGGGCTGGGTCGTGTGGCTCACTAGCAGGTCCGCTCACCTGCACACCTCCGCCACTGTCGTTGCCACCCGAGCTTACCTAGCTCCTCACCCTAACCTGGGGAAGGCCCTCTGGCTCCCTTACCCCACTAATGCCCCCTCTGGCATCGGGCTACCCGGGTCCTCTCTCGGGATCCACGGGCCCCACTGAACTCTACTACCTGGCTTCCAGAGCCTACCTGCGGCCTCACCTGGCCGACAGACTACCAGTGGCGGAGTGCCCATTTAACCATTCTCACTAACAGGCCACACGCCCAGCCATTTCACTTTACTCATGCACCAAACCAAGCAATACCTTGCTACTTTCAGCACCACAGATGTCAATATCCAACCAAATTTACCTACTCCCTCTACCTACTTTTAAACTACCCTCCTCGGGTGTTCGTGAAGGGGTCCATCCTTCCCCCATCCACTCCTTCGCACTATACACTCCACTCCATGTATTCCACACTACTCACTCCACACCATTCATTCCACACTCCTGTACTTCACCTGCACATCATGCAGGTCAATCACTTAACACACACACACATCCCTCTCGAGCATTGCCTCATTTCATCACCCTCACCACAAAGATTCTCATGCACACAGCATCATCTGGTTATCTATCTCCCCTAATATTAGTGCTCTCCCTGTCATCCCTTATACTATGCACATCCCCGTCATTATCACCCAACTACTCTACTCTATGTCCCCACTACAGGTACAATGTCACTACTTAAATCTCAAGTCTCCTAAAGTCATTTCTAGGTCCCTATACATTTATCCTAACCCTCCCGGGCTAGTTTGTACTGCCACCCCATAAACCTATAGCTCCTTTGCCCCAACGATGCGAGGGATGGTAGAGCCACCATCCCCCTACATCAGGCATCTCCCACTATCACCCCCCCCCCCCCCCCAGTCCTCTTGCACTATGAGCCCCCGTCATGTGAGGCACTGGGTCCCACCTCGGCATCTAAAGCCGAGGCGATCCATGAGGGCGCCTGCTCGCCGGTGTAAGGTCTTAACCGGTCGGCGTGGGCGATCCGAAGGAGGGCTCGTGGCCCCATTTTGATCTTAACGACCACGTCACAGACTTGCGACAGGACGACCCCCGGGCCTTGCCAGGGAGAGGTGAGTTTGGGGCACCTACCCTTCCGCCTCCGGGGATTGAAGAACCAAATCTTCATCCCCGGAGCGTACTGACTCCCCTGGCTCAGGTGGTCGTATCTGCGCTTCATCTTGGCCAGCTGTAGCTGGCGGCGGGCGAAGGCGTGGACCCTCTCCATGCCTTCTTCTATGTGACGTGCATAGCCCTCCCTCGGCGGGATATCCGTCATGTCTGGCACAGGACCGCATAGCAAGTCGGCGGGAGCCCGCAACTCCCGCCCATACATAAGCAACGCCGGACTGCATGCGGTGTCCCCGTGCTGGCTGGTTTGGTAGGCCATTAACAAATACGGGAGATGTTCGTCCCAGTCATCCTGACGGGTGGTGGTGAACAATGCCAGTTGTTGGATCAATGTTCGATTGAACCGTTCCACCATCCCGTCAGATTGTGGCCGCAAGGGTGTTGTCCGTGTCTTTCTAATTGACAGGAGTCTGCACACATCTTTTAGCAATTGACTTTCAAAATTTCGACCCTGGTCGGTGTGCAGCTCCTGTGGAATCCCATGCCGACATACAAATCCTTCCATGAAGGCCTGTGCCACCACCCCGGCTTCTTGGTTTGGGAGGGCATAGGCCTCCGGCCACTTGGTAAAATAGTCCATTACAACAAGGATGTACTTATTACCTTGGCGGGTGCGGGGTAGTGGTCCGAGAATATCCATAGCCACCCGCTCAAGGGGGGCCCCCACCTGGTGTAATTGAAGGGGGGCCTTCATCCTCTGTGCTGGTACCTTTTTAGCAGGACAGGCATCGCATCTCCAACACCAGTCCTGTATATCGCGCCCCATATTTACCCAATAGAACCTCCGGCGGACCCGAGATGTGGTCTTTGTCCTGCCCAAATGGCCGCCGGAGCAGGTACCATGCACCTGCTGTAATATTGTGTTCTTAAATTTGTCAGGGACTATCACCAGTGAACAATGATGAATTGCGAAAGATGATGGGAATATTGCCTGTGATTGATGCTGTGAAGAGGAACAGGTTGAGATGGTTTGGTCATGTATTGAGGAAGGATGAAAGTGACTGGTTGAGAAGAGTGATGGAAGTTAATGTAGAAGGAAGTAGAGGACGGGGAAGACCGAGAAAGACTTGGCTAAAGATGGTGGAAGAAGAAATGCGGGCAAGGGGGTTAACAAGGAGAGATGCAGAAAATAGGACAAAATGGAGAAGATTGTCATGGGGACCGCAAGACTAACCCCCGCTCTAGCAGGGAACATGGCCTTAAAATGCATGTTGTGTGTTGTTGTATCACCAGCCAGGAAGTTCTCTCAGAGGTAACCTCAACCCACTTGCGATACAAGATGTTGTCTTTCAATTCCAGGGTTTGCCACAGAGTCCAATATGCCTTTGTTGGCGCCCCGAGGGGGGTGACCTCTTCCCCATTAGGTCTTTGCCCCAATCGAACCCATTCGCACACCGGTCCCAGGACGGGATCCTCCCGCTGGGCCGTGCTCCAAGCCAATGTGCCAAATGCTTCATCCGCGGTTAGTGGCATGATTGGCCCTCTCATCCGGGTTGCACGGACTACGAGGGTAGGGGTGGAATCAGCCAATTGTTCCCTCTCCTCGTGTCTCGCACAAAATTTGCAGTTTTCCCCCAAACAAGGATACCGAGAGAGTGCATCGGCATTCCCATGGGCCTTCCCGGCCCGATGAGTCACACTAAAATCGTAATGCTGCAACTTTTACAACCACCTTGCAATTTGGCCCTCCAGTTCCTTGAACCGAAGGAGCCATTGCAAGGAGGAATGGTCAGTTTGAACCAAAAATTTCCGCCCGTACAAGTACGGGTGGAAATGGCTCATAGCAGCCAGCATAGCCAATAGCTCTTTGCGAGTGACGCAATAAATTCGTTCGGGCCTACTCATGGCCCGACTATAATACGCAATCACTCTCTCCACACCCTCCTGTGTCTGAGACAAAACTGCGCCCAATCCTTCCTGGCTTACATCCGTGTCCAGGGTAAAGGTCCCGTCACTAGTGGGGTAAGCTAGAACGGGTGCGGATGTCAAACACCCCTTCAATGCTAGGATGGCCTCTTGGCACTCCCTTGTCCAATTAAATCTCGTCCCCTTCTCCGTAAGCCGGTGAAGGGGCCGGGCCAACTCTGCAAATTTTGCCACAAAACGCCGGTAGTAGGAGCAGAGTCCCAAAAATCCCCGCACCTCCTTGATGGTACGTGGTGTGCCGTGCGGGCCACTCCTCTACCGCTGTAATTTTGCATGGGTCTGTTTTTACCCCCTCGCAACCGATAACGTGACCTAGATAGGCCACCTCTCTTGCAAACAAAGTACATTTGCTCGGACTCAACTTCAACCCTGCCTGTCTGAGGCACCCAAACACCTGGTCCAAATTAGCTTTTGCTTGGGGGAATGCTTTAGCATGTACCAGGACGTCATCCAGGTACACCAGGCATGATTGCCATGGCATGCCGCCCAGTACATGCTCCATCAATCGTTCAAAGGTGGCGGGGGCGTTACACAAGCCAAACGGCATCACAGTGAACTGATACAGCCCCTTACCTGTGGAAAATGCCGTTTTCTCCTTCCCTGCTCTATCCATCTCCACCTGCCAATACCCACTCCTTAGGTCCAAAGTTTAGAACCAATTTGAGCCCGCAACGGCATCGAGGGTGTCATCAATCCTTGGCAGGGGATATGAGTCTTTGAGTGTCACGTTGTTCAGCTGACGATAGTCCACACAGAAACGCGTGGTCCCATCTTTCTTTTTCACCAGCACAACAGGTGACATCCAAGGACTTCCCGAGGGCTCGATGATACCTGCATCGAGCATTTTTCCTACCTGCTCGTCAGCTTCCTCCCTCTTGCTCCAAGGGAGCCGTCGGGCGGACTGACGAATAGGCCGGGCCTCACCGGTGTGGATCTGATGTTTCACCAGGCCCGTACGTCCAATATCCTCGGAGGACAAGGAGAAGATATCCAAATGGGATTCAATTAATTTATGTAAGGCCTCCCTCTGGGTACCTCCCAACTCTATGCTACTACGATTTACCATCTCACAAATGGGCTCGGGCCAATTCCTAATACTTTTTGAAGGCTCCCTCTGGGGCCGGCTCGGCTGGACGTTCTCGTCCCTCACTGGCACGACTTCGTTAACTAGGGTGCAGCCGGCTATCTTCGTGGCCCTTACTATAGTGCGTGGTTCTGCACTAATGTTAATTACCCGGACGGCCACCACCGGCCCGCCCGTTTTTATGAGGGTGCGGCCCACGATTAAACCCGGAATGGACTGCGCTGCCACCGGTTCGACCAGGCCGCAGGACTCCTGCCATGTTGGGCGAGCTAACCATCGGGCCGGCACGATTGCCTCGGCCCTTGGAGGAATGGTCACGGCCTCAGAAGCCTCCAGCTCCGTCCTTTCGGCCGTGCTCACCCCCTCCAATGGTAGCTCTTCTACTCCCACTTGCAGGGTCCCCCGGCACAAATCGATTTTACAACCACTGGCAGTCAACAAATCCAACCCTATTAAGCATGGGTCGCACACCTCCGCCACCCAAACTTCTATCTCCCTCTTTACCGACCCTAACTTGAGGGTTACAAAACCACGCCCTATGATCGGGGCCGTTACCCCGGTAGCCAGCTGCAAACTATAATTTTCCAGACGCTGGATTTTATTCCAGCCGTCTGCACTCAAATTGAGGATCACAGGGCTGATGATCGTGGCGCTAGCTCCTGTGTCCACTACGGCATCTACCCCCACGCCGGCAATTTTTCACCGAATTGTCAAACTACCTGTACCAATTTGGCCACAATGAATGACCTGTCGCGTCAATGAGGGCGCTTCACCATCCCCTACTACCGAACACGGCCCTGTATGTCCGGCACCTTCTAGTTTCCTGGGCCCTGGCGGGGGGGTGTCTGGGGTCGGCTAATCCGACCCGTTTGAGGTGGAGTTGATGGTTCTGGCTGCCGGAGTCCGTCCTGGCGCGGAGCTCGACACTCTCGTGCACGGTGACCCAGCCGACTACAATTATAGCACCTGACCTGGTCAGGTGCCTTCCCCCAAAACACCAAATTGCCCCCCCTGAAGGTCCTAATTGGGGCATTTGTCCATGGCCTACCGGGGCCACCTCCGGGGCCGCCTGCCATGGTCCGGGTCCCGCCAAGCGCTGGTTCACCAGCCTTCGGACCATGCTCTCCAGGTCAGGGCCCCCTTCGGGGGTGGCCCCCTTGGGGGGCTGCCACCTCGGGGGGCCGCCACCCCTCACGGGCCCTACCTGGCGCACCGCCACTGCGTGGCGCTCACTTCCCCGGGCCAGGGGCCTCGCTGCTTCCCAACGGGCCGCAGCGTCGGCCGCCTGGCTCAAAGTCCGCGGGCACCACATGGCGAGTTGTTGCCGAAGCTCGGGGTCCGGGAAGGCCTGGCTAAAATGATCCAGTGCCAGGCTTTCCTGGGAGGCTGCCGCCATGTCCGCGTGTGCAATCCCGACTGCGCGGTGAATGTCATGGGCAAGCTCCCCGATGGTCTCCTGGGGCTTTCTCTTTCGCACCGCGAGCTGAGCTTCAACAAGCTCGCTCTGCTGTTCAATGCGGAATCTATTAATTAAGGCCGGGCGGAGGGCTGGCAGGGTGAGAGCACCCGGTGGTAAGGCCGTCAGCACCTCCGCCGCTGCGCCGCGCAGTGCTCCCACAAGGTGTACTCCACCTTCGTCCGGATTCCAACCGTTGCCCCTACACACATGTTCGAACTGCGCCAGGTACGCCCTCAGATCACTTGCCGTCATACGGCGCGAGTGGAACCTGATGGCCGCCCGAAGGCCGGACCCCGTGCGTCGCTCCTTGCGGAGTTAGCGCGGGGCCGAACCATTCGGGCCCCCATAGTACACTATTCCCGGGGGGCTCGCGTGCGTCCCCCGTCCCTCTAAAGACTACCCCTGTCGGTGTCGATGCTTGGGTCGCCCCGTCGCAACCCGCTACCCACTCCATACTCGCACATCCCAGCTCACCAACACCTCTTGCACTCCCCATGGTCGGACATCCTTGCACACACTCTTTCCACACACTCCGGACCAGTCGCACACCTTACCATTGGCCTCTCACGAACGCCCGGGTCTATACCAACCCCCAAGCTCGCTGAACCTCCCCTCACACCATATGCATTTCCGATCATATCGCCACTCACCTCGGCGTTTCTTCCTCTTCGCTCCTCCTCCGCCACCTGCAAACTCTTTATTTGGTTAGCAAGTACGTCATCACAATGTGAGCACAGATCTTGTACCAATTCCATCACCTCCTCCTTTATTTCCTTCTTAGTCTCCCTCCGTCTCTTTTTAATTTCACTCACCCCTTCTGCCACTTCCTCTAACTTCTGCTTCACCTCTTCTATCTCCCGGTGCGCCCCCACAATTTCTTCTTCCAAGGCCACCTTTGTCGTCTCTATATGCTTCCTAACTTCTCGTTCTCTCGCCCCCAACGTCTCTACCACCTCATCCAACCTCTTTGTCAGCCCCTCATGTACCATCTGGCATTCTTTCTTTGTCGCTATTAGTTCTTTCTTAATTTCCCTTTGTGCTGCTTTCAGCCCCCCCATCACGTCCGTATTCCTACTTACTTGCTCCCCTAACTCCTTTTGTCCCACTGTCAGCTGCTCTACTCCTCGCGTCAAATCCTCTATACCCCCCTGTAACCTAGCCGTGCTCTTTCTCACCTCCTTCTCCACACGCTCCTCACCCCGCTCTACCTCGTTGCGTACCCCCGCGACCTCTTCGCTCACCCCGCGCCTTATATCCTCCCCCATCTCTCCTATTTCCTTGGTAGATGCCGCCCTCATTTGCTCCAATTCGTTCTTTTGTGCGTCCAATTTGCTTTCCAGCCCATTTTTGACCTTCTCTATCCGATCCCCCACTTGTTTGATTTCCCGGGCGGATTGATCCCCCATTTCCCTCAATTTGCCCCCCATCTTATCTTCTAGCCCCGTTAACCCATTCTTCACTCCTTCCATTTGGTTTTCCTGGGCGGCCATTCTGTTTTCCAACCCCGTTATCCCTTCGTTCATTTGGCTACTCACGTCCTCCAATTGGGCCCCTAATTTACTTTCTAACCCCCCAATTTTGCTGTCGAATTGCTCCCTCATTCTATTTTCCATTCCCTCACTATCGGCCCTCATTTCTCCCATCTCCTTACTCAATCCCCCAATTTTTCTATCTAATCCCCCAATTTGGCTTCCCAATTGCTCCCTGTTCTTTTCCATGTCTTCACCCGACTTGACCATAAAGGCCCTCATTTGTACCATAAATAGGCCCCAGTCCGTTGGCACCGCGGGCTCGGCTGCCGCGGCCATGTGCGAGGCACCGCCATTTTGTGCGCCTGCAACCCCCACTACCGCACCTTCCTCATTTTCCTCCTCCATTTCTCCCACTTCTTCCCTGGAGTCCTGGGTTGACTATAACTCCTCTTCTACCTCCTCATTCACCCCCACCGGCATCCGATCGCCTTGGTTATCCATGGCACGATTCAATTTAGATCTTTCAATAAAATTTCGGCCGCTCGAAATTTAGACCAAATTTTTTTCAGATATATAAAATTTGGTTCGGGTCCAAATCCCGCCCCCAGACACCGATTGTTACGCATCTCGGCCGTTGGCGCTCCCCTTATCAAGGGGGGGGGTTGTTAATCCCCTTGTCCTCTTATCTGGCCGACCCGAGTCCTGGGGGTTATAACGTCCTTCCCGGCGCGGCGCTAGATAGGGTTTGTTAGGCCTAGGGGTTCACTACTACCTAAGTACCAACGCCGGCCGGAAACGAGGAAATAACTCCCGCTCGAACCACGGATATGTTGGAAAATGCTGAGCGGATAGCAATCCGCGATCCGAGCTATTAACAAAGCGACTTGACCCGATTATAGAGGTTTCAATCGTGTCACGTTTACCCAATGATAGAAAGGACGGATGCGATCGGATGGAGAGGAAACGAAGGTAGGAAGAACAAAGATGGGTTTATTAACAAATATACAGAAAGAAGAGGAAACGAAAGAATGTACAGGAAAGGAAGAGGAAGAAGCAGCACACAGGGCAGTCTTAAAACAGTCTTACTCTAATACCCCAGACAAACATACACACTCACACGGGCATTGTAGCTGGTCGATGGTCAGGTAGAGGGTGCAGGCTCCAGTCGACTCCAGTCCTGGCTCCGGTCCAGCGGCGAAACCCGGCAGGCAGCTCCGCGCGTAGTTGGACGCGAGCGGACAGTTTATATAACGGGGGAAGCTGGTGTCCTTCGTACGTAATATTTGCACGTTCGTGCTACACGCCCCCTCCCCAAAGTCCTCTTAATCAGCGCCAGCGAGTGAGTCCTTAACAAGCGCCGTCATATCTCTCCAACAAGCACGCCTCCGACAAGTCCTTCAAGTTCTTTGAAAATGCGCTCTCTCCCATCCGAGTCCTTTCACAAAGGTGCGCTCCGTATCAGTCCTGTGAAAGGGCTTTGCGCTCGCCTTTTTATAACGCCCCGCGCGATCACTCCATGAGCCAAAAAGCCACGCCTGCCACCGATGTTGCTTCAGCCCTGGTTGGCTGGTGAGGGCTTACCGGCCACGCCTTTGACGGCTGGTTGACATGCCACACCTTCTCGCCGTTCCGCCCCCTTTTCTTGTGCCTAACCGCATGGCTTATGGCATCGTTTGAGCGAGCTTCAGCTCAAGGCAGCGAACGCTGCTAGCAAAGGCGCGTAATGGCGTTGCTTGGAGAGGGAGGTCGCAAAATGGACGAAATGAAATGGGCCATTTCTTATTTGATTGACGCAACGCAGATTCAACTATTGGAAACACGGCCTTATCTAAAACACATACTAATGAAATAACTGAGTCCTATGGTGGCCTACGTGTTGCACGCAGTCGGGTTTCGGGACCAATTCTCGCTCGTACCCAAGTACCTGCGCCGCCACGGAAACGAGGTAGCAAGCCTCGCACGAACCACGTGTGATGTGAGTACGCCGAGCGGATTGCGTACACGTGGTCCGCGCAGTTACCTAGATGTTGGAACCCGATTAGAGCGATGGTACTCGTGCCACGCTTAGCCAATGAAGGAAACCACAGAAACGATCGAATCAGGAAAAGGAAGAACAAAGGTTTAATTATTCCCACACGTATGTACAATGTTCAGGAACGCAGAGACACAGAGTAGCCTTAGACAGTCTTAACTTAAAAACCCAGACAACGGGCCCGTCTCACACTCACACAGGGAATTGCAGATGGGTAGACGTCCCCCAATGCGTCGATGTGGTCGTCCAGAGATGGTCCCCGTCCGGCTCTCCACGGTCCCCGGCACGTCCCGCCAAGATGGTGGCAGGCGAAGGCAGGGACTCGTAGCACGTCTCCCGAACAAGGCAGATGATGGGGCGGAACAGCAAAGGGCGGGACTTTTAGCGCGGCTGGTGATTACTCAGCCGTTTCACTCGCGCGTCTCAAATGCACTGTATATCGGCTTAAGCGCGTCTGGCTGCGCCCGCGTATCTGTACAGTTCTCACACGCGGCCAACTCCTCTTTCTCGATCATCTGAGCTGGTTTAGTGCGCGCGAGTTCTCGTGCAAGTTCTTTATAACGATTCTATTCCGCGCTAGTCCTGCTTCAAGTCCTCTTTCGCGTGTCCTGTGCATCGAGTCCTCTTTCGCGAGTCCTGTGCATCGAGTCCTGTCGAGGGCTTGCGCAGCGGGTCTTATAGCTACACCCCCCGAACCTTCTGGAACACTCGATCCTTCTCACCACGCCCTGTGACGCAACGCCGCCGTCACCACCTCTGAGCTCTGATTGGCGGCTCGTGCTTACCGTCAGCTCTTCTGCTGCTCTGCCCTCGACTCCGCCCTGGTCCTCCTCTGCCTGCCTCGTGTTAACTCGCCCAATAATGAACCAACGTTAACGCAAAAGGGATTGAGGCTACGGACGTAGGATGATCGGTGGCAGTAGGGCCTATTTTCTTGGCTCTACTCAACGCAGAACTAACAAAGGAAAATAACTAAGCTTACAAATACTAAGACATAACTATACTATCGCGAGGCTACATGTTGCTTGTGTGACTAACTATGGGGGGAAAATTTTAACCTTTATTAGACTCACTTTACAAACTCAAAACCGCAACACTGCCCCCCTCCCTCGTCAGACTCGTCCCCGAGTCGAACCTACAAAAACTGGAACGACCGGTTTTGAGAAAGATCTGGGACTAACTTTTAATTACGTGTGACATCAAGATGTGGTTCCCCCTAACATTTATTCTAACCCGTGTATGCGACAGTTTTAAAAACACTAAATATGTCCCACCTACTGCGTTGAGTAGCTAACTCTAACAGACTCACGCCCACAATTAACCGAATTGCGGAATTATTTCCAAACTAAACATAAAGCCGGTGGGCAGCATTTTACTTACAAGCACAACACCTAACCTTATTTACAATTCTACGACCCAGGCCCTGTCCTTTTTGGAACGAAGATTGGAGGGGAGAGAAAAGCACAGCAATGCACAAAAACACATTCAAATTCATCACAATTCATTTGCAGGTGTCTGGCATCTTCTATCTTCGGTGTGCACATATCGAACCGGCAAGCCCCCGGACCGGCATACAGGCCATTCCTGCTCTTCGGGGCGTAATAAGCTTACAATCTTCTCGGCCCTAGCACACAAAAATATAAAAAATGCACAACAAGTGTGTTCGTTTTTATTTTGCCAGCAGGGCCAACCCTATGTGGTCCGACTGCGTGACATTGATGCCACTCAAAAGAAGTGGTCCGAAGATGCAAGGTGAGTTTGCAGCAAAGTGCTGCACAGCAGAAGTGTAAGGCCACAAAACCTGTGGTCCATTAGTGTAATGTGATAATGTGCAGCAAAGTGTTTGTGGCAGCAGCGTGCTGCACATGTGCAGCAAAGTTATAACAAACGGATGCGGCAGCAAAGTGCCGTGCAGTTCAGCTGCACAGGTGTAGCAAAGTGCAGCAGGGGTGCTGCACAGGTGTAGCAAGGTGCAGCTGCCACAGTTCCACCTCCAAAATGGTCCTGGGGTGGGGGGGAGAGACACAGCACCACCAGCAAAGTGGAAAGGGCACAGAGGTACACAGCAATACAAGGTAATGCAGCATGAGGGGCGCGGAAGAGCGAGCAGAGCAAGCTTGTCCCTAACCGTCCATGCCCCCCCCCCCCCCCCCAACGTCAGCTTACACTACCCTTGCCCTTCCCTGTATTTACAAATTCAAACTCGTCTCTACGTCTTGTCTCCCATATCCCCCTCTAAACCAAATTCGTCTCACAATCCCTCCCGGGAAGGAAGGGATGGAACAAACACAATGTCAAATCACGTCATGATGCATCTTACTCACTCAACAGTTTCACAGAGTCCTGGTGTGGAGCTTCGTCCTCCTTGGTGAATGGATGTGGATGGCGCGAAGGGGATTTCACTTCCTAACTACTCTAATGACATTAACTTTGAAAATAACCTGGGGTCGTACCCTGCCAATCGGCCATCTTTAAACTATGTGGTTCTAAAAACCGAATTCCCCATTGACCACCCTGCGGTGCCCCTGAATTTGGGTCTCACTCCCCAATTTTTCACTCTGTGCCCTTGCACAATTTTGGGGCTGGGTCGTGTGGCTCTACTAGCAGGTCCAACTACCTGCGCACCTCCGCCACTGAAGTCGCCACCCGAGCTTACCTGCTCCTGGGACTACCTAAACTGGGGAAGGCCCCTCCTGGCTCTTTACCCCTCTGATGCCTTCCTTGGCATTGGGCTACCCGGGTCCTTCCCTTGGATCCTCGGGCCCCACTGAACAACTCACGACTACTCTGACTGGCTCCCAGAGCCTACCTGCGGCCTCGCCTGGCCGACAGACTACCAGTGGCGGAGTGTCCCAATAACCATATGCACCAATTAAGCCACACACCCAGCCATTCACTGACTCATGCACCCAACCAAAGCACTACTTGCCACTTCTTGCACCACAGGTGTCAATATCCAAACAATTTACCTAAGCCCTCTACCTGACTTTAAACTACCCCCCCCCCCCCACCCCCAGGTATTCGTGAATGGGTCCATCTCCCCCCATTCACTCCTTCGCACCATGCATTCCACACCTTTTATTTCACACCAAGCATTCCACACCAAATTCGCACACCTTTCGTCTCGCACACGTTTTGTGCTCGCACACCATTTATGTCACACGCCTTTTGTCTCGCACACCTTTTGTGCTCTCATACCAAATCTCTGGCACACCTCTTGTGCTCACTCCTCAAACACAACTCCATTTGTTCTCCATACACAACTCCTGGTTATTCTCAACTAATTCCTCATACACACAGCATCATCTATCAAGCTGCTTTTCCCCTAAAACTCGTGCTTCCCCGTCATCCCATTAAACTAAGCACTCCCTTCGTCATTAACAACCACCTAAGCTACCTACGTCCGCACTATAGTTCAGATGTCCCTACTTAATTTTCATGTCCTCTACCGTCATCTAATTCCCTAACAATTATCCTAGCCCGCCCTCGGCTAGCTTCGGTGCCCCATGGAGGTAACCATCGCTGGTCCCTCCATGTGCATGTCACTGCCATCCCCCTAAACTAATGCTCATGAGCCCGGGGTGAGGAATGGTAAAACTACCCTTCCTCCACGCCGGGTACCATTCCCGAACACTATTTCCATTCGTCCACTGCACTTGAGCCTCTCCAGGTGGGAATACATCGTCACAGCTCGGCCCTCAAAAAGCCGAGCGATCCGTGCGGTTGGTCAGTCTTCTGTAGGTTGGGTCCGTCCGGCATTTTCGATCCAGGGGAGGAGGCATTGATGGGCCAAGGTGCAGAGACCCATCCCTGCGCGAGGCCTTGCGGTCCCACACACGATGGCCCCAACCGCCCACGGTCGGCGCACCGCACCCGCCAGGGGGTGCGGTTCCGAACTCTCCTACCTCCCCCTGAACCTTGCCGATCGCCTTTCCCGCCACGATGCGGCACCAACCATACAGGGCGGGGCCCGGCACGAATGGTGCACAGCGGTCCTTGTGAGACCGCCGCGGCACCGATCCCCGCCGATCCCCGCTGCACACAACTCACCGAAGGCTCACGTCGGCTATCCGTCGCGCTAAATGCTGCCCCGGTCTGCGTCGATGCTTGAGCCGCGTTCTCACCACACGCGACCCACTCCACACTCGCACACCGCGGCGCTCCAGCGCCTCCCATACACTCCATACATTTTGTTACCGCACTCTCCTGTGCACACTCTTCAGTTACACACTTAAGTGCACACCACCCAGGCACATTCACGCCCCTCACACACTCCGTTACACACTTTTCCTCCACACACTCCTTTACCGCACACTTTCCTGTTACACACTCCGTAACACAATCGGCCACCGTACACCTTCGTGCACACTCTTGCGCACTCTCCCGTTACGTACTCCGTAACGTCCACGGGTGTGCACTCTCCTGGTACACACCCAATAAAACGCTCTGGTGTGCACTCCTGCACACTCTCTACAACATGCTCTGGTGTGCATTCTCTCTCACTCTCCTCGGCCATCGCACACTCTGTAACACACTCTGTAACACACTCTCCTGTTACACACTCTTCCCCGACACACTCCGTCATACACTCGCGCTCCGGTGCACACTTTTCTCGCACACGCATGCCATTCGCTCTCGTACACCGTACCACGGACCTTCCACGAGCGCCCGGGTTTCGTCTTGATCCCAAGCACGCCAAAATACTTTTCGCGCCATACACACCCCTACTCACCTTGGGGACCTTTTTCTCCGGCAACACCTGCAAACTTTTATTGGGGTTAGCAAGCCCGGCATCACGGTGCAAATGCATACTTTGTGCAAATCCCATATCTTCCCTCTGTGCTATATCCTCTATTTCTGCCGTCTCTTCGGCCCCAATCATTTCTTTTATTTTAGTGATTTCCTCGACGACCGCCGGCACGCATGACTTTTCCCTGTCCAATTCGGTGGCCGTCGGCTCTTTTACAGCCCGAGTCTCGTCCCTTGTAGTCCTGCTAAACCTGGCTACCCTTTGCTCGAGCTCGCTCTCCTCGCGTTCCTCGCATTGCTTCACCTCGTCGCGCACCACCGCGATCTTCCCGCTCAACCCGCGCCTAATGTCCGCCATCGCTTTTTTATTGTCCCTTTTTGCCTCTGCTATCAGTTTTTCCACTTCACACCTGGATTCCTCCCTCAATTTTTCCATATCACACCCGGATTCGTCTGGCATGGCGTCCTTTTTTCATCCATCTTTTTCAAGCTACACATTGACTCTTCCATAGAGGCCCTCATTTGTGCCAGAAACCATTGCATGTACCTTGGCACCGCGGGCTCGGTTCTCGCCACCACGTGTGAGGTGCCGCCATTTCCTTTACCAGCTGCCGCACCCTTTTCTGCTTCCACTACCACCAACTGTCTCTCTCGATCCTGGGTTATCAATTTCTCTTTTTCTACCTTATCCATTATTCCCAACGGCATTCTACCACCTTGGCTAGCCCTGGTACGAATTTAATTTGGCTTTTAATACTAAATTTTGGTCGCTCGCAATTTTGGGGCCAATTTGTCCAAAAAAAAATTGGTAGGGTTCCAAATCCCACTCCCCGACACCAATTGTTGTGGTTCTTCGCCACCCTACTTCCCCTTACAAGGGGGACTTAATCCCCTTGTTCTTGCTGGGCTTGGCAGAACCGAGACTTGAAACGCCCTTCCCGGGCGAGCGCGAAGTAGGGTTTCGGGACCAATTCTCGCTCGTACCTAAGTACCCGCGCCACCATGGAAACGAGGTAGCAAGCCTCGCACGAAACACGTGTGATGTGAGTACGCCGAGCGGATTGCGTACACATGGTCCGTGCAGTTACCTAGATGTTGGAACCCGATTAGAGCGATGGTACTTGTGCCACGCTTAGCCAATGAAGGACACCACAGAAACTATCAAATCAGGAAAAGGAAGAACAAAGGTTTAATTATTCCCACACGTATGTACAATGTTCAGGGACGCAGAGACACAGAGTAGCCTTAGACAGTCTTAACTTATACCCAGACAACGGGCCCGTCTCACACTCATACAGGGAATTGCAGATTGGTAGACGTTCCCCAACGCATCGATGTGGTCGTCCAGAGATGGTCCCCGTCCGGCTCTCCACGGTCCCCGGCACGTCCCGTGAAGATGGTGGCAGGCGAAGGCAGGGACTCGTAGCGCGTCTTCCAAACAAGGCAGATGATGGGGCGGAACGGCAAAGGGCGGGACTTTTAGCGCAGCTGGCGATTACTCAGCCGTTCTCATTCGCGCGTCTCAAATGCACTGTATATCGGCTTAAGCGCGTCTGGCTGCGCCCGCGTATCTGTACAGTTCTCACACGTGGCCAACTCCTCTTTCTCGATCCTCTGAGCTGGTTTAGTGCGCGCGAGTTCTCGTGCAAGTTCTTTGTAACGATTCTCTTCCATGCTAGTCCTTCTGCTTCAAGTCCTCTTTTGCGAGTCCTGTGCATCAAGTCTTCTTTCGCGAGTCCTGTGCATCGAGTCCTGTCGAGGGCTTTGCGCAGCCGGTCTTATAGCTCCGCCCCCTGAACCTTCTGGAACACTCGATCCTTCTCACCACGCCCTGTGACGCAACGCCGCCGTCACCACCTCTGAGCTCTGATTGGCGGCTCGTGCTTACCATCAGCGCTTCTGCTGCTTCGCCCTCGACTCCGCCCCGGTCCTCCTCTGCCTGCCTCGTGTTAACTCGCCCATTAATGAAGCAACGTTAACGCAAAAGGGATTGAGGCTACGGACGTAGGATGATCGGTGGCAGTAGGGCCTATTTTCTTGGCTCTACTCAACGCAGAACTAACAAAAGAAAAGAACTAAGCGTACAAATACAGGGTCCGTCAGGGAGGTGTGACGATTTTCAGAAAACTCGTACACAGTTATTTTTAGTCGAATTTCAATTTTTTTTTTTTTAAAGACTACATATATAATGCCAGGTAATACACTGTAACAAAGACATTTTAAAAATGTAATTCATGTTTCAAAAATGACATCTAAATGACGGCCGTTCTTGTCCAAGCATTCTTGCAGACGCGCGGAAAAGTTGTCCATAGACCTTTCAACCATGGCAAGTGGAATAGCTCGAATTTCTCTGGTGATGGCATCTGAAAGGGTCTCAAGAGTGCGTGGTTTTTCAATGTAAACCTTAGCTTTCAGGTAACCCCATAAAAAATAGTCACAGGGTGAAAGATCGGGCGATCGAGGGGGCCACTCCACATCCCCACAGATTGAAATGAGGTGCCCTGGAAAATGTTCTCTTAATAAGACCATTGATTCTCTTGAGGTATGGGAAGTAGCCCCATCTTGCTGAAACCAAACTGTAGGGAGGTCAATGCGACGTCGTCTCAATTCAGGCAGTAAGAACTCGCGCAACATCGTAACATAACGTTGTGAGTTGACTGTCACAGTGCGTCCGCCTTCCTTGAAAAAATAAGGCCCAATTATGCCGAATCGGACAATTCCGGCCCACACAGTGACTCGCTCGCAGTGCAGGGGTCATTGATTGAGTTCGCGCGAGCGTGCCGTACCGCTGACCTACGAGGGCTGGCCTCCACAGCTTGTCGAACCCTTTCGATGTTTTCCGGGGTCCTAACGGTTCGATCACCTCCCCGAGCTGCTCCCGGCCTCACAGATCCAGTTGTCCTGAAGTTTTTTACCCACTTCAATATTGTTTCGAGACGGAACGGTGCCACGTCGACCAACATTGCACAAATGTATTTGTAATATGCGTGATATTACATTTTATAAACAATTGAAGTTGAAGTCTTAAGTTAAAAAAAAAAAAAAATTCAAATAAATTAAAATAAAAAAAAGTAATTTGGAATTTTTTCAAAAAAAAAATACCCTAAGGACGTACACACGGGAGAGGTAGGTGCATACCAGAAGTTTGGCAGTATTTCACAAACGTTTGAGGGAGTAGTTCAGTGACAACACAGGACAACACAACACAGGACAAGACAGACACTGCACAGATATATATATATATTAGCTTGGCTCGGCTCGCTACGCTCGCCTCACCACACGTCGTTTCTGAGGAACGGGCTTATTTTAGCTGAGGATAATGACGGTACCTGAGTTGCTGTGTTGTCATGATTTACACCAATCATAATACAAACAATTATTTCACACAAATTTATTTGTTATGTTTGTGATATTACATTTTTATAAGCAATTTAGGTTGAAGATTTAGGTTGAATGTTTTTTTTTTTTCAAGAAAGAACCCCTCAGCACATACATACGGAAGGGGTAGGTGCAGACTGGAAGTTTGGGAAGATTACACCTCACCACCACATAATTCAAAACACCTCACCACCAAGTAATTCAAAACACCTCACCACCAAGTAATTCAAAACACCTCACCACCAAGTAATTCAAAACACCTCACCACCAAGTAATTTAAAACACCTCACAGCCATAAAACACGTAATAAAAACACCTCACCACAACGAAATTAAAAACACCTCACCACAACGAAATTAAAAACACCTCACCACCACAAAATTGAAAACACCTCACAGCCATAAAATACGTAATAAAAACACCTCACCACCACGAAATTAAAAACACCTCACAGCCATAAAACACGTAATAAAAACACCTCGCCACCAAGTAATTCAAAATGCCTCACCACCACGTAATTCCAAACACCTCATCACCAACTCATTCAAAACACCTCACCACCACATAATTAAAAACACCTCACCACCACATAGTTAAAAACACCTCACCACCATGTAATTCAAAACACCTCACCACCACGTAATTCAAAACACCTCACC
This sequence comes from Myxine glutinosa, assembly GCF_964187855.1. Lineage (NCBI taxonomy): Eukaryota > Metazoa > Chordata > Myxini > Myxiniformes > Myxinidae > Myxine > Myxine glutinosa. The sequence continues at coordinate 157,297,830 of NC_136264.1, read as the reverse complement.
ACCACGTAATTCAAAACACCTCACCACCACGTCATTTAAAAACACCTCACCACCTCATAATTCATTCATTCATTCACCACCACCTGATTCAAATCCACCGCAACGTTATTAAAAACACTTCACAACCACGGAAACAAAAGTTTGAGGGAGTCGTTCAGTGACAACACAGTGTCTGCGTAGATATATAGATAAATGACTGTACCCGAGTTGCCATTTTGTCATGGTTTAAACGAATCATAATTCAAACAATTATTTTGCACAAATGTATTTGTAATATACGTGATATCACATTTTATAAACAATTGAAGTTGAAAGCTTCAGTTGAAAAACAAATTTTTTTCCCGAAAAAATTCCAAAAAAATAAAATTGGAAATTTTTTCAAAAAAATACCCTTAGGACATACTGACGGGAGAGATATGTGCATACCAGAAGTTTGGTACGATTTCACAAAAGTTTGAGAAAGTAGTTCAGTGACAAGACAACACAAGACAGACACTGCACAGATAGATAGATAGATAAATAAATATATATATATATATATATATATATAAATAAATATATATATATATATATATATATATATATATATATATATATATATATATATATATATATATATACAGACTTGGCATTTAATATAGAATATTTTTTTGGTGGGGGTGAACTTACTTTTCAAGATGTCTTAGAACCAAAAGTTCATTGGAATTATGTTGAAATTATTCTAGATTTTGTTAATGTGACCTTTAAAAGAAACAAAAACCACATTTGACATTTCGAATCAAATAAATTGATCCTTGAAAGTGATGTAAACTGATATCGAACTCGATTCATGGACAGTACTGTGTTAAACTTCTGTACGTTTTCCAGAAGTATCTCTTTAGTTTGCACATTAGCCAAAATTTTTTTTAACAAAAACAAAAGTTAAATTACGACTGGGATTACGGACAGTAAAATTACAGTTCAGTACTTCGTGTAACCCCCACGAGCATTCAGGAGAGCACGTACATGTTGAGGCATGCTATTCACGAGATTTGCCAAGGTTTGGACAGGAATTGCTTGCCATGCAGTGACAATAGCCTGCTGCAATTCACGCACAGAGGTTGGCTGCTGGTCCAAGTGGTCGATTTGACGCGTTAATTCTGCCCACGTTCTCTATCGGATTCATATCCGGGGACATGGCAGGCCACTCCATGTGCTCTACACCACGGTCAGCAAGAAAGTGTTGGATCATGCGAGCACGATGAGGCCGTGCATTGTCATCTTGGAAGACAAAGTTTCCTCGAAAGGCTGCACGAGCAAATGGAAGCAATGTTTCTTCCAGAATGGCCCTGTACTTGAACTGGTTCAGGTTTCCATTCAGAACAACCAGGTCAGTTTTGCCCCCTGCATGAAAAGCAGCCCAAACGGCCACCCCACCACCTCCAGCTTGGACTCTTGGCACTATACAATCTTTGTTGTAGGCTTCATGCACTTGTCTGCGCACTCGGACGCGGCCATCTTGACAATAGACCAGAAATCTAGACTCGTCACTGAAGATCACGTGATTCCAGTGTCCTGGCTGCCATTGACGGTGCTCTCTGGCCCACTGCAATCGGTGCTGGCGGTGTTGTCTGGTCAGGTGTGGCTTTCTCAGGGGACGCCTGGAACGATAGCCTGCTTGAACCAGTCGTTGGTTGACTAGCCTTCTGGATACAGGCACATTTGTCAGTTGCTGCCACTCAGCCCTAAGCCGATTAGCTGACTTGGTACGGCCATTGCGGACTAACCGGTGCAGCTGGCGATCATCCCTCCTTGTGGTTCTGCGGGGACGTCCTGGCCTCGGTATTGGAGTAGGGACACCCCTCTGAGCATTTCGTTTCAGGATGTTTGACACCTGACCTTGAGTGATGCCATACTGCCGAGCAATCGCACGCTGTTTCATGCCGTAATTTCGTAAAGCCACCACTCCATGACAAACAGCATTGTAGAGTTGACGGACCATCTCCAGAGGAAGCGGCAATAACTTTTGGAGACGTGCAGCAGTTGTTTCCACTAATAGAGAATGCAACAACCCTTGTATACCCGACTGTGAAGCCAATCATCAAATGCACCTGTCCGTACATTTTGCCACGCCACGCCACCTGTGATATAATCTTGTTGTTGACTTCTTGCTGCGACAGACAATCAGTGACATGGTTCTTTTAACAAATAAATCACCAAAGTGTAAAAGACACTCACCAGATTGATCTACTGAGTTAAGAAAGTAAACCCAAGTCAAGAAAAAAAAAATTCCATATTAAACGCCTGTATGTATATATATTGTTGCGGATCCCGTGTCTGTCGACGTAATAAGGGGGGGGGGGGAGGGGTTAAGGCCCCATTTCCCCACAGACTGGGTCCACGGGCCATAATGAATGCACCATCCACCTGTCGCTCTGGAATTAAATTGGCACTGGGTGGAAACTGTGTGGAAAAGGACTAGCATCTTTGCTGAGTCTTGCTGGTGCAGGACCATTGCTTCATGGTTTCGTTCTTTATTTTATTTTCTTCTTATACTTCTAACGGCCCCAGTTATTACCATCACATAGGTTCAGCTCTGGTGGGAATGATTCTGGCTGTAGTCGTTCTGGAAGCAGCTGGCAAACCCTGACTTTTGTCTGTGGCCAGAGTTTACAATTTGGCCTGGGTGTCGGAAGCAACTCACCTACTCTTCAAAAAAAAACCTTGGGATCTTTATCGTTCACCGACACCATTGGTGTTGACAAATGGTTCCCCTAGATTTTCGTCAGTCCGATGATGGTACACATATCAATGCTTATCCTTGCATATGAAACACCAGGGTGACAGTTTATAGCTTGGTCGAGATTCAAACCCAGGGTAGACAGCTACGGGTCAAGTGTGCGTACCCCTCAACTATCCTGCCAGCCCTGCCAGAGATACAAAACAAACTGTTCAGCCTGGTGGAGGTTAGCTCTCTACTTAGTGCTGTTCTAGTTTTTTCTGGTCATCGCTCAATTTTGCCAATGCATAATCTTAAAGACCACTTGACCTTCCAAGATGTTTTGCATCATAATATGGTACCTGCACTCAAGTTTTGCATCTGATATTTCATTTGTGTCCTTGACCTACTTTTTTGTTTCGGATTGTGACCTAATTTCCCAAAAAAACAAAACTTTTTGATCATAACTTGAATAATTTTCCATTGATTTTTATGATGTTGAGTTTTATGGATATACCAGCAGAAGTACCTGGCGTTGCTGGGCGGGGGAGGGAAGGGGAACGGGGGGGGGGGGGGGTGAGGAGGGCAAGGGGAGGGGAGGGGGAGAAGGGGGGCAGTCAGAAGTTGAAGCTCTTTTATGGAGAATTTATATCTTAAAGGGGAGGGGGGCAAGGGGAGGGGGGGAAGGGGATGGGGGAAAGGGCGGGGAGAGGGGGAAGGGGAGCAGTCAGAAGTGGAAGGTCTTTTACAGAGAATTTATATTTTAAAGGGGGGGGAATCTGAGGGGGGAGGGGGGGGAAGGGGAGGAGAGGGGGTTGGCAGGAGAGGAAGGGGAGTGGCAGGAGTGGAATGGGAGTGGCAGGAGTGGAATGGGAGTGGCAGGAGAGCAATGGGAGTGGCAGGAGAGCAATGGGAGTGGCAGGAGAGCAAGGGGAGTGGCAGGAGAGCAAGGGGAGTGGCAGGAGAGCAAGGGGAGTGGCAGGAGAGCAAGGGGAGTGGCAGGAGAGCAAGGGGAGTGGCTCACGTTTCTGAGTTAAGTGTGATGCCGATCAGGAAGAAGAAGAAGCCATACTACCAAATTCGTACACTTCCGGAATTGCTTGATTTACTTGTATTCAAATGTCTGGTAATTGTTTTGTATTTATTTATGCGAATGTGTACTTGTATACAACTGTCATTCATTTAAAAAGGCTTCGGCACCATCGAGCGATTTTTATTATTTATTTATTAATTTTTTTCAATTGTTTTTTTTTTTTTTTGCCTAAAACACTCCCAGGCACTCACTGATGAACGTCTGAAAGTTTGATGAAGATCCGTTCAGCCATCTCTGAATAAAACGCGGACACACAGACGACTCACGTTTATATATATATATATATATATATATATATATATATATATATATATATATATATATATATATATATATATATATATATATATATATATATATATATATATTGGGATTTAAATTTAATTCAAAAATTGATCCAGACGTCTATTCTCTTTGAAACATTCAAACCGACAGAGGTAGTTATTTATCACAGCATCTGTAGAATTTTCACCGTTTTACTCAACTCCGTTTCACTGTTATTTGGTGGAGCAAAAAGTCAACTGAGCTTTATCGATATTTAGATTCTCGATGGGGACACGTTTTTTAAATGTACACTATCCCTGTATGTTGAACGGCAGGGTCATATGGCAGTCTGAAAAACAAATAAACATGACCATCATTGGATCACGGGTGCCGGGAGGCTTACCCTTGGCGGTCACTTTGTAATCGCAGATATCTAGTTATTATTGATGGCCAATCTTTAACTTCACAAGTTCTGTCGTTTTTTGTTGTTTCTGTTAATGCCTTTCAATCGGGTTTCAGTGAAAGGACAGCAAAGAAATAGCCATGCAGTATGTAATGCTGAACACCAGGTGGCGATGCTTCTCTTCTGGCGGCTTGTGATGCACACTTTGGGGCAATGCCTGCTTGACTGATCATGGCTTTTGAAAATATCTTCCCATAGTTCAAAAATTTGCTTCTCTTTGACATCAGTTCTCAGGCATATTGAATCCTAACTGCTTTGTCACCTCAATCCGCTTTCCCCATTCCCCTTTCACCAGGTACGTACTCAAATGCCAGACGGCTTCAGACTTTGGCATGGTGACGATGCAATTTGAGCTGGAAGTTTGCCACCTGGGGAGACCTCAGGATCTTGGAATTCGCCGCCAACGGCTCAAGGGTGATGCCTGGGTCTACAAGCGCCTTGTTGAAGAAGTGATCTCTCCTTTTGCACTGACATAGCAGCGCTTCACTGCCTGACGGCGTCCAATTCCACGGTTAAAGTATTATGTTTAACAAAATTACACTAAATCCTTTCAGTCTTGTCCTAAATTTATTTTCCTCATCCCTCTTCCTTATTGCCTATACCTTTCACTGATGTTTCCTTGATAGTAAACTGCTTCCTTCTGAATGTATTAGATGTTGGTTCTGTTTTTGCCTTTGTTGCTGTTTAATCTGTCGTTGAAGAGTTTATCCTTTGGAATTTTTCCTTGCTTCCTTTGTAAATCATTTTAGGAATGGCAGAAAGTGCACTTAACTTGTCATTCCTTGTACCTTGCACTACCTGTGACTGACTGCTTTGACCCTGTCGTACACCAGGAAAGCACAACCATGTTTCCATTTGTGTGGGTACAGCCTCCCACGTGGTATCGGGCACAGCTTTATTAATGCTTCTTGTTTTTAAGGTGCATGAGAACTATTAGTACCCACATTGCAGCATGGTGAAGCTTTCTCCTGAGTGTCCATGTGACGATGAAGTAACAGGTAATGAATGTTCCAGGGAGAAACAAACTAACAATCAAGATGGATACAAAATATATGGACAAACAGCATGGTTATAACGACTATAATTCATTGCAACTCTGATATTGTTCAGTCGTCATTCTCATTGGTCTAAATTGTTTCTTGTATATATAATAATAAAAAAACAAGGCTACGATGATTCATCAATCTAACAATGCCTGAGAGGATGGGGTTTATTACCCTTTGCACCACTGTTTCAAAGACTTCTCATGCTCGATGTTGCTGTGAACTGAGGGGATCTTTGTCCATCTCTGTCAATGTCCACCTCTGTCAATGTTCAAACAAGAAGACGTCATGCAGAGCACGATACTTGCAAAATCCGCAAGAAATGGTGATTTTAGAAATTTGACCTCCAGATGACCTTTGACCTTTGACCTCAAAATCAATAGGCTTCTCAATTGGGACGACCTATACAACTTGGTGAAGTTTCGTGACGATCGGTTTACGCTGAGTAAACGCTGAGCTGTTGGAAAATGTGGATTGTTGATGAAATTTACCCTTTGGCTCTTTTCACAACCATTTGAGTTGTACATTACTTCGTAACAATGAAGAACTTTTCCAGTGAAAACTGACCATTAATTCTATTATCCCAGAGACTGTAGTCTATCGATAGTGTGGCCGCCAAAGCTTCAATGCACAGATTTCCCACCAGATTCCACAACTCTAGACTTTTGAGGCTTACCGATTTGTTGGAATGGAAATGTGATCCTACTCATGCTCATGTGAGACCTAGACTATTGGTAACATATTACTGACTTGCACCTTTTACACATTGTTATGTATCGTTGGACAAATGGTTTCAGGATTGGAACCTGCTGGGATCCCAGTTTCACGAGTCACATGTCAGTCAATCTCTGTTTGGTCCCTTAATCAAATTAAAAGAACTCACTTTCCCAAAGACTGTTTTTCAAATTCCAGATGAAGAAAAAGCTGCCGTTGAAGACTTTGTGGCAGCAGGCAAGTTATGTTCCGAAATGAGTGAACCTAGCCGAAGATAACGACCGATGGTATCGGAACCCTTTTACATGCCCGCGGGTCTGCATGAACCTTGAGATTGAAATACCGCTGAATGGCGCATCTCCTCGAGGGTCACGTTACAAAGCCTCAAATCGGATCGATGATTGGCAAAGTGCGGGTAATTACACGGTTCTTGTGTAATTATCAACACTCGGGTATATATTTCACCGAACAGCCTGTGGGCGCATGTTTAACAACAACCACAGATTGCAAATCCGACGCGGTCCCAGCGGGCAGTCGGTGTATGCTCGGGCTCGGGGGTCCTGTCTGACTATGATCATGGGAAGCCCTCAGCTGGACGATCCGATTCACGTCGGAGCGGACAAGACGACTGAGAAAGAGATTATGGAGATGTGATACACACACGGCCGGTGCCATCCATATCAAATAGCACATCCATCGGTGTGCCCAACACGACCGGCGCATTGAGCAGAACCAAGACCAAAAGGACCACTGGACAGCAGCAAACGGGGCAGGAGCCTCCATATTCAAGTTCAGCTCAAGGCCAATGGTTCCGTTTTCTTATTCTGATAACTAAATCCTTTTGCTCTGACCGATTATTTCCTTCAGCTGGACTTCAGTGCCATAAACATCATTTAGGTCGACTCTTTCCCTCACATCTCAGAACAAAGATCCCTTCGGCATATCACATACGCAAAGGTAAAACGTTTTTTTTTTAAATTCCGCTTTCACCTCCACTCAACCTTTCACCTCCACTCAACCTTTCTCCTTACTTGTCTACAGCTACACACACACACACACACACACACACACACACACACACACACACACACACATATATATATATATATATATATATATATATATATATATATATATATATATATATATATATATATATATATATATATATAGGGTGGTTCTTAAAATGAAAATTAGGAAAGTCATGCTCCTAACACTAAAAAAAAATTTGTATGTATGAAAAACCCTTGTGGTGAAACTTTAAGCCATTTGGGCTAAATTTAGGGGTTGCACACGGAGTTTGTTATATCACATATTTGGCTCTTATCAATGTTTGGAGTTGTTTATTTATTCTCCACTGCTATACTTGTGATTTTGACCATTACAGTTGACCTATGACCCTGCTATGTACTGCACATTTTGAAGTTGTTTTTAAGTTAATTGAATACAGTACAGCTGTACTCTGGTGTATGCAGTTGCCCATTGAAGAGTACAATTGTCTCCTGACGAGGGATGAACAGCAAACCCAGTATCTGCTTCAAGTTGTGACAACATCACAAGAGATTTCCTGATTGCAGGAAATCAATGGGTATCAGGCACAACGCTTATCGGGCACAAACATTGAGTGGCTGGCAACCATGAGTCACTGTGCAACCCCTAAAACTTGATGTATTCAAAAAATAATTCACAAGCAGTTTTGCCTCGATACCAAAAAAATTTAAGGTTAGGAGTAAAACAACCGATGGTATCGGAACAACCGATGGTACCGATGGTTTCATAAATATGTGAATTTTTTTTTTTAGCCTTATGTAGCTAAGAACCACCCTAATGTATAAATATATATATATATATATATATTATTATCATTATGTTTTTGTTTTTTTTATAAACAGGAAGTAAATTCCAGCGTGGGGCATGTGTGAAAAAATTCTGACTCAACCCGGGACTCGAACCAAGGACCTCATCACTTATGCGGTGACAGCCCACTGAGCCATTGAGTCTTCGGGATATCCTCAGAAATTTTCCACACTTAACACTGCGAGCTTTATAATGGCTGATGTCTTACATATAAAAATAAATGTTTTGCCTTATTGTAGATAAGAACCAAGAATATATATATATATATATATATATATATATATATATATATATATATATATATATATATATATATTGTTACGGTACGCTGTTAAAGATGTTATATTTGCCGAGCGGAGGCTCCGCGACCGAACAGTTATTCCCCGACTAAAACCCGATTTACCCCAAACTTTGGTCGTATCGCGCCGCAGCTGCTCAATCTGGAAAACTCTAAAGCGACCGAATGCAAAGAGGAAGAAGACGTACAGAAGAGTAACTGGGTTTATTATTATTCACACATATAAGCAAAAAGAAAGCAGTCACGTTTATTTACAGGGGACATGAGACGCAGGTGACACAGTGAAAATCACTAGCTTACCTAACAGGCTTAACTTATTCCCAGGGACAAGACAAAAGACAGACTACGAACACACTTACACGGGGAATGATTATAGGGATGGCAGGTGGATGGCTGGCGGGATAGGGAGGTCCAACTGGTCCTGCAGCACGATCGGCTCGTTGGGCAGCCTCCGTTCCTTCGTGGCCCTGCTCCAAACTGCCGTCCAGGCCCCACGCTGCTGTGGCTGCAGTTTCGGTGGCTCGAGCTGCTGTCGAGACAGTTTCGGTGGCTCCAGCTGCTGTAGATGCAGTTTCGGTGGCTCGAGCTGCTGTAGATGCAGTTTCGGTGGCTCGAGCTGCTGTAGAGGCAGTTTCGGTGGCTCCAGCTGCTGTAGATGCAGTTTCGGTGGCTCAAGCTGCTGTAGATGCAGTTTCGGTGGCTCGAGCTGCTGTAGAGGCAGTTTCGGTGGCTCAAGCACGCAGCTCAGCTCTGACGACCCAGCTCTTGTCTCCTCCCTCCTTGTCTCAACTGCTGGACTTCTCTTTTGGACTCAACTGCCGGACTTCTCTTTTGGACTCAACTGCCGGACTTCTCTTTTGGACTCAACTGCCGGACTTCTCTTTTGGACTCAACTGCTTCGGGAACGCCCCGCCGGCGGGTTATATAGGCCCCGCCCCTCAACCTTTGCGAACCTCCCCCAAACGTTCTTCCTCCGCCCTCTCTAGCCAAACCCCTTGTTCATGGTTGGTCGAGTGGGGCTGGCTCACTCCTCCCCTCTATGACGAGGTGGAGACACGCCTTTCTTCCCCAACCCTGCCTCGTGGCCAATGGTGGTTGAAGAAAAAACCGCCCAAAATGCAGTTGGCCATCGAAATGAAATGAAAGGGGACCTATTCTTATTTCACTTGGTACAATGGAGTATTTAAGTTAATGGGAGACACAGCCTTACCCTAAGACACATAATAAGATATAAGCTATCGAACAGGGGTATTCTATGATTGGCTGACGTGGATGCTTTATGGACTAATTACCGAGACGCCCTTTTTACCTTTACACAACTCCGGAGGCAGGAGGCGCAGAATAAACAATAATAATAATAAAGCACACAATAAAAAAAACACAATCCTCATATCCGCAACTATATATATATATATATATATATATATATATATATATATATATATATATATATATATATATATATATATATATATATATATTGTTGCGGTTTTGAGTTTGTACAATAAAGGTTAATTTTCCCCTCATAGTTAGTCACACTACAACACGTAGCCTCGCAATAGTTCAGTTATTTCATAGTAAATGTAAGCATAGTCCTTTTCCTGTGTTAGTCTTGCGTTTAGTAGAACAATGAGAGTTAGGTCCCCTTATTGCCTTATGCCGCCTTATGCCGCTTTTGGCGCAAATTAACACGAGGCAGGCCTGGCAAATCGAGGCAAGACCGAAGGAGGGCGGAGGAGAAGCAGACAGTAAGAGCGAGCCGCCAATCAGGGCTCGAAGGGAGTGACTGCGTCACAAGGCATGGTTAGAACATTCGAGAGGGCTAAGGGGGTTGGCAATATAACCCGTTACGCGAAGCCCCCACCCCAGTTATGGGAGGGGTGCTTGACAAGAGTTGAGTTCTGTGGAGGGAGGCACTTGAACAAGTTCGAAGTTCTGTGAGTGTTGAGCAAGTTACGAGTTCTGAGAGAAGACGCACATGAACCAAGCTATAAGCGCTCTTACCAATTAAACGCTCGGTTGAGCTTGAGGCAGAGCCGCTATTGGGTTACGCAAGTGAGAGCGCGCCGGTAATTAAACACGCTGTGGAAAACCACCAAGCCTGGCGAGAGACGCGTACATTTCCCTCCTGCCTGCCTGATCTGTCCTTTGTTCGAGAGACGCGCTGCAAGGATCCCTCCCACCGCCTGCTTGCCTTCATCGCGGGACGTGCTGTGACCGGGGAGAGCCACGCTGGGCGGGGCCGTTCTTTGTCGACCAAGTCGGCGCGTTCAGAGCGAGTGAACATCATCCTACCTTCATTTCCCCTGCGAGTGTGATCGGGCCCGTGTTTGGGAATAAGTATAAGACTGCTCTGTGTCTCTGTGCTTCTACCGATCATTGTACATAATAGTAATTAAACCTGTGTTCTTCCTTTATTCGACCGTCTCGTCTTTTCCATCATTGACTAAGCGTGGTACGAATAAAACCGCTCGAATCAGGTTCTAATACCAAAGGTAACTGCACGGACCACGTGGTACACAATCCGCTCGGTGTACTCAAATGATGTGTGGCTCCTGCGAGGCTTGATTCCCAGCTTCCGTGGCGGCGCAGGTATTTTGGTACGTGCGAGAATAGTCCCGAAACCCTACCTTGCGTTTGCCCGGGAGGGGCGCTTCAGGTCTCTCGGTTGCGCCGGCCCAAAAAGAACAAGGGGCTTAATCTCCCCTTGGTAAGGGCAGGAAGGGCGGCGAAAACCGGAACTATATATATATATATATATATATATATATATATATATATATATATATATATATATATATAATATATATTGTTGCGGATTTCAGCGTCGGCCTTTTCCCCTTACCAAGGGGGGATTAGTCCCCTTGTCTTTTACTAGCCGACGTGACCCGGGACCTATGACGTCCTTCCCGGACAGCGTTAAGTATGGTTTTAGGACTAAGAATTCGCTATTACCTAAGTACTAACGCTGCCCAGAAACGAGGAAATAAGCCCCGCCCAAATCACGGGTGTTGGTGGAAACGCCGAGCGGTAGCGAACCCGTGACCCGAGCCGTTAGCAATGACTAAACCCGATCCAAGCGGTTCTTAATCGTGCCACGCTTACCCAATGGAGGAAATCACGGAAACGGTCGAATTTGGAAGAACAGGAATAACAAGGTTTATTTACACTTTGTACAATAATAATAAGAAGAATACACAGTGCAGCCTTAAACAGTCTTAACTTATCCCAAGACAAACGGGCCCGTCACACTCAGCCACTCACACGGGGTTGCAGACGAACAGGTCGATGGTCCAGGGATGGTGTCCAGGCAGCACGCTCTCTGGTCCCCAACTCGCACCGCGAAGTAGATGAACACAGCGGCCAGGAGCTCTCCACGTGTCGTTTGGCGTGCACGGGATTATTACAGAGCGGACGGTAGGGCTGGCTTTGGCGGTTACACTTGCGGCTCAGCCGCGTACGTAATAAACGGACAATTCAATAAACGCAAACAATGCGCTTCTCAATCAATGGCCTCGAAACTGTCGTGTGCACGCCGGTCCCCTGAGTGCTCCAACAAGGGCTTGGCTTCAGTCCTCCCAATAGTTTTTTTTTTTTTTTTTTTTTGTATACTGAATGAGATGAGCTCGTGAAAGAGCTAACATTTATTTCACAAACAAATCAACCAGACAAACAAAATATACAAAAAGAGGGAGCGGAAGACAAGATGGGGAGAGAAGGGGAAGCACACAACCACAACATTTGAGAGCAGGGAGAAGTGTGGGAGGGAGAGGGCTTGGGGGCAGGAGGCGTGGGAAGGGGAGGGGGGGGGGGGGGAAGAGGTATAAAACACAAGGGGACCGAAATTAGCGGGGGTAGAAAAGATCAAGGTTTTGGATGGGGGAGGATAAGAGATGGTGGGGAACAGCTGTTTTAAAGACCTGGAGGGTGGAGTGGGATTGAAGAGAGTGAGAGAGTTTGTTCCAGAGGCGGGAGAAAAGAGGAATGAAGGAGTGAAGGTGAGCAGAAAGTCTTGATTTTGGCAGTTTAACCATAAGTGGGTTGCAGGCAGATCTTGTGCGACCTGTAGGAATATTTGGGGGACAGGGGACAGAGCCCAATATTTGGGGGACAGAGCCCAGAGAGGGCTGGGGGGGCAAGGCCAGAGAGGAGTCGGTAGAAGACGGAAAGACCACCAACCTGCCTGCGGTGAGTGAGTGAAAGGCCCTTGGAGTTAGCTTCATCGCGGGAGATTCCAATGATTCTGAACGCTTTGGTTTCAACAGCGTGAAGACGGGCTAGGTGTGAGACGTGAGGCAGGAGCACCAGACCAGAGGGGAGAGCAGTATTCCACAGAGCTGCGGATGAAAGCCTTGTATGTGGTGAGGAGCTCAGGTGTGCCAAGGAAGGACTTCGCACGACGGAGGATGCCCAGTCGGCGACTGGCTTTGGAGGCCAGATTTGAAATGTGGTTTTCCCTGGAAAGATCATGGCAAATAGTGAGACCCAAAAGCTTGAGTGACAGAACTTCTTGGAGAGGATTATTCAGAAAGTGGATGGGAGGGTTTTTCCAGTCGGTCTTTTCGGAGAGACATCGTAAGAGTGTGAGATTTATCAGGATTGAAAGACATGTTCCATTTGTTTGCCCAGTCTGTGATTTTGTCCAGGTCTGCAGAGAGTGAGGAGGCTGCAGACTGCCGATCTGAGGGATGATGAATGGAGCGACAGAGAGTAGAGTCATCAGCAAAGAGATAGAGAGGATTTTCACGAGAGTCAGAGAGATCATTGATGAAGACCAGAAAAAGCACAGGGCCCAGAACACTACCTTGGGGAACTCCAGCCTGAACAGGAAGAGGAGATGAGAGAAACCCATTCAGGGCCACACGTTGACTACGACCAGAGAGGAAGTCCGCCAGCCATGCATGGAGATTTCCATGGATACCAAAGGAGGAGCGTTTGGTGAGCAGAGCAGGGTGCCAGACCGTATCGAAGGCACGCAAAATGTCAAGGGAGACGGCTCTAATTTCCTGTTTGGCGTTGAGGACCTCCATCCATTGTTGAGAAAGCAGAAGCAGCAAGTCCAGAGTAGAGTGACCAGGTCTGAAACCAAATTGATGATCAGAGATCAAGCCATTGGAGAAGAGGAAAGATTTCATATCTTAAGCAATGATGGATTCCATGACTTTGCTGATAATTGGGAGAAGGCTGATTGGTCTGTAGTTGCTGGGATCTGTTTTTGCACCTTTTTTGTGCAAAGCGGTGATGTTGGCTGATTTCCAAACAGATGGCAGATGACCTTGAGCAAAAGAGAGGGTGAAGAGAACAGAAAGAGGGAGTGATAGAGCGGAAGAACATGATTTTAGGACCCGTGGGCTGATGCCGTCAGGACCAGTTGCAGAATCAGAGTCGAGGGTTGACAGAAACTTTTCCACCTTGTCAGGAGGAAAGGACACAGAGTCCAGGAGCAGCTGGGGACGACTGGGTATGGTGGGTACAGAGAGGGATGGGTTTGGGACACAAGATTTAGAGGCAAACACAGAGTTGAGGCATTCAGCTTTTTCACGTGCGGAGTCAGCCGTTAAGCCGTTTGAGGTGAGGGAGGGGATGGAGGGGGAACAAACACCAGAAACAGATTTGACCAGACGCCACCAGGATTTGGAAGAGGGAGACAGATAAGAGAGTTCGGTCTTGAGAACGGTGAGATATTGTTTCCTGGCTCTCCTGAGGGTGGACACACACTTGTTTCGGGCTTTGTGAAAGGAAATGAGATTTCCTTCCGTTGGATTTGCTTTCCAGGAGACGAAAGCAAGTTGTTTCAGGGCAACAGCCTCACCACAAGATTCCGTGTACCATGGACGGGAGGAAGGGTATGACAACTGAAGACGAGATGGGATAAATCTGTGCATGAGAGAGAGCAATTTACTTTGAAAGAATTCCCAGGATGAGTTGATGTCAGAGGCAGTAGAGATGGGAGACCAGTCCAGGTGATTGATGGCTGCTTGAAGACCGTGCCAGTTGGCCTGAGTGAAATGCCAGACTCGTCGACACTGAGGAGGCTCTCTGAGAATGGTCAGAGAGATGTCCACTTTGACAAGCACATGATCAGATGAGCCGATTGGAGCAGAAGAAGAGCAGCAGACATTTTCAGGGAAGTTTGTCATAACCAAATCCAGAAGAGAAGATGCTCCGTTGACTGAGATCCGGGTCGGGAAATTGACAGATTGTGTCAGTCCCAGTGAGTCGCAGAAGTCCTTTGCTGAAGAGCCATGGCTGGTGAGAGAGGTACCCACACCCAGCCAACTGGCATGGTGACAATTGAAATCACCACATATGAGGAAGAGAGAGTTGGGATGGGTAGATAGAAGTTGGTCCATATTATCAGACAGCGAGATGTAGATGGAGTCATCGCTATTTGGTGGACGGTACAACACACATATGAACAAAAGGTGGGAGCGAAGGGGAAGCCGTAGCCAAAGGTATTCCTGGGGGTGAGGTGGAGAGAGGGCAGTGGAGGGCGAGTGAGGAAGAGAGTTTTTTATAAAGATAGCAACCCCACCTCCAGGACGAGGCTCAGGTCTATCATACCGGAGGAGGGAGTAACCTGGGAGAGATACCAAGGCATCAGAGACATCATGAAGGAGGAAAGTTTCTGTTAAGCAGATCACATCTGGTTTGTCAGAAGCAACCTGTATGGAGAGATCAGTCAAGTTTGAGCGAAGGCCCCGGATGTTTGAGGTCCACACCGTTAATGAAGAGGAAGGGGGAGCATCGGGTCCAGAACAGGGGGGGGGAGGGGTAGGGTAAGATGTGGAAGAGGAGGAAGAGGTAGGGAGAGCTGTTGAAGGTGTATCAGAGATTTCAGAATAGCTTGGAGAAAGGGAAGAATGGGGCGGACAAAAGGTTTGATGGAGATTGGGTGAGGCACAGTGAGGTGTTATTTGAGGAGGGGGAAGAGCGAGGCAGAAGGTTGGGGGAGATGAAGGTGAAAGTTGGAAGGGGGAAGAAGCAGGGAGGATGCTTTGAGGAGGAGGGGTGAGAGGGGAGTCTAGTAGGGGAGGAGCGAGGGAGAGTCTCAGAGGGGAGGGGTGTGGGGGGAGTTTAGGAGGGAGGGGAGGGAAGGGGCAAGGGGGGAGATTTGAAAGGGATGGGTGATGGGGAGGATTTGGAGGGGAGTGGTGAGATTGGATTTTGAAAAGTGTACGATTCATGGGAAACGAACATTTTTTGCAAAATGAGTTTGAGACCTTCGAGTCAAAAATACGTTTGAGGACACTGAAGGAGGCGTGGAGTTCTGGATAGTTTAGGTAATGTAGAAAGGAGGAACTGTAAGAGATGGTATTATATATATTTTATGGAATGAATAGATTTGGTGAGCAAGACGAAAGCATCCTTTTGTAGGAAAAGAAGAAAAGGGTGTTATAATATATGAGAGAAAATAGTTGTTCAGGGGAGAGATTATACATTTCTAACCACGTGATCGCGTGATCGCGAACGAAGAACGAACGAACAAAAAAGAACAACAAATAAACGAATAAGACCTGGGAAGGAAATATTTTTTGGGTTTTTTTTTTTTTTTTTTTTTGAGTAGAGATATTAAACAAGGAGGTATGGGGTGAACGACTGCGACGAAACAGAGAACGAAAATGATTTCAGCGCATTCGACGAATCGCTGAGAGAAAAACAAAACCACAAGGTCGGAGACGGTACGGTAGCCTAAGCCTACGAGTACTATACTAGGCCGCAGAATACTCGATACGCATTAACCGACGATTGTGTATACATGTACGAAAAATTAGCACCGAAAATTTTCCAAAAGATACGCTATAGGTACATACACCGAAAGATAGATACAGTCTCGACAAAAACACAATTGAGAAAGATCACTTAGCTTCGAAAGCGTGAGTGCATGGAACAGCTTCGAAAAGACGTGACCTCGCCGTGATCTCGCGAGATCTCCTATCAGTTCTCTTGAAATTCGAGCGCCTGCCTCTCCCTTCTCCTAACTCAGGTCAGTCCTCGTACCAGTCCTTCTCATAAGTCTTCTCGCACGAGTCCTTTTCCAGCCAGTCCTTTTCCAGCCAGTCCTTTACAATGCGCGATTCCTTTCAGTCCTGGACAGTCCTGTTCAAGGGCTTTGTGCGCTGGCTTATATAGCCTTGTCCAGCAAACTCTCTCGAACTTACTAGACGCTCTGTACCACGCCCTATCAAGCCATGCCCTCTCAGCCCCAGTTGGCTGTTGCTCTTACCGTCACCGCTTTTGACGCGGCCACACCTCGACCCTCGCGCTCCTCCCTCTTCTTAGGCCTACCTCGTCGTTACCCGACTAGTTTCGATCGAAACCAAGGGCAGCGAACGCTGCTGGCGGCCAAAGCATAACAAACTTGAGGGATGCCAAATGGGGCGCGGGATCGAGTTTGCCCACCCATGATGAAAATGAAGGGTGGCCGCAAAATGAAAAGGACCTCAGCTCATTTCTTTGCACAACGCAGATATTACTAGGGAAATGGCCTACTCTTACACATACTATGACATAACTAATACTCCGTGGGCCTACGTGTTGCTTGTGGACTAACTATGGGGGGCAAACCGTTAACCTTTAATCTTTAATAATGCTATATGTGCAATCTCAAAACCTCAACAATATATTCACTCCAATTTTTTCTCATGCTGTCCTCTTTCATTCCTATGTTTTATTTTTCAAAAGTTCTCAATTTTAACATCCCTAGGTGAACGAGCCTGGAACTCTATTGTGTGAAGCAATTTTGTAATTCCTGCTGTGGCTTTGCTGAAGAAGGCAGGGCACTGTTTCCTCAAGTTCTCCCAGGTCGAAAATCCCATAGAAAACAAATAGGACAAATTACATTTTAAAAAACCCATAGGAAATTGGACCAGTAGGATCTACTGGTTTCAATAAGGAAAGTGAAATACTGGACCGTTAGAAAATACAAATAAAAACAGTAGGTCAATGGGACCAGTAAGAGGCCAATGCAATACCAATACATGAATGAACAGGATTGAAAATTACCAATTAAATTGATATATGTGGGAAAATGACAAGCCCAGACCAGGTATATGAACCCAAGTCCTTTGTTGATCTGTTCCAGTGCTCTCCCATCTGGTTCTTTGATGGTAAACAACTTATATTCACAAAAACAGGAAAAAACTACAGGGAACCCCTGTTATAAAGAACATGGCTATAACTCAATTTTATATGGAACTGTGTGTTTTGCGTTTGTTTATAACAAAATATAATTAAAGTATTTTGCTTTTGGTCAATGGGTTTTCACACCAGTTAACTCTAATGGTTTCTACATGACCAGTTGAACTTAAAGGTTCCTATTGCTTTCTATGGGATTCAGAGCAGTTGCATCTATTGGTTTCAACCAGCGTGATTTCCAATAGAGACCCACAGAAATATCCTACTGGTCTCTATTGGTTTGTATGGAATTTTCGACTTGGGTTGACCAAATATGGTTTCAGAAGACCGATGTGTCATGTATGTCGGTGGGTCGCCGAAGCGCACCATGGTCTCTGCTTCGCAATGCCCTCTCGAGTCGAGATGCCATGAGAATTTGAGAAACAATCTTCTGTGACACGTGACTTTGTTACTTGATTTAGGCCGGCAGTGCGATATATTTTATACAATATAGAAATTCCTGGTATTACAAGCATTTGGATATCTTCAGACAACGCCTAACACTTAAAGCAAACTGTAGTGTTGGTAAGGGAGAATATAAGATGGATGCCAAACATGCTAACTGGCAAAACCCTGTGGAATCGCAAGGAACTTCAACGCAGTTGGACGCCATTAGGTCCATAAAGCCGGTGCAATCTGGCCAACACTCATATACCCTTCTATCCCCACTGCTTCTACAGGGTGAGTCATAAGTCCCAGGACACGGTTTTAGCTGCTTATACAAGATTTGTTTATACCATGTGTTTGAACTGTTTTATTTTTTTCAGAGGATACATTCAACCAGGATGGCAGACACCAGTCCATTTACAGTGGTAGAGAGGCTGCTAGCTAGCAGTAGTGTGGTACCACGAGAGGAGAAACCCAAACAAGATGAAACAGGTGGAAGAAGACTTTGATGAGCGTTTTGGAAAGTGAGCACCGTCAAAATCAAATCTTCATCTTTGGGGAAAATGGTATTTCAGATTGCAAATGTACTTGACAGCAAGCACGGAGGATGACCAAAGATTCGTGATTTGTGACTTCAAAACATTAAAACATCCATTCTGAGATCTTTGGGAAAAAAATCATTACGGAAACGTTCTGCAGAGTTGGGTGATTCATTGTTGTCTCGCACAGTGAAAGAAGACCTTCACATGAAACCATATGAACCAACTGTCATTTGTGAATTGTCAGATGCAGATCATGAAAACATTTCTGTAATATGTTATTACTCTCGGGGCTTATGGCTAACCCTGGTAGATAAATGTAGAAGCTGACGAATGGTAATTGTCATTTCTGTCCAATCAAAGCCAAGGGAAATAAGGAGTATCATTGGTAGTTGATTACAAGGGAAAGATGAATTGCATTCTGGGTTTGACGCCAGTTGTTATTGTAACTTGTGGGTTTGTGGGTTATCATGTAACCTTGCTGCTGATTGGATGAAAATCAGCTTTAGGTGAAGGGTTTGTTGTGTTGCTGGAGAAGATTGTATGGAGCTTATTGAAACGTGGCTCACGGGAGTAGGGCAAATGGTGAACTTTTAAACTCTTTATGTAAGGACTGGGGGAGTCATTTCTAGGAATTGTGGGTGCCACGTCGTCAGCTCACAATCTCATTATGGGAGATAACATGCTGTTCCTCTTGGCAATGTATAAATACCACTAACTCGACGCTTGATTTTTCAGAGAATGGTAGGGTTGCTTGGTGGATACTCATCTATATGATTACCAATCTCTCCGTGTGCACGAACTTCAATAAATTTCCTTGTTCAGTCTGAAGTGGTTGGTGATCCATTTCATTGTTCGAGTGGTTCCAACAACTTGGGTTCCATATCAGATGGTATAAACAAATATTCTATAAGCAGCTAAAACCGTGTCCGAGGACTTATGACTCACCCTGTAGGTACCTATCCATCTCTAGTTTCAATCCATCTCCTGTTTCTGCTGCCACCACCTTTCCAGGCATAAACCTCTCTGAGCGAAAGACCTCTGCCTCAACATCATCTTAACTCTTTTCTTTATTCTCAAGCACTGGTTCTGTCTGTCCATTCTGCTGAAAAACTTCTGCACTTATTTTGTCTCTAACCTTCATTATCTTAAACATCTCGATCAGATCCCCATCGTAATCACCTTTATAATGTATATAAAGTACCGTTTCATCCTGTCTCTCTTTATCGACCTACGTCATGTCCCATCTTTCACTCTGATACATTTTAAAGTTTCACTTGCAGGTAAAATTTGCTTTGACCGCCTATTGTATACCGGAGTGGTGGGACCGTTCCGTTACTCCACCCCTCGGGGTCGTTATTGGTACATTATTTGCCATCACATTGGGGTCGGGACTCTCTCCTGCAATAAGGCAATTACATGGGGCTTCTCAGATTTGGAGCTAATTGATTGGCTTATTGCATTGGATTTCTACATGATGAACATGTCTTCCAGTCTGAAAGTGAAGACCTCCATGATGGTGCATCATTCGTATTAAATGGATGCCCTGTCTGAATTCCAAATCCCTGAAAGGGTCAAAGGTTGCTTCAGCAGCATCTTGTGATGGAGTCTGGGGGACCTCTCTATGTCTATAGGAAACGTTCGCCATTGGTCGTGGGTACCTGTCTTACCTTACTTATTACAGGGGAGAAGAATGAATGACTGATGAAGTTGTTAGCCCGTCCCATGCACAGCAAGTTTATTATGATAATACCAAGAAGGCAAATTAATAATATAATAGGTCTTAATAATATTAATTAATATTAATTAATAATATTAATTAATTAAAATAATAATAACGTCCGCGTCACTGAAATCATCAATTTTCATCCGATTGATCTAAAATTTAAATTTACCATTTTGAGTTTTGTCATGAAATTTTCAACAAAGCTTTATCAGAATATGGAGAAGGCAAATCAATAATTTGGTCAAAAGGTCAAAGGTCAGCATCACATAAAATCGTTAATTTTCTTCCAATTGACTTGAAATTTTAAGAATTTGCATATCGAGTCACAGAATTGGTTCACCAATCAAAAGCTCGAAGCTGATTGTTTTTTAGATCTAAAGGTCAAGGCTGAATAAAATCATCAATTTTAATTTTGTATTTTTAAAACTGTTTTCGTTACTTTGAGCATACGGAAAAAGAAGACGTCTGATACAAACGGACGCAGATGGGCTTTGAATTTTCAGATGCTTTCTAGTTTTATTTTAACTTTTTTTTTAATGAAATGTGTCTACATCGAAGATTGCATAGACTGCCCTGTCGGCTGTCCGTGAAAGTTTGGTCGTGGTACTGCTCGGGGGCCGAGGGTTAGGAGCAGGAGGGGCATCCCATACCCCTCCATCTCCAATGTATCCAGGTACCCATCTAATTCCATTTTTAACCTATCCATCCCATCTACCGCCACTTCCTTTCCAGGAAGACCATTCCATGCATTAACCACTCTCACACTGAAAGACCCCTGCCATAAAACTATCCTAACCCTCATCTTATTTACCTTCAAACTATGGTCCCTCGTCTCCCTCCTCCTCCTATGTATATGCGATTCCTCTTCTTCCTCTCTCTAGTTGCTTGTCCCTCTTGCATCCTCCTCTGGTACTGAGCCGACGTGTTCCCCGGACACCCATCGCGCCGCACCTTTTCACGTTAAATTAACAGCCGGGAAGCGCTCGGAGCGGCGCGCTTGTCAAGCCGGGATTAAACGGGTCGCTCCGCAAACGGCGCCGGGGGAGCGATGTAAGCTCTCAGCACTTTATTACAGTGGGAGCGCTGGAGGGGAAATTCAACGGTGGCGAAACCCGGGGCCACGAACATGGAACACGCCCCGTTCACTCCGTGTCCCGCAGCCCGCGCACACGCACGATATTCGCCCTCCACGCTCATTCGAAATCAGGGGGCGGAGCCATGGGTGCGGGCTCCGCCCATCGCACGCCATCCTTGATTCGTCATCAGGATGAGAGCTTCATGAGTTTGTGTCATTCCAAAAAGCAGGAATAAGTTAACGATGGAAGCCATCACGCCTACCTATGTTTGGGATGTACAGAGCATTCGGTCGGGACATTGTCTCACTATTATGTTACTTCGTTGTGTTGTTGTCTTACGTCTGTTTTGTAACCGGTAACTCAAAACGCTAATTGTTGTCAAACGAAGCTGAATTTTTTATTTACTTTTTCTATGGCAATCAAGGAAGAAGTGAATAGATTTTGTTTGTGACGTCATTTTGCACGTACTTTTTAATGTTGTGACCTCAAGTTGCCATTGCTTGATGGTTAAGGAACTTTATTCATTGGGATTGAGGTCATACTCCTTGAACTCTCCAGGATGAACGACCCTTCTGGTATTCCTTGAACTCTCCAGCATGAGCGACCCTTCTGGTATTCCTTGAACTCTCCAGCATGAGCGACCCTTCTGGTATTCCTTGAACTCACCAACATGGACGACCCTTCTGGTATTCCTTGAACTCACCAGGATGGACGACCCTTCTGGTACTCCTTGAACTCTCCAGCATGAGCGACCCTTCTGGTATTCCTTGAACTCTCCAGCATGAGCGACCCTTCTGGTATTCCTTGAACTCACCAACATGGACGACCCTTCTGGTATTCCTTGAACTCACCAGGATGGACGACCCTTCTGGTACTCCTTGAACTCTCCAGCATGAGCGACCCTTCTGGTATTCCTTGAACTCTCCAGGATGGGCGACCCTTCTGGTATTCCTTGAACTCACCAGCATGGGCGACCCTTGTGGTATTCCTTGAACTCACCAACATGAGCGACCCTTCTGGTATTCCTTGAACTCTCCAGCATGAGCGACCCTTTTGGTATTCCTTGAACTCACCAACATGGACGACCCCTCTGGTACTCCTTGAACTCACCAGCATGGGCGACCCTTCTGGTATTCCTTCAACTCTCCAACATGGACGACCCTTCTGGTATTCCTTGAACTCACCAGCATTGACGACCTTTCTGGTACTCTGAGAACTCTCCAGGACGGGTGACCCTTTTGGTACTCCTTGAACTCTCCAGCATTGACGTACATCACTACCTTAACGTGGAGTTTCATTGCTGTAGTTCTCTCAAAATTGAGAATGGGTATCATTTGGAGAATTTTTTTAATAAGATCAAAAGCAAGCAAACTACCCTTGAGTGTGAAAATGAAAGTTTACAATTCTCCATTCATTCGCAATTGGTATTGAAACAAGGTCTCCAACAAAGGTTGGTCACCACAAGCAAACAGCCATGGAGGAATGCTGTCTGGAAACTAGAACGCCACTCAGTAGAGCGCATACTCCCGCCGTGGGTCAAGTTGGAATAGTACGATTTCACAAAAGTTTGAGGGAGTAGTTCAGTGACAACACAAGACAGACACTGCACAGATATAATATATTCAGAATATAGAGAAGATAATGTTAAAAAAACAAAACAAGGCAATTTCACTTACATTTTCGGATTCAGCGTTCAATTCTATATGAGTGAGTGTATTTTGAGGCATGTGTGACTTCAAATAAAATTGTAAGCCAGGAAAACGTTCGTTTCATTCCTTAGGGATACAACATGTAAAACTGGCCCAAACGTCAAAACAAAACTCGCTCATTTTAAGTCGTACAAGCTAATGCGACCACACATTCTTCTGGGAAGAATCCCATGCACATGCTGGTCACATTTATAACTCACCGAAGTCTTTATAAGTTCATCAAATACTGACACCGCGATTGACATTCGCTGAGGTAAATGTTGATATCTCTTCTGAGGTTTAAAAAAAAAAAAAAAAACAGTTTTAAAGCATTATACGTATCAAACGATACATTTTATGGAACGGGGAAACCGAATACACACTTTGGTCGTTTTACAATGACAGAATATGTCTTTATTAGAAAGGAAAAAAAAAAAAAAACCTTTGTGGTGCTGTGCACACACAATTCGTTTGCCAAGAAGGTAGGCCACAACGCGTTGTACAAACTGAAACCCTTCATTAACAGCTCGCACGTAAGCACTGGGCGGGTTCGACTTTCGAGCCCGCATATATGTCCCGAGGCCACGCCTTGCCCCCGTGCGTGGCCGGTCGGCCGAAAGGCGGGGCATGTATCTCAGTTCCACCCTGCGCCTCGTGACGCCTTCGCTCCGGGCGTGGCCCGAGCTGCGCTTCCACGCCCGGACGCTCGCGGCACCCGTTGGTGCGCGGAATTATTGCCCACTGACTATGTGTCCGCCACACGCACCCCCCCCCCCCCCTCAGAATTCCCGCGCACCTGAAGGGTGAGCTTGCGGGGAAGCCGGATGACCCAGCCGAAACGCCCTCTGGCGATGCGTGCAAGGCTGGGGGGTAGCGGGACGGTGGGGCTGGTCGGTGCCGGGGTCGGCCTCGACGCGGAGGCAGAGCTGCTGGCGGGGCGTGGTCCAGGTCGAGGTGGGCCGGCTCGAGGCGGTCCACGGAGATACGATCTGGAGTACCGCCGATGTCCACGGTGAAATGCTGGTCCCCGGTCTCCAGCACACGGCAGGGCCCGTCGTACGGGGGCGGTGCCCGGTGGGCGTCATGCCGGACAAAAACGTACTCCGCCGTGCGAAGCTCCGGGGCGACGTGGGAGGACGGGCAACCGTGGTGTGCCGTCGGCACCGGGGCGAACCTCCTGGCGGTCTCCTGCAGGGTGGAGCGCTGTTGCGCCACGGACCAAGGGGCCGTGGAGTCGGGGATAAATTCGCCCGGTACCCGCAGTGGTTGTCCGAAGACCAGCTCCGCCGAGGACGCGCGCAGGTCATCCTTGGGCACCGTCCTGAGGCCCAGCAGGACCCAGGGGAGCCTGTCGGCCCAGCTGCCATCGCGGAGGCTGGCCCGGAGCGCGGCCTTAATTGAGCGATGAAAGTGCTCGTACAGGCCGTTGGCCTGGGGGTGGTAGGCCGTGGTGCGGTGCAGCTTGACGCCGAGCCCTTGCGTCACTGCTCCCCAGGGCTCCGAGGTGAACTGGGGGCCGCGGTCGGACGAGATGTCCGAGGGAGCACCGAACCGGGCAACCCACGTGGCGATGAAGGCTTGCGCGACGTCAGCCGCAGCCGTCGCTGCCAATGGCACGGCCTCCGGCCACCGGGTGGTGCGGTCCACCATGGTGAGGAGGTGGGTGAAACCCCGCGAGGGGGGCAGAGGTCCCACCAAGTCGACGTGGACGTGGTCGAACCGACGTTCGGGCACCGTAAACGGGGCCAACGGGGCTTGGGTGTGGCGGTGGACTTGCGCGCGCTGGCACGCGAGGCACATCCTGGCCCAGTCGCGGACGTTCTTCCTGAGGCCATGCCAGACGAAGTTCGCCGCGACGAGCTTCTGGGAGGCCTTCGTGCCCAGGTGGGACAGGCCATGGATGGCATCAAAAACCGGGCGCTGCCAGCTAGCGGGCACGATGGGGCGAGGCCGGCCGAGGGAAACGTCGCACAAGAGGGCAGTGCCCGCGACGTCGAATGGCACCTCGGTGACGCGGAGGCCCATGACGGCGGTCCGCAAGGCCTGGACGTCGGGGTCGGCGGTCTGGTCCGCCGCCATCCGGGCATAGTCGATCCCGAGGTGGACCGCGTGTGCGACGGACCGGGAAAGGCAATCCGCCACCGGGTTGTCCTTACCCGCGACGTGACGGATGTCCTTCGTGTACTCAGACACGGCAGAGAGGTGACGTTGCTGCCGGGCCGACCATGGCTCGGCGACGTTGGCCATCGCGAAAACAAGGGGCTTGTGATCGACGAAGACCGTGAACGGGCAGCCCTCGAGAAGATGGCGGAAGTGTCGGACCGCCAGGTGGAGCCCGAGTAGCTCGCGGTCGAAGGCGCTGTACCGGCGTTCGTGCGGGCGGAGCTGCCAGCTAAAAAACGCCAGCGGCTGCCAAGCACAAGTGACCCACTGCTCGTGCACCGCGCCCACCGCGTAGTCCGACGCGTCGGTGGTGAGGGCGATTGGTGCATCGGGCGCCGGGTGCGCCAGCATGGTGGCGTTGGCCAAGGCCAGCTTTGCGCCTGCAAACGCCGTGGCCATCGGCTCCGTCCAGGCGATGTCACCTTTGCCCGGCTTCCCCCGGAGGGCCTCGTGCAGGGGGCGCAGGAGCTGGGCGATGCGGGGCACGAAGCGGTGATAAAAAGTCACCATCCCCAGGAATTCCTGGAGCCCCTTGATCGTGCGGGGGCGCGGGAAACTCCTGACCGCCTCCACCTTGGCCGGTAAAGGGATGGCCCCGTGCCTGGTGATATGGTGCCCCAAGAAGTCGATGGCGGTGACGCCGAAACGGCACTTCGCGGGGTTGATTATCAGGCCATGCTGGCCCAGGCGTTCGAAGAGCGTGTGGAGATGGAGCAGTTGCTCCTCCGGGGATGCGCTTGCGACTAGGATGTCATCCAGGTAGACGTAGATGAAGGACAAGTCACGCAAGACGCTGTCCATGAGCCGCTGGAACGCCTGGGCCGCATTTTTCAACCCAAAAGGCATCCGCAAGAACTCGAAGAGGCCGAAAGGTGTGATGACGGCCGTCTTCGGTACATCGTCCGGTTGTATGGGGACCTGGTGGTAGCCCCGGATGAGGTCCACCTTGGAGAAAATGGTCGTTTTCGCCAACCCGGGTGGAAAAGTCCTGAATATGCGGGAACGGGTAGCGGTCGGGGGTGGTGGCATCGTTGCGCCAGCGGTAGTCACCGCACGGCCGCCATCCGCCGCCGGGCTTGGGCACAATGTGCAGAGGAGAGGCCCATGCACTGTTGGAGCGCCGTATGATGCCCAGCAGCTCCAGCGTGGCGAACTCCGCTTTCGCCACGGCGAGCTTCGTGGGGTCGAGGCGGCGCACCCGGGCGTAGACCGGTGGTCCGACGGTGGGGATATGGTGCTCCACCCCGTGTTTGACGGCCACCGCTGAAAAGGTGGGCCACGTGAGTGCTGGGAAACTGGCAAGGAGGCGGGTAAACTCGTCCGCTGCCGGAAGCGTACAGATTAACTTTGCCGGGACGGCACTGCTCAGCAAGCCGCTCAGCGAGCTGCTCAACGAGCCGCTCAGCGAGCTGCTCAATGAGCCGCTCAGCGAACAAGCGAGCGAGCTGAAGGTTTCGGCCTGGACGAGGCGTCGACGCTTAACGTCCACCAACAGCCCATTCGCACAAAGGAAGTCCACACCGAGCAGGGCCATTGGCACGCTGGCGGTGACGAAAGACCATTTGAAGAGCTGCCCTCCAAAACGCAGCGAGAGGCAACGCTTCCCGAATGTGCGGATTGGAGTTCCGTTGGCAGTGAGCAAGGCAGGGCCCCGGCCCGCGGCTTGATTGTCGGACGCGGAGGGTTAGGGTCCGTGTCGCACAGAAAACGGCGACCAGACGAGGTGTCTGTGATGAACAGGAGGCTGCCGGAATGGCCGACGCTCATGGCCGCAACTGAGCACCGGCCCGGTCGTTTCCCGACCCGTCGAAAGAACATGGCGGGCGGCACGCTCTAGCCTTGCGGCCGAACCTGGCATGATAGTAGCACCAGGTTTGCAGTGGTGGCTGCCACGGAGGCCGTGCCGGTGGTGGTGGTGGCGGCGGCGGCGGTGGTGGGCGGGGCATAGCAGCGGCCACGAGGGAATCAGTGGGTGCTGTAGCCTCCGCACCGGGATCCACTACGGCAGCACCATACACCGACCGTGTGTCGCAGGCCGCGAAAAATTTGTCCGCCTCTCCGGCCAGGGCGCGGGGTTCCGTTAAGTTCGAACCGGCCAGCGCCAGGCACACCTGCGCAGGTAGCTGGCGGAGGAAAAGCACGCGGAAAAGGAAATCCGGGCGCTGGTCTCCAAGAAGGGACAACATAAAATCCATCCGAACGGACGGTCGTGTGTCACCGAGGGCGGGAAGGTTCAGGAGGCGGTCGGCGCGTTCGGCCTCCGTGAGCCTGAACGTGGCGAGGAGAAGACGTTTGAGCGCCGCGTACTTGTGGGCGCCCGGGGGGCGCCGAAGGATGGACACGACGCGGGCGGCAGTGCCGGGCCCGAGGGCGGCGACCACGTGGTAGTACATGGTGTCGTCCGCCGTGATGCCCCGGAGCTGGAATTGAGCTTAGGCCTGCACAAACCAAACGTCGGCTTGCGCTTCCCAGAACTCCGGGAGTTTGATGGCGACAGCGTTGGTAGCCATGGTGCGTTCAGGGGTCAGCTACGGCTGAACCATTTGGGGTCACCAGTGTGGTGCTGTGCACACACAATTCGTTTGCCAAGAAGGTAGGCCACAACGCGTTGTACAAACTGAAACCCTTTATTAACAGCTCGCACATAAGCACTGGGCGGGCTCGACTTTCGAGCCCGCATATATGTCCCGAGGCCACACCTTGCCCCCGGGCATGGCCGGTCGGCCAAAAGGCGGGGCATGTATCTCAGTTCCACCCTGCGCCTCGTGACGCCTTCGCTCCGGGCGTGGCCCGAGCTGCGCTTCCACACCCGGATGCTCGCGCCACCCACTGGTGCGCGGAATTATTGCCCACTGACAATGTGTCCGCCACACCTTGAAGACGACGCTGCTCACAAAATACACCACTTGAACGCATAACCACGAGTTTAAACTACATTTACAACAAATATGAAAACTATTTTCATATCACAATGTTAAATATAGAATATATAGAAGATGATGTTAAAAAAAAATGAGCCCTATCTTCCAATGGTAGACAATCGTTCAAAAAATTCCTGGATCCGGAATAATATCCTGAGCTTCACCAAAAACTAGTCAATTCTTCCTTATCCCAAGGGCAATCATCCCACCAACTTTCATCCACATCCGTTCAGAACTTTTCCAGATATCTTGTTCACAAACACACTAACACACACACGCACACACACACACACACACACACACACGGACACGATCGAATGCATTACTCCCTGGCGGGAGTAATAAATCAAACGCTTGAGAAGAGACAAAAATGTATCAACCAGAAAACGAAGAGTCCCTTAATGTTAGTGGTCACTCACAATGGAACTTGGCTGGACATGTAACTAGGATGACGGACAACCGGAGGACAACAACAATTACAAACCTGCAATGCACAGGCGTTAGAAGAAGCAGAGGTTGACCAAAGGTCACATGGAGAGATAAAATTGAATAGAACAGAACAGACCATGTTGAGGGAGGTCTTCGTCCTGCAGTGGACTAAATAGACCGGTCAAGTCAACAAATTATCCAATCATTGTCCAATGAAGGTCTCAGGTTTGATTCTGCAGTTTTTCACCAATTACTCAAGGACGAAGAAGAGGAAGGTAAAATTTTATATGGACCTTCAAAAGAAAGTTTGAAATTGCAACCAATCAACTAAGTCTTCACAAGTGATGAAAAAACAAATGACGTCATCAACGAAGTGATATACCATCGTACCGTACGCTTTGTTCCAACGAAGGGTTGATACCTGAAACGTGAGCTTCTCCTTTACGTTTATACCACAATCAACGTCCTGTTCATTTCATCCAATGTGGTATCGGTGACAGTTTAACTCAGTTGGCATCCTTGTTGTTGTTTTTTGAAGATCTGTGGGACACACCGGGAGATGCTCTTACACGACCCTCGATCTTGTATACGAAAAAAAAAAAAACGACCACGTGATTTTAAAATAATGACAAAGTTGTTGTTTGGAGTTGAAATAGCTGAAAAATTAATTTCGAATTTCCATTGCATTTTCATCTTTCCGTTATCCCAAGTCACCAAGAATGTGTGCCATGTGATCATGTTTATGTTCAAATGCTTTCCCCTCATCTCCATTCATCGAGCAATCTCTGAACCGAATCATTCACAGAAGGAGCGATAAAGGAGCGATTTATAGGGGTTCGAGAGGATCAAACGATGTTACAAGCTTCATGGTAATGAGATATCCTGCTATATTAAACAAGGTAATTGTGTGTGTATGTGTGTGTGTGTGTGTGTGTGTGTGTGTGTGTGTGTGTGTGTGTGTGTGTGTGTGTGAGTGTATGTGTTTGTGTATGTATGTGAGTGTGTGTGTGTTTGTGTGTATGTATGTATGTACTGTATGTGAATGCATGTATGTGTGTGTATGTGAGTATATTGCAATATTATAGAAAAAAACAAGTGTATATATGTATGTATGTATGCATGTATGCATGTATACATATTGTTGTGGTTTTTAGAACCCTCCGCTTTGTAAATATTGTAATAATTCCCTGTAAATATTCCCATTTTTGTGTAAAAGGTCAAAGGTCGCACCCTAGTTAGGCCACGAGCAACACGTAGCACACCATAGGATCTTCTTTCGTTATTTCATTAGTATGTGTTTCAGGTAAGGATCTGTTCCCAATAGTTTGACTCTGCGTTGCATTAATCAAGTAACCTGGGCCCCTTCAATTACCCCCAATCTCTCTCTCTCTCTCCAAAGTGCCAGTAGCACCTACAGACAGGGTTTGTCCCTCCCAATGCTTTCACGTGATTTTATTAGCAGCGTTCACTGCATTCAAACGCCATTGAACACGAGGTCGGCTCGAGGAAAGAAGAGTCGGAGCCACGGGAAGAGGTGTGGCCTCGCCCACGAGCCGTCGAGGGTGGAGCCGGTGAGCCCTCGCTGACCAATCGGGGCTGAGGTAAGCTCACTGATAGGCATGGCTCGATGAAGCGCGCATGGATTTTCCAAGCGCGTTATATAAACGCAAGCGGGAGGACTGCTTGAGGAGACTGCGCGGAGACGACTGATTGCAACATTGAGGAGACGAGATCTGATCTGCGCGAGGGTACCCTCTGATAAGGACGTTGGGAGAGAGAGAGTTGGCACGCATATTATGTACGCGGCATCCCAGTCCCTCGCATATCTATAAGGTCCGGTCGCGCGCCAACGACACCAGCTGCCTGCCCTTCTCCGCGGCGGACCCGGAGCCTGGAACCATCTGCTGGACGCTTCTCTTCCTTCCCACCACCACCACCACCTTTTCGTGTAAGTGTGTTTGTTCTGTCCTGGGCGTGTTAATTAAGACTGTATAAGGCTGCCCTGTGTTACTGCTTCTTCCTCTTCACTGTACATTCCCTTTCGTTTCTTCCTTGGTTTTGGTTTTGTACATAATTAATAAACCTGTGTTCTTCCTTCTTATTCTTTGGGTTTCCTCTCATCCGGGCGCTTTAGTGATTTCTCCATTGATATACGTGGCACGATTTGGCCAACGCTCAGGATCGGGTTAGTTCTATTGCTAACGGCTCAGATTTCGGACTGCTAACCGCTCGGCAAACTCCATATTGTCCGGGTCCGAGGTGGGAATTATATCCCTGCTTTGCGGAGAGGTTGGCAAAGGTATCTGGGAACCTGTTGACCAGTCACCCTGGTCAATCTCAACCCCGCAAAGGAGCGTGTAATTTCCAGGAACGGAGGATCGGCCAGTGTAAAAGACAAGGGGATTTACCACCCCTTGGTAAGGGGAGCGCCGACCCCCGGTTCCGCAACAATATGTATGTATGTGTGTACATCGCAAAATTATCGAGAAAACAATTAAGGCTGTCCCGCCCAACACCTAATTTTTCATACATGTTGGTTGTGCTCATGGTCAGATCATGGGCTAACCTCTCTCTCTCCCCGCCACCCTCTCCCCCCAATCCCCGCTGATGCGAAGTGGAGGGAAGTACACTTGCCATTGATCCCGAAGGGAGTAGATGTTTCGAATAGATAAAGACCCTTTAACCTGTGAGATAGAATGTTTAATGGCAATTGTAGTAATTTAGAACTAAAGTATGTACTGTGTAGTGTATACTGTATATAATATGTACACTGGCAGGTTGACCCAGTCTACACCTCCAGATCAGTTTTCTCACATCTAGGCTGTCTGGCCTGGGTTCGAATCCTGACACAGATATAAACTGTCATCCTGGTGTTCCACAGGCTCAGTGGTTCATCCGTGTGTGTGTGTCTTCCCTCGGATGAACGTTAAACTGGTTTCCCTTCTGCCGGAATTGGTCGGTGGACCGTAAAGATCCCACGGTACCCGTGAAGAGAAGGCGAGCTATCACCGGCACTCTGTA
Source organism: Myxine glutinosa (assembly GCF_964187855.1). NCBI lineage: Eukaryota > Metazoa > Chordata > Myxini > Myxiniformes > Myxinidae > Myxine > Myxine glutinosa. The sequence goes on along the minus strand of NC_136264.1, from coordinate 157,266,273 downwards.
TGCAAATTACAAATTCCTGCCCTAACAACTACTGGGAAGACAATGGTAAACCGCTCAGTATAACCCTTCGCAAACAACTGCTTCTGCAGCACCGACACTCTGTATTAGAGTGTGGTACACCAGAATACATTATGTAGTGTTGTGGTGTTGGGAAATACACCTTCGAGGGAAGTCCATTTACACGATCGGAATCCCGAGATATAGTTATTTCGTAGTCTTTCGCAAAGGTACACCTTTCCCCATTGTCGATTGTGTGCCACGTAGCACACACAAATAGTAGGAAATTGCCCATTAACGACACGAAATAAAAACCAACCAGAAACAGGACATTGAGCACTACCGTGGATAAGATCGACCTGGTGAGCACAAGGCGCAAAACCAAAAGGTCCGTGAAGCCACGCCCAGAGGAGCAGTGATTGGTCCGGGATTGGTTGGCATAAAGACTACTAAGATGGGACTCGCTGATAGGAGCGGACACAGAGATCGTGAGATGACGTCAGAGCCTTGACTATAAAGGAACGCTCAGCCGACATTTTCTCCTCTTGCGCAAGGGAGATTCATCACAAACAGTCATGTCTCGACATTTTGTCTCTTTCTTCTTCTCTCGCTTTCCTCATGGCTTTCACTCTTGTGTTGGGGTGCTCCGGAGCGAGGGACATTCTTAATGAATTGGGACATATACGGTGCGCTCTTGAGCGAGGGACATTCATTGGGAGCAGCCACGATTTTGTATCTCTCGGGTTCTGGATCTGGTGGTGAGTGGTCGTGTTCCGACATCTTCATCCTGATCGTGAGGAGGAGGAACTGCCGACCGAGAACTGCAGTTACCTGCGCACGGACGACGAAGAGGAGCACGGCTGGGCGAACGAGGGTGCGCGAGGCCTAGTTCGTGCCCACGGCAGTGCAGCCTGCGGTTTTTTAACCAATAACGCGAGGGGGTTTTGACGATTCCTGACGGGGTTCAAGAGCAACTCGGAGCTAAGTCCCCACAATAAATAACACATTTATTTTCGTTATTTTATACTTCCCTTTGTCCATATTCGAGTCTGTCTGTGGGGACGTCCCGTTTCGGAATTATAGTTTTTATTTGACCGTGTTTTATTTTGTGACCGGAATTTTCTTTAATAAAGCCGATATTTTGTACATTTTAATTCCGTGTCGGTTTGAGTTGATTTATTACAGGGTCGAGGACGTCGGGTGGACTCGTGCAGGTAAGTGCTCACGGCTTCTCCTCAATTGCTCCCTGCGCATATAACGAAGGTCATCCATTGAATTGAACACCTCGGTGTTAAAGCTCGTTTGGTCATCTGTGTCGCCCTGTGGTGTTCACCAGAGGGCAGGCACACGATAGTATTGTGCATTACATAATTTGCTGCCAGAGTGATTGTGCCGCTGATGCAGTGCCCCCTGTAGGTTATGACAGTAATTTGTTCATGGTGCCGGTGATAGCCTGCCTACTCTTCGTGAAGGACACCTTGTGATCTTTAACATCCATCGCTGAATGCTGGCAGATGAGACACCCGGCTTAACGTACATCCGAGGGACGGCACAACCATTGTTGAATCACTCTGCTTGTGAAACACCAGGAAGGCAGTTTATCGCTGGGTCAGGATTCAAACACAGGCTGGAAAGCTTAGAGGTGAGTGTGCAGCATACCTGTAGGCTACCCTACCAGCTCCCCAGCAATGATACTACCAGCAGACAGGTGATGCATAGAGATAGGGATGAAGATGGACCACTAAAGGTGAGCAGAAACAGTCTTTGGCGACGATGTGACGAATAAAACATTCGAGTGCACGAAACATTGTGTACGGTACTTTATTAATCACCATTAGGTGTGGCAGGTGTGTGAACTCTACAAACATTACTCAGTTTGTTGGTGATGGTGTTATTGGTGTATGATCCGCAGATTCTGTTGAAATCAGCAAATGATGGATTATTGTGTATGGTGATTGGTGATCCATTTCTCTTTGTACTAAAACTCTCATGTCTATAGAAAAGTTTAAAATCTGCAACTACTATTCTATAAACGCATGATCAATCCAAATACATATATTAAATGATATGTGTTTGTGTGTGTGTGTGTGTGTATATATATATATATACGTATATCTGTGTGTGCGTGTATATATGTGTGTGTGTGCGTGTATATATGTGTGTGTGTATATGTGTGTGTGTGTGTGTAGGTGTGTGTGAGTATATATGCATATCTGTGTGTGTGTATATATATATGTGTGTGTATGCGTAGGTGTGTGTATGCGTAGGTGTGTGTATGCGTAGGTGTGTGTCTGTGTCGATGTGTGTATGCATAGGTGTGTGTATGTGTGTGTGTGTGTACACACACGGTGGCCCAAAAGTTTTTGAGCGATTGGACTACAATGGTTAATTTTAACCTTATATATTATCTTAAATACAGTATGTTTATTTAATTTAACGAATTACCCTTTCTTCTTATCAGATAAGTGATGGCAGTGTAATTAACAAAAGATGACAGAGCGGAGCTTGTTTTGATGAGCGGAAGGCCAGGCTCTTCAAACCGATCAATTACTTCTCAATTCAATGAAAGATACTCAGAGATCCCCGATTACTCAGCGAGTTGTTGAAAAAAAATTATTAACCGATTTTAAAGGAACTGGAAGCGTCTTTACTATGAGAAAGCAATTTTTTTAGTCCTTCCATAAATTATTGTATTTGTACAATATTAACCTTGTACGTTGTTTGTCTGACATAAGAATGTCTGACGTCATCAACAATAATGACTGTATTCAGAACACAGAGCTTCCATACATTGATGACGTTGCTATATTAACTTTAGATCATGAATGACCTCGTGACTAGACGAGGCCGAGGGGCTTCAGGTGTGAAGGATCCACGAGAGGCGCTAAAATCCGCCATAACAATTAAAGGAAAGCAGACGCGCATTGCGCAAATCATTAAGCGTTGCAGCGCGCAAATTGCTAATGTTACCGTTAAATTACACCAAAGTAATGATTATTAATTGCTGAGTATGTAAAAGCGACCCTCTGGCTCCCGCATTCGGTACATGGCCGCGGGCGCCATTTTGCTCCGAGCTCCGAGCTGTGGCCGCACACCGGCGTTCGCTCCCATCTTCGCACACTCCACGGTGCCGCACCCGAGTGCGAGACGAGGCTGCGAGCGTGGATGTTCCATTTACGGTTTAAAACTCCATTACAGGCTCCTCGGCTTCCCAAGCGCACCCTGCACGTGATCCCGTGCCCGGGGCGACATTAACCCGCGTAATCCGCTCCCTCGCGTGCGGGGCGGCCGGCCGAGCGAGCGCTTAATTGCCAAAATATAATTGAACACGGACGAAAACAGGTTGGGAAGAAAATAAATTGTCTGCGGCGGGATGAACAATTAGGACAGACAATGGAGTGGGCGCGTTGACAGACTTTCCATTATGTGTGGGTAATTAGGGGCGAAGGGGGCTAGGGGGTGGCGGGATTGTGCGATGGGGTTGAGGGTACCAAGACTGGGGATAGTTGTTCCCTTTGTATCGACTGCGGTAACTCTGAAACAAAGATGACTCTGAAACAAGGTTTAACAAGAAAGAGCAATCGGAGATTGCAAACCCTTGCCAGGATGTGTTTTCAGTGTTTTTTAAGGCTTTTGTGTTAAAACAAATATGGCGGCCGAACCACGTGACCGATGACATCTTTTTTTTTTTCTCCACCGATTTACCCTTAGATTATGTTCAAGAAATTTCATCTTGATCGGATGAAGTGTTGTACTTGTTGAATTATGACGTCATAATGGAGGCACCTATGACATCATCATTAACAGAAGTTATTCTACATGGAGAGCTCTTTACAATGAGCCATGTCTCAATTTTTTCGATTCAGCACTTTCCGAGATATAGAGGTGCAAATGTTTTCGGTTTTTCCAAGATGGCGGACGAACCACGTGACCTGTGACGTCATAATTATCATTAAAAAAATTATACAGGTGGAGTTTCACCTATGGTGAAAATTTTCTGTCAATCGGACCAACGGTTGCAGAGAAAATCATATTTATTCTGTGTGGACAAACAAACAGACAAACAGACAGACAAACGGACTCAAATGCAATACTCTCTCCTCAGGCGAGGGTACATATTGTGACGTCAGTGTGCCATTGTCAATTTTGTCGACGTAACCATTATTTGAGCGATGGACCCAACAGAAGGATAGGTATGGGGTGGCAGGTGGGGGCATAATTGGTGCGTGGAGAGTCACTAAGACAGCTTATGACACTCACCTCGGCCTGCTCGATGAACCGCCAAACTAAAGCTGCAATATCCAGACGGTCAATAACTAGGCCATAGGTCTACTGCATGCAATCCAGACCAAACGCAGCATTTGCGCATTTCGCCAGGTGCATTCAATGAAATGTTTATTTCTATATATATTTTTGTATTCATTTTGTTTGTTTTGTTTTTGTTGTTTTGTTGCTTTGTTTTTGTATTAATTTTGTTTTGTTCTGTTATTTTGTATTTGTTTTTTTTTGTAGTAATGTTTTTTGGGGGGTTTTTTTTTTGTGTTTTTTTTGTAAAGGTTCGATATTTGTAAATTCCATGTTGTTGTCCGTGTTCTCCATTGCAAGTTGTTTTGCGAGAAACCTTTCGCTCTTTCACGAGCCTCGATCTTGTATACAAAAAAAAAAAAAAAAAAAAAAAAAAAAAAAAACCGAAAAAGGCTTGACGTCCTAATATGTGGAAACGGGCACACAAATCCACCATTAATATGGCCTATAGGAGATGTACTATGACTATGTGTGCCCCAGCAATCCCACCGAATTGGGTAGGATACGTCGATAGAAGGTGCTAAAAATATTATGTACCATGCGCCTAAGCAGCATAGATTTACTCCTGTATTAGGGATTTGTCTGAGATAAATCATAAGTAATATGTGTACCGAGAAGGTGGTGATTGCAATTTAGAGCAGCATAGGGTGAGGCTGTATTGCGTAAAAACTCTTGTGCAGGTGAGGCCAGCTGGAGGACTTGTAGGGCCTGGCACAGAAAGGCACTTGTTTAAATGGAATGGACATCAACATGAGCCGTTTACCCAGGAACTGCAGGTCAGGCTGGCATAGTGAGCTGCAGACGGCCCTGGTTTATGGTGGAACACTTCCCGAGGATGCATGGCCTGGGTTCAATGGACCAGGGTGCCCATAGAATGCCTTCGAGCCATGCATCCTAGGGTTAAGAGGGTCTGAATGATTGCACCACCCACAGGCAGCAGGGGTACAATCGTGGGATTATAGAGCGGTCCTCGGGGCTTAAAAGGTGCATCCGCATATGTGCACAAGGAGTTGACAGTTGGTTCGAGAAACAAAAGGGCATAAGCCATGGTAGCCTCGCAGGGCAGTGGTGCTACATCCCTTAATCTCCTGGCCTCCTCATTGTTATCGTTCCTAATCAAATCCATCCTGTACAACACCCACCTGCATGGATTGTGGTGAACCCAGAGACCAGCATGTGCCTGCCTTAAGTCCTCACCTGTGCTCCTCTTCATGGTTTGAGTCTGGTAATTTGGTGCCTTAGCAGCGTTTATAGTTATTTTCCTGTATTAAGTATGTGTGCTTCCTACTCATTTATCCTTTGAGCCTTTTGTATTTTTGTTTTTGTATGAGACTTTTTTATATTTCTGTTTCAGTTTCTTAAGCTTCTCACTGCATTGAACCTGTGATTTGTATCGTATGACGTTGAGCATCCAAATGTGATGACGAAAGCCCCTGAAGTCTCACTCTGCTGCTCTTTGGCCTTGGCCTTAAGAATGGCACAGATTTTTTTGCCTGCAGCTTGGTCATTACCTCATGCACGTGAAGCGAAAAGTGGGGTTAAGCAATTTGTTCACTTTGTCTGTCTATCTGTCTGTCCACAAATGTCAGTTTATGATTGAGGAACAACTCGATTTCAATTATTGAATGTTATATTTTGAACATGAATCAGAAAACAAACCTGTAGTTTAGCAGTACTACTAGACTATATAGCACAGAGAGGAGTGAGATTCTTTTTTACTCTGCTTGCTTGTCTGGCAGTCAAACAAACTTGAAAATCATTCAAAACAGGGAAATTACTATTTTTAGGGACGTTATAAAGTACACAAACAACAGGCACGAAAATCGAATGAAACATGTTAAACAGGTGATTTAAAAGATGCTGCATCAACGGCAGCAAACTTCTGAATTTTATCCCTTCAACCTTTAAAATGTTTTATTTCCATTTAATTATATTATTATTTAATATAATTTATATAATAATAATTATTATAATTATAATAATTATAATTATAATTATTAATTATAATATAACTATAATTATAATATAATTATAATTATAATGTAATTATAATTATAATATAATTATAATTATATATAATTATAATTATAATATATAATTATAGTTATAAATTATAATTATAATTATTATTAATATAATAATTATAATTTTCATTTAATTTAATAATTCCACACCATCAACACAAGTTTCATTACTGGCACTTTCAAAAACCTTTCTTTTAGCAGTACTTGACAAAATATTACAGCATTTTACATCATCTCGACCAATAAATTTGCTGCACACAGTTCCTGCTCATGTCCTTTTCACCTGCGACATCTCGCATGTCTACACAAGCTACGCGTTTCTGTTATTGTTGTTGTTGTTGTTGGGGTTGGATTTTTGAAATGCACACCCATTGGTCGGACAACTGTTCGAGCACACCCACATGTGTCTCTTGACTCCACCCACTGAGACAAAGTGATATGGCCGCCATCTTGGTTTTCTGGTGGGCCTAACACATTAGGCCTGTAGACTTCTGCTGATTATACACTGCCCGGGTTTGTAGCGTCAGTTATAAATTGGCTTTTTTGGGGGTCGAGTGCTATTCACGATGATGAGGGACCCAGAAAATCTCATCATATGTCAAATAATAGAAAGGTTTCATCAGTCCCATCAGAACACATGGTACGTCAGAACGCATGGTAATTAAGTGTTAGGTTACGCTAAATAATCAAGCATTACATTATGCAAATTACTTTTAAAAATAGCATTGCATAATTTTTGAACAGCCCCATATTGCGGTTGAACTATCCGTGACTGTGTGACAATTCAGCTGTTCTGATATAACCATAGAGAGGGTGACCTGGATAAGATGTGTCGAGTTAATTTTTTAATAGCGCATAAAGGTTATAAAGGTGGGCCCTGGTCTGAATGTGAAGAACACCGAGGTGATGGCTTTCAACATCACAGATGAGGTGAGGATTTTGACACTGAATGGTTCCACTCTAGCAGTCAAGAACGAATTCGAGTACCTTGGGTCCTACATCAGCTTGACTGAGAAAGACATCCAAGTGAGGAAAGCACAAGCCTGATGAGCTCTTCATGACCTCAAGAAGATTTGGCAATCAGACATGCCAGACAACCTCAAGAGAAAACTATTCGTTGCAACTGTCGAATCGATCCTCCTGTACGGCTCTGAGCCCTGAGGCATGGACCCTCACTTCCTAACAGGAGGCAAGGCTCGATGGCTGCAACACGCGCATGCTACGAATGGCCCTGAATGTGACATGGAGAGATCATGTCAGAAATAACATACTGTACAGAGGATTACCACGTTTCTCTCGAAATATCAGGACTCGGAGGCTACGAATGGCAGAACACTGCATATGGCATAAGGACCAAGCAGGTAGTAAGCGGGTGCTCTGGGAACCGGAGCATGGACAGACCCCGAGAGGGGGGCATCACTTGACATAGTTGACCAGCTGAGGCGGAACACAGGACTTGCGACCACTGCAGAAATCAGGTCATGTAAGGAGGATCGTGGAGTCTGACATGCCATCATAGCCCGAGGAGACTCAACACGATTGATTGATTGATTGATAATAGCGCATTAAATGTGTGTTCCCCAATTGAGCTGTTCATCTTTTATGAAGAGTCCTTTAAATGTGCATTCCCCGGTCGGCCCGTTGCCGGATTTTGTCGCATGTTGTGGCCACAGTGCAGTCATTCTTGTTTTCTTAAGACCTTGTGGGGCAAGGTGTTCTATGAACTCTCTAGTTCATAATGATATAGAATACAAAAAAATGCTCGTGGAATCAGCCAACCCTGCAGGAACTATTGGCCATTCCATGACAATATAAACATTCATATCTCACCAGATCAACACAGCAAAGACAACAATGACAATTATAAAATCCCAATGTGCCACAAATGGTGACCCTGTTGTTGCAGATATGGCTCCTAATGGTTAATAAAATGTTTATTATAGTGTCGTTATTCCCATATTGAGTGTCGACAATGAGTGTAACATCATTGAAAGTTATGATGAATATGCGTTGCTGATTCATATAGCAAGAAACGCAAAACCCACCCCAGTTAGTCTAAAATGAGATTACATCCAGTTTGACCTTTATTTAATGTTATCACCTTTGGTCGGTTGCTAAATGTGTTTTAAAAGGGGTTCGAGGCTCCCAAACATGTACCTTTTGAAAATGTCAAGCAGTCAACCTACAAATTAAAAACAAAGACCCCATGCTGTCGCCTCGATGGTGCGCATTTCTGTCTACGCTGTCACTGGTGACTCGCCAATAAGCGATGAATCCGGTCCAGCAGCTGAGGGGGCGCGTAGCATTGGAAATCTCATGTATGTACTATGTGTAAATGTTGTTACAGCTGTGGAGGGACTCTGGGACTCTGGGAAGAGTTTGAAACAGCAAAAAAAGCTGAGCTTTGCCAAAAAAAAGCTTTGAAAAGGTTACCTTGTGTAGCCTTTCATGGTTGCAGTGATGCAGCTTTCTTTGGCTAGAAGAGCATGATAGGAGTCGATATATATATATATATATATATATATATATATATATATATATATATATATATATATATATATATATATACACACACACACACACACACACACACATATATATATATATATATATATATATATATATACAGTCACGTGAAAAAGTAAGTACACCCCATGTAAAGTTTTGACTTTTTCAACATATTTCAACATACAGCTATTTGATCTTCATTTCAACAATATTGATAGATAAAGGTGATATAATATAACAAATATCATGAAACATTTACATTTTGTAGTCCATTGTATAATTTAAATAAACATAAATGCAAATTTCGCATGTGGAAAAAGTAAGTACACCCCTACATTTATCACGACTTCAAATACCTAAAATTAGAATCAGGTGCACCAGCTCAGGTGCAAATGATTAGAACATTGTTAGAGAGGATCTTGGAGGAACCTGTCTTATTTAAACCTCAGACATTCAGTTTGGTTTGCTCTTTGTTGTTGAAGTGTGCGTGCATGAGTCTACCATTAAAAAGAGGCTGCACAAATTTGATCTACATGGGGGGTGTGCCAGGAGGAAACCTTTACTGTCCAGAAAGAACATCAGGGCAAGACTAAAGTTTGCCAATGAACACCTTGGCAAAGACCAGCACTTCTGGAACAATGTGCTCTCGACAGATGAGTCAAAGGTAGAGCTATTTGGCCACAGTACCAGAAGACATGTTTGGCGAAAACCAAAGACAGCATTTGACCACAAGAACCTGATACCAACTGTAACGCATGGTGGTGGAAATAGTATGGTTTGGGGGCAGCTTTGCTGCATCAGGGCCTGAGCAGCTCACCATCATAGAATCCACTATGAATTCTTCATTGTACCAGAGGGTGCTTGAGGATAATGTGAGGCCATCTGTCGGAAAGTTGAGGCTCAACCGAAGGTGGAACTTGCAACATGACAATGACCCTAAACATACCAGTAAATCCACCAAGGAATGGCTGAAAAGAAATGAATGGAGGGTTCTGGAATGGCCAAGTCAAAGCCCGGATCTAAATCCAATCGAGATGTTGTGGGGGGATTTTAAACGAGCTGTGCATGCAAGAAACCCCCCAAACATCGCACAGCTGAAATAATTCTGCATGGAGGAGTGGGCAAAAATTTTCTCCCGGTCGATGTCAGAGACTGGTAGACAGTTATAAGAAACGCCTACTTGAGGTTGTTTCTGCCAAAGGGGGCAATACCACCTATTAGAGCCAAGGGTGTACTTACTTTTTCCACATGCGAAATTTGCATTTATGTATATTTAAATTATACAATGGACCACCAAATGTAAATGTTTCATGATATTTGTTATATTATATCACCTTTATCTATCAATATTGTTGAAATGAAGCTCATATAGCTGTATGTTGAAATATGTGGAAAAAGTCAAAACTTTACATAGGGTGTACTTACTTTTTCACATGACTGTATATATATATATATATATATATATATATATATATATATATATATATATATATATATATATACTACATGGCCACAAGTATGTGGACACCTGAACCTCACACCCGTATGTGCTTGTCGAACATCTCATTCCAAAATCATGGGCATTAATATGGAGTTGGTCCCCCCCTTTGCTGCTACAATAGCTTACACTCTTCTGGGAAGGCTTTCTACTATAGGTCAGAACATTGCTGTGGGGATTTGCTTCCATTCAGCTACAAGAGCATTAGTGAGGTAGGACACTGATGTTGGGTGATTAGGCCTAGCTCGCAGTCGGCGTTCCAATTCATCCCAAAGGTGTTTGATGGGGTTGAGGTCAGGGCTCTGTGCAGGCCAGTCAAGTTCTTCCACACCGATCTCGACAAACCATTTCTCTATGGACTTTGCTTTGTGCATGGGGGCATTGTCATGCTGAAACAGGAAAGGGCTTTCCCCAAACTGTTGGCACAAATTTGGAACCACACAATCATCTATAATGTCATTGTATGCTGTAGCATTAACATTTCCCTTCACTGGAACTAAGGGGCCTAGCCCGAACCATGAAAAATGGCCCCAGACTATTATACCTCCTCTACCATACTTTACAGTTGGCACTATGTATTTGGGCAGGTAGTGTTCTCCTGGCATCCTCCTGGCATCCGCCAAACCCAGATTCGTCCATCGGACTGCTAGATGGTGAAGCGTGATTCATCACTCCAGAGAACGCGTTTCCACTGCTCCAGAGTTCAATGGCGGCGAGCTTTACACCACTTCAGCCGACGCTTGGCATTGCACATGGTGATCTTAGGCTTGTGTGCGGCTGCTCAGCCATGGAAACCCATTTAATGAAGCTCCTGACAAACAGTTGTTGTGCTGACGTTGCTTCCAGAGGCAGTCTGGAACTGGATAGTGAGTGTTGCAACCGAGGACAGACTATTTTTACGTGCTACGCGCTTCAGCACTCGGTGGTCCCGTTCTGTGAGCTTGTGTGGCCTAGCACTTTGCGACTGAGTTGTTGTTGCTCTTAGACGTTTTCACTTCACAATAACAGCACTTACAGTTGACCGGAGCAGCTCCAGCAGGGCAGAATTTTGACGAACTGACTTGTTGGAAATGTGGCATCTTATGACGGTGCCACGTTGAAGTCACTGAGCTCTTCAGTATGGCCCATTTTACTGCCAATGTTTGTCTATGGAGATTGCATGGCTGTGTGCTTGATTATATATTCCTGTCAGCAATGGATGTGGCTGAAACAGCCGTATCTACTAATTCGAAGGGTTGTCCGCATACTTTTGGCCATGTAGTGGGGGTTTTATTTTTAGGGGTTTCTTCATATATATGAGTCATTCCCATTATATCTACAGTTGTCATGTCCGAAGCATTAATTTTCACATTCCTGATACTTGGTTTTATCATATGCCAATCTCCACATGTTATATCACTGTATCTTGAATGTTTTACACTCTCCAACTTATCCTTCCTTCATGGTTATTGTCTGAAAGGAAACTCTAACAATGAATTGTCTATTAAATGTAGACTACCCACCATACTGAGCTGTGTAGCAGTCTTCCATTCTGCAAATCCTTTTTTTTCCCCCTCTTATCCCGGTGCTTCTAACCGATCAATGCTTGGCAAATTAATGTCTCACAAATCAATACTTTAGTTTTCCCTTCAGACTCCCTTACGTGGTCTGAAACTTCTTATCCTGTGTCTTCTTCCATCCCCTGGGCTTACATCAACCTCACCAGTTCATCATTCCTTTACACTGATCTAAACATAATCCTCAACGTCAGATAGTTTGACATTATCATTGTCGCAAATCCTTTATTTGTCTGGTCGGTAATGTATCGCTACGATGCTATCTTAACACTAGTACGCCTAACATTCGATACGGAACAAATTGTTTGTTATATATGACTGTGTAATGTTTGTTGAAGCGAAATGTGTATTCTTGAAGTGGGGTGAAGTAACATGGGGACAAGTTGTAATGTTGTATTTGGACCTTGACCTGTTTAGATGGATGCAAGGTGTGAGAGATTCCAGTTGCTTGCAGGTAAAGAATCGACGAGCAAGTACGAGCAGTTTGTAAAAGGAGGAACTTCAGGAATGTTCTCTCTTCGAGGATTTATAAATGGGAAAAAGCAGAGCGAAGAGGGGAGATGGAAGAAGAATGACCAGGTGGTAAGAGTTGCTGCATTGGAGTTTTGAGTTTTACCTTTAAAAAATTAACTCATTTCGGTAGTGCACTTACCTTCCGTTTTGGACACAAATGGAGAAAAAGAACCTTATGGTTTTGTGACAATCTACCCTTCTCACTGGAGAAGTATTTTTCCTTTCATGCATATTGCAATACCTGTTATGACCTCCCCAGGTACTCAGGTACTCCTTATAGGTCTGATGAGGATCTATTGGTCCTTATAGGATGAAGGGCTCCCTCAACACACATTAGGGCATCTACATTCTCTCCACAGAGTTATCGCACAAATTTGGATTTCTTTTTCTAGGATACCTGAAATTTGCGGAAACTGTTCACGGAGGACACAGTGGGATGTTTCACACCCACTATCTCATGCTAACAGATGGGATACCCAGCATAACATCCCTCAAAGGGATGGCGCAGTTTGTGATAAAACACTCTGCCTGAAAAATACCAATCCGACCGTTTGTGGTTGTGTCAGGAATAGAACCCAGGCTCGGCAGCTCAATGGTAAATCTCCTCTGGAGATTATCCACAAGAACTGTCTGGAACCGGCTTTGTGGTGCATGCTACAAAGCCAGGAGACCTACAACATGGAATCTTCACACCACAGAACAAAAGTCACCCTCAGTTATGATAAATTTTTAGGGGTTAGGGTTAGGATTAAAGTCAGGGATAGGGTTAGGGTTAGGGTTAGGGTTCGGGTGGCTTGGTGCCATTGTGGTAGCCATGATTGTGGTATATGGTTAGGGTTAGGGTTAGGGATTGGGTTAGGGTTTGGGTTAGGATTAGGGTTAGTGTGGCTTGGTGCCATTGTGGTGGCTATGATTGTGGTATATGATTGTGGTGGCTTGGTGCCAACCGTGTCAACACTGAAATCTCCTGGAGAAGATTTTGGAGAAGGAGAAGATCTATTGGTCTGATGGAGAAGATCTATTGGTCTGATGGAGAAGATCTATTGGAAATTCTGGCGAAGATATATTGGTCTGATGAGAATCCATTTCTCCTGTGTGCGACATGGTAGAATTCGGGTTTGGTAGTATTCTAAAATCGCCTGAACACCACAAGAATAATGCAGAGTACATCTGTGATGCAATCGCGCCAAATTCTTAGCCAGGGAACGTGAAAATGGCAAACTTGTCTTCATGTCCTAATTCGTGTTCAAAATATAGCATTCGATTTAAAGATGTTTTTCCTTGATCATAAACTGAAGACAGACAGACGGAAATGAACCTATTGCTTAACCCCGCTTTTCGCTTCGCGTGCGCGGGTTAATACAGGCTCTTCCTATAAATTTGATTATCAGCGAGACGGGGTTTTGCAATCGCTTGTGCGTGCGTGCGTCCAGTCCATAACATTTTTACATCTCGTCCCACCCTCTCATCGTCCCCTTAAATTAAGGAGCAGGTATAACTAACTAATTTGGAACTCCAGGCAAAGTAGCAGCCGAGGGATTTGAACACATGCCCATTGAGAGAAGAACCAAGTTTTTGAACACTCACTTCAATGCCTTTCACGACAATTAAAAAAACAAGAGAAAAATGACCACAGTGTGGTCACCAGCTGCGACGTGTCGAATCATGAGGATATCCGTTGCAATATGCGCTACCAAATTCGACCAGTCATTAAATTATACGCATGCACTGGCGTCTTTTTGTCTTTCAGTTCCTATCTTGTTTTTATTTTGCGACGCAACATGCTTCATCAACTGATTACATATAATGTATGGATGTGAATGTTATTTCTGTTCTGTTTTGGTCTGAGGTAAATGTCCATGCAACCGTATTTCACCGGTTAAGTGTGACCATATTCCAAGTCTCACACTGTGGTCGCTTCTTTGATATTTCTCAATCCGCTGTGTGTCTATTTGTGTTGTGTACCTGCATATGCTGGGATTCTGCTGGTGGACTAAGCATCCCCGAGGCTCAGCCCCTGTGCAAATTGTTTTCATGTATGTAGAATATGTTAATTATACCTAATTTGTGTCAAGTTCTGTGAAACGAAATTGATATGAAAACTTTCATGTTGTCTTTGTTGCTAAATTTATTCTGGTTTCTTCAAACAAATCGCGATTTTAGTCCACGATATTCTTACCTCATACCAACGCACGTCTGAGTGTATGCGCATGCGCTATTCAAAAAGGCACCCCAACAACAAGAACAACAACGCGGTCCTCTCATAGAGCGGCTCGTCGCAGCTAAAAATTAACATTCAAATACCTTCGAATACTGCACTGACATACGGTAAAGGATACAAGGTGGCGATTCGAACTGACAACACTAAACACTCATGAGAGTGCTTAACCCACTGAACCAACATTCTCAGTAATTAATTTAAATAATTTTAACAATCAAATATTCAATGAAGGGTAAAATGTCAGGACTCAAACCTGGGCAGATTCAAAATGTCAGGATTCAACCAAAACGTTCAACTATTCACCAAACCTGAGAGTTATTAAAATCTGAATAATTTTCTCAATCAAGTGCAGTATTCTATAATCCTGAAATAATAGGTGGAGTGACTTGTTAATTTTTCTTTACATTTTGCTGTAATACTTGTAATGAAGCAAACGTGTGAACACTATTAGCCAATCAGTGGTGTCTTTCCAGAGAGCCAATCAGCACAGCGGATACTGCACGGTAGATACAGAGAGCTGGTCTGATGATGTGTTTTGAGCTTGAAGCACGTTTTCCCTTCCAAGATCTGACGTGATTCATTACATATACCTTCATATCAGATGAAAGTTCTCCTTTCGTTACACCACCGTCACAACCGTTAGCTTGAAGCTATACCTCCGTTTTGGGCAAATGACCCCACCATATGGTTCTCTCAAATTGATGCACAGTTTCTAACCCCAGACATCACAGCACAGGAGATAAAATTTGCATGTGTCGTGGCTTTTCTTCAGCCAGAGACAGAACCTGAGGTGTGGAGCATTCTCATCGAGCCCCTCACTGAAAGGCCGTAGGATCATTGAAGTCGCTAACCCACCCACTTCCTCCATTGGTGAGGTCGTGTTCCAGTTAGTCGATGACTTGTCTGCACCAGCTACATCTGATGTGCAACAACTTAAAACCCAATGGACCAGCTAACTGCCCAAGTGCAGGCTCTTGCATGCCATCTTAAGGAAGTGCGTGGTCGTAGACGCCCAAGAGCCGGGATCAGCCCAATCCCGGCTGGTCAGCATTATACCCCCAGCGCCAGCAGTTATGGATAAATCTAAACAAGCTGCATTTACTCTCGAAGCTGTCAACAAATCCATCATTTCCACATCAGGTGAATGATCGATAACTCTTAATCTTGGCCTGAGGAATCTTTCCCCTATGGATTTTTTATCACTGCTGACTTACCCATCCCTATCATTGATGCAGATTTCTTGAAGCATTTTGGATTGTTGGTGGATGTCAAAAAGGAAAAGCTCCTCGACTCGACAACAATAATTCTTTGTGTCAAAGGTATCAGTCAGTCAAATGTTTGTCAGTCCAATGTTTGTTGAGTCAGAGCACATGGCCAGTTATGATGCTGTCTTTCAACAGTACCCAGAAATAACTCTGCCAATCTACAGTGAAGTGGCGGTCAAGCACTCCATTACTCAACACATTGGCAGGCGTTGCCCTCCAGTTGCAGCTCGACCACGTCGACTAGCTCTGGGTCATTATGCAATTGCTAAAGCGAGAGAATAATGCGAGTTATATAGTTTCACCAAATGCTTGAGCTGGGTATCATTCGACCTTCAAGCAGCAACTGGACCTTGCCTTTACATATGATTCAGAAGAAGACGTGTGGTGATTGGAGGCCCTGTGGTGACTACCACGCACTGAACCGGAACGCAGTACCAGACTGTTACCTTGTACCACACCTTCAGGATTTTACATCTTGACTCCAGGGAAAGCAAGTTTTCTCTAAGCTTGACTTAGTGAGGGCTTATCGTTAGATTCCGGTAGAGCCGGCTGGTATACACAAGACAGCCATTACCATTCCCTTTGGCCTTTTCGAGTTTGTGCAAATGCCCTTTGGCTTACGTAATGCGGCACAAACTTCTCAGCACTTCATCGAAGAGGTCAACCGGGGTTTGCCTTTCGTTTATGCCGACATTGATGACCTGCTCATAGCCAGTGAATAACGATCAAGGAGCATGAACAACATTTGCAGCTCATATTCGCGCACTTATCACAGTATGGTGTCATTCATCATAAATCCGACTAAATGTCAGTTTGGGGTGCCCTCATTAGTTTTTGGTGCACTTGATCGACAAACATGGCATCCATCCACTGGCTGACAAGGTCAACATGATCCAGGACTACTTGCAGCCAACATCAGTGTGCAATCTATGGAAGTTTCTGGGCATGGTGAACTTCTAAAGGAGATTCATCCCAAATTGTGCAGACACCTTTCATCCACTAACTGACCTCTTCACACGACATGGGAAGGAGCCAAGAAGACTTCTGGTTTGGTCCAACGAATGTGCTGCTGATTTTACCGAAGTGAAGTGTTCACTAGCAGAGGCCACAATGCTTATCCATCCTAAGTCAGATACACCGCTATGTAACATCAGGGACGCGTCCGATGTGCCAGTTGGTGAAGTATTCCAGCAGCATATGTGGAAGGGAAGTGGGAGCCCTTTTTTTCATTTTTTTCTTTTCCAAAAGGTTGCAGCCAGCAGAGACAAGGTACAGCACCCTTAGTCACGAGTTGCTGGCAGTTTACCTCGCAATCCACAATTTTCGTCATGTGCTTGAGAGTAGGCAGTTTTGTGTTTATACTGATCATAAGCTATTACCACATGATTTTCAGGCAAAACCTGATTGCTATTCACCAATAGAAGCCCAACACCATGACTACGTTTTTCAATTTACCACCGATATACGTCATGTGAGCGGAAAGGAGAATACTGTAGCTGATGCTCTCTCACGGCTTAATATCAACACTGTCGACACAACAACCTCCATCGCTTTCAACAGGTTTATCAAGACACAGCAGGGGCACGAGGAACTTCAGCATCGAAGAGCCAGCTCCACATCGTCCAAGTTCAGTGATGTACTTCTCCTTATTTCTGAAGGTACTATTGTTTGCGACCTATCCACTGGCACTTCTCGTCCATATGTTCCTGCTGAGTTCAGGCGCGCCATATTTGATTCTTTGCAGAAGCTATTTCACTCTGGTATCAGAGCATTGCAGCACTTTGTGACTCAACGTTTTGTCTAATGTGGAATGAACCGCGATGTGACAAACTGGTCCAGAGCCTGTCTACAGTGTCAATAAGTGAAAATACGTCATCACATAGTAACACCATTAGATACCTTTGCATATCCTGATGCTCATTTTGATCACATGTACATTGATTTAGTCGGTCCTCTTCCACCATTTGGCGGTAACACTTATCTATTCACATGCGTTGACCATTTTACTAGGTGGCCGGATATCTGACATACCTGACATAACGGCGGAGACCGTAGCCAGAGCTTTCGTTTCCAGTTGGGTTGCAGTGTTTGGTGCCACATCTATTATCACCACTGACGGAAGACGAGAGTTTGAGTCCACACTGTTTAAAACTCTGATTGAGTTACTTGGAAGTAAATGCACCAGAACTACGTCTTCCCACCCTGCTGCAAACTGGCTTGTCAAATGGTTCCATCGACAGCTTAAGTCTTGTTACGTGCTCCTCCCCAAACCCTGGCCATGGTGTACCTCCGAACCCCGAGAGGAGTCACGGCAGAAAGATGTGTTATTTTGTATGTCAAAGATCAATGGTGAAACCACACCAATTGTTACCAACAAACAAGTATTGTATTAAGATCACACAAGAATAACATTACAACAACAATAGTAATCAATTGTACAACCAATATATATTTCCTATGATGGTGCCATCAGGTTCGAACAATATAACTCACTGTGCTCCAAGTGAGCGAAAAGAAGAACTTCCCAATGTCTCTATTCCGGCATCAAGCCAAAGTCCATCCGCTCCAGTAATTGTCAGAACGATGTCTAATCGAGACCAGAATCCCGTTCAGATGACAGTCACAGTCACACGGCCAAAGCTGCGTAAAGGCGCCCTCAAGGGGACTGGGAAATCACACCCTCGGGTATGGACGTTCCACGGCTCCCACTCGGCGAACCGCAGATTTCCCACTCAAAAGCCACGTTGCACACACACACACCAGATTACATCTGAATGCTGTGAAAATGGTTGAAGCGAAGTGAAAAACCTTGAGCGATGCACAAAGCGTGCGAGTCAAAATGGCCGACGGCCTGTTCTCCTGGCGTAACGGCACTCTGATGATTCTCTCCGGAATCAATCGCAAAACCTGTCACGGAGGTTTATCTGTCACAGCGATGACAACTCTGTCGCAGGAATCCCTTTCCTGGGAAACCCAAAGTTCACTCGTGACTCTCGTTCGCCAACGTTCGCTCCAGACCTCAAAGGAGCTAGGCTTCTTGTCCGACTCACTCGCTCTGCCTTCTCTTCCTCCTCTTCCTCTTCATCGTCGTCTGGTTCCGGTTTCATTTAAAACATTAACTTTTTTACCTTTTGAAAATAGTAATCTCATTTTTCCCTTAAACGACAACAATAATAGTACATGGAACCAAAAATGTTTACAGTGGACGAAAACCACAACAACGGAAGTGACGAATCCGTAACACTTCCCCCCCTCAAGAAAGAAAGTTTGAACATAGTGAAAACTTTCTTTGCAGGCAAAAACTCTTTTAACAAACAAAAGTAAAACTCACACCCAAATGGTCAATTCATGTGAACAACCATAATTAATATTCCCTAAAATAAAGCAACAAAACTTCCAAACAACCTACAGAAATTTCCAAAGTTAGTTCACCCTGGACAAAGCATCAGCAACGACATTGTCCCTACCCTTTACATGCTCAATTTCCAAGTTGAACTCCTGCAAAGCCAAACTCCATCTCATCAACCTCTGATTTTTATTTTTCATTTTTTGAATGAAGGTTAAGGGGTTGTGATTAAAAATCCAAAGCAAAGCAAATCTATAGCACTTTTTGAAGGAGGCTGAGCTGAGAGCCAGGTTTCATGGTGGTTGGGTGGTGAGGCCTGGAAGTATTCACTGCATGGACGCATTTAGGAACGTGGAGTTCACGGGTTAATCCGTGTTTGAATCTTGGCTCGGCTGCTCCTGAGCACTCAGTGCTTCCAACTCTTCTCTTGATCATAAAAATCATAATCACGGTTGTAGAGTCGGGTGCTGTAGTCACATGAGTAGCGGTCCCCATCTTGTCTTTACATTTTGCTAGCACTTTGAATAAAGCAAATATGTCAACACCACTAGTAGGTGGACCTGCAAGGTAGACACGGGGAGAGCTGGTCTGACCACATGTTTTGAGCTCGAAGAGCTCTTTTCCTTACAAGGCCCATTTTTATTCATGAGTAATTCAACACGTCCATATTCAATCGTGACTTTTGTTGGACACCATAAAGACTTTTGAGCAAGGTGGATTTATTTTGTTTGGTTGAACAACCACGACGACATGCAATGAGCGAGTCTTTCCTTCTGCTTGCCATCCAGGTCGCCATTTCAACTTTAAGCAATGGCGGCTCAACGCCAATAAACCCTTTCCTTCTTCACCAACCGCTGGAGAGACGACGTAAGGAGTATCGTCAACGAGACTTCATTTACCACACGTCATTGCGTTTTAAATGTGAATGATTTATTGTCATATCTCGTTTAAGCACCATCATTATTAACCAGGACACTGAAAGGAATAATCACCACAATTGGTAAAAGGTTGGAATTTGAACCTGTAACCCTCAATTCAACCACACACTCATTAAACCACTAAACCAAACACTCATCCTCAAAGTGACCTTTCCGGCAGAAACTAATTAATAATCTTCAAATAAAACGGGAAATAAGTAACTTGAACTGAACCATGAGCAGCATCTTCTCATTCGTCTGGTAACCTGGTGGGACAAGCATCCGTGTGTGTACCCATTGTGACATTGTGTGGTGCAGGATCGGAACCGAAATTACAGAAAAAAGCCTTCTCCTGCAGTATGCTCAGGTGTGTTGTGAAGGAGCTAATCCATCACTCCCAGGGTGTGTGTGTGTGTGTGTGTGTGTGTGTGTGTGTGTCCCGGCCTTAACTTTTTTTTTTTTAACCATTTCAGATTTTGTCGTCAAATTTTCAAGAAACCTTTTTATGAGAATCTGAAGAACACCTATTAATAAATTTACTTTTTTTTAGAGCTGTTATTTTCGTTAAGTTTAGTTCGAGTACAAAGCGGGAGCAACGGGCTTTGCATTTTGAGATACTTTCTAGTTATCCTTGCCATAGGGTTTTGCATTTGGGTCTGTCAGTTAATTTGTTCGTCCACACGTAATGTGCTAATGTAGGCTACAAACACCACCTGGTGGTAGCCAGTATTACATGTTACCTTTTTTTCAACCGAGTACCTCCATAAAGTACGGTACTACAATTGGAATGTGAGTACATCTATAAAGTATAGTCAGATCCTGACATTAGCGGGGGCTACGTTCCTGGAAAATGCTGCAAATGTTGAATCCGCGAATGTGGGGGCATTGTTTCAATAGAAAACGTGGGTATGGGTTCCCGGTGGTTAATGATTCATAAGGGAAAATCAAAAATCCCATGACAAACCGCGACAACGATTGCAGAAACTGTGAATACGTGAAGCACAGGGCCGCGAATGTCAAAGCAAACCACGAATACGCCCATGAAAAACCGCGAATGTCGAAGCAGATCACGAATACGCCCATGAAAAACCACGAATGGCGAAGCAAACCACGGATACACCCATGATAAACCAGGAATGTCAAAGCAAATCACGAATACACCAATGAAAAACCACGAAGGTCGAAGCAAACCATGAATACGCCCATGAAAAACCACGAATGTCGAAGCAAACCACGAATATGCCCATGAAAAATCACGAATGTCAAAGCAAACCACGAATACGCCCATGATAAACCATTAATGTCAAAGCAAACCACAAATATGCCCATGATAAACCACGAATGTCAAAGCAAACCACGAAGACGCATATGAAAAACCGCGAATCTCGAAGCAAACCATGAATACACCCATGAAAAACTGTGAATGTTGAAGCAAACCACGAATACGCCCATGATAAACCACGAATGTCAAAGCAAACCACAAATATGCCCATGAAAAACCACGAATGTCGAAGCAAACCACGAATACGCCCATGAAAAACCACGAATGTCAAAGCAAACCATGAATACGCCCATGATAAACCACGAATGTCGAAGCAAACCACGAATACGCCCATGATAAACCACGAATGTCGAAGCAAACCACGAATACGCCCATGATAAACCACTAATGTCGAAGCAAACCATGAATATGCCCATGATAAACCACGAATGTCGAAGCAAATCACGAATACGCCCATGATAAATCGAGAATGTTGACGCAAACCACGAATACGCCCATGAAAAACCACAAATGTCGAAGCAAACCATGAATACGCCCATGAAAAACCGTGAATGTCGAAGCAAACCATGAATACGCCCATGAAAAACCGCGAATGTCAAAGCAAACCATGAATATGCCCATGAAAAACCGCGAATGTCCAAGCAAACCACGAATACACCCATGCAAAACCGCAAATGTCGAAGCAAACCACGAATGTTGAAGCTAACCACGAATACACCCATGAAAAACTGCAAATGTCGAATGGCATGGTGGGGGATGGTGTAGGTGCACATACAGCTGTTTTATGCATGACAGGACACGTTGAAGATGCTTTTAGAAGTGCCATGTGTGCAGCTGGTGGGAAATGTTTTTTCTTGAGGGAAAAATGTTAAAATTTTATGAACACAAATGCACATGATTGCAGTTTTCGTTTAATACTTACAAATAAAATTTAAAAGGATAACTCATTCTTTTGCTTCGCATGTCATGGTACCTTTTTGAAAACGAACCATTTGTGCTTCAATCCTATGGTTGCCAAAGCGCATCTTGATCCTGGAAATAGTTGCCATTTTATCTGCTTGGAGTTTAAGCTTAAAGGATGATACGGTATCTGTAATATCTTACGTAATAAAGCTGTAATATCTTACGAAGATAGACGTTGAGTTTAAATTGCATAATTTTAAACGTACTGACACCACAGCCTTGTGTTATAATTTCATTTTTATTTTAGATGCAAAATAAAAGTTCATTTTTGCTTACGTTCCATGAACCACAGCCTCACTGATCTGCGCAAGATTTACACCATATTACAGGGGAGAGAGTTACACATTAATCGTGTGCCGACTAAAGTAATCATGAGACTTAAACTAAACAATATATATAATTAAATAATTACTCGAGGTTCCCAATCAAAAATAAATGATAAAATAATTATGTAAGAAACCAAGCAACCCCACTCCCCATGTCATACCCATCTATAATCTTCTTCCCCGATATTCTCCTCCCCGTGCGAAGAGTTTGAGATCATCTTTGTGAACCAGTCTTTTTCCTTAAACAGAAAGTACGACCAATATTAACCTGAGATCCCTACCCATAGGTGAAAAGGGATAATCCACCAAGTACCAAGCAAGTCCGTGCATGGGTGGGGAAAAAAATTTGCACCCAAGAAAAACCGCGAATACGTGGGACACAGGGCCGCGAATGTAGAAACAGGTTACATTTTATCAACCGCTAATAGGCGGAACCCCCTAATGTCAGGACGCGAATGTTGGGGTCCGACTGCACTACGATTGGAATGTGTGTACGTCTATAAAGTACTATGATTGGAATGAAAATCTATACAATAAAACCCAAAATGTCTGTTTATCCGCTGTATGAACATAAACCTACATCGCCAATGCATTGTCTACACACCAGCACAAACCCACCATACAATCAAGTCCTGGCGAGGGTCTGCAATCTCTAATTTCTCTTTCCAGTTAACTTTTTAATGGCTCGTCTCTCCCTTGAAGTTAAAGTCACCTTTTAATGGAGTTAGTCCATCAAATCAGATGTATACTCATGATGGTCAAACAGGACTAAAAAGATCAATTGCGTGTCAGTGGCTGCGCAATTGATTTGTGCACTGTAAAACGAGTGCACCGGTAATAATGACGTGTCGCTAGTGCATGTGCTGGTGACAAAGAATGAATGGCAGACAAATATACAATGACATATGTGAGGAAGAAGAAATGGTATCATTCGTACAATAGATGTTTTTGAGTCATAACATCCGAGTTTGAAAAGTGTGAAGTGACAACAGCTGGAATTGGATGTCATTGTCACATTGTAGTTTTAATATATTATTCCTTCGAAAATGCCGCGACACCCAAGACTTACATCAATCATGAAACAAGGACACCTAGGATTCAAATAAGAAAAATTAGCTCATTGCCCAATCCGAAATCATGAAGACCCTGCAATCGTGAACTTTGAACCAGCTTCAAGATAATGAGCCCCAGAGGGCGGAACGACCATCTTTGCATTGCTTCTTGTATTATGTGATCCTAATCCTAACTATGCCTCCTATTGGATGGCCAAATTATGGACATCATCTTGAGATGTTTTGGTCCCACATTCAGGAGGCTTGTTGTTGTAATAAATGTGAACAAAATATATATCTATTGTTTTGCGGAAGGCATTTTGCATCACACCAGGCTGTTGTTTTAATGATTTCAGATGGAGAACGATTTATTTTTCATGACCCATTCCTTGTTGTAGATTCACAGAAAGTTCATCAATACTCCCGCTCCTCCTCCAGTGTCGAGAGCTATTGCTGTAGCCATTGTCGAGCATCATATGTGAAAACATTTAGTGCAGATTTGACAAACATGGCTGTTTGTTGGAAGACCATAAAAAAAACTTGTCAATTAAATAACCAACCAAATAATTTACATTCTCATTCTCTCTTTCTCTCTCTCTCTCTCTCTCTCCCTCTCCTCTCTCTCTCTCTCTCTCTCTCTCTCTCTCTCTCTCTCTCTCTCTCTCTTCCTCTCTTCCTCTCTTCCTCTCTTCCTCTCTTCCTCTCTTCCTCTCTCCCTCCTCTCCTCTCCTATCTCTCCTCTCTCTCCTCTCTGTCTCTCTGTCTCTGTCTCTGTCTGCTCGGATGAGGTTCTGATCCTGACCATGGAGAGGAGGAAAAGGTCTATGGGCCTTCTTTCTTTCCCGACGTGGCCAAGAGAAGCCAAAAAGGGCAAGGGTAAGATTGGGTGGTGGCAGGAATTCTGGGGGTAAAACAAGACTGTAAATGGGGAAGAGTGGGAGGGGAGGGGGGGGGGTAGGGTATAACGAACGAAGTGTAATGGGGGGTTGCCCCCGCACTACTCCCTTCTAATTGGCCCCCAAATGAGTTCGCGTCGACAGGGTAATTCATCATATCGCCGGGGAGCGGTTCGGGAGGGAAAAGACAGATAAACATGGAGAGAGGAGATGGGTTGCTTTTGAGCAAAGAGAGTTAGGGTGCGAGGTGCGAGGCCTAACTTTCCATAATTGTTATTCCCACGATGTGGTGCGTGTAATTATACACAACCATCACCGACGAAGGATGGGGATGCGCGCCCTGAAATATAATATAGTTACTCTATTCACAGCAAGAGGTTCTTCTCTAATTATTTAGGTGTTTTATGTGTGTTTTTCCTTTCATTTTATCACCCAGTTTTGTTGGCTCGCATTGAAATAAAGTGTTTTGTTTTTGTGCTTGTTAGTTTTATTAACTTATTTTGCACAGAATGTTAATTACAATATCCAATTACTTTCTGCTAATAAGAAAACTGTACTTGCATCGTGGGCTGATAGGATGGCCTAGAGGTCCGCACACTCGCCTCCAAGCTGTCTAGTCTGGGTTGAAATTCCGACCCAGCTATAAACTGCCATCCTGGTGTTTCACAGGCAACCTGATTCATCAATGTGTGCGCCGTCTCTCGGATGGACGTTAAACCGGTTGTCCTGTCTGCCGGCATTAGTTGATGAATGTTAAGGACCCCACGGTGTACTCCGCGAAGAGTGGGCGAGCTGTCGCCGGCACCAGGACCAAATTCCAAATTTCTGTCCTAACCAGCAAAGGTCATTGTATCAGTGCTACAGCCATGCCCTCAGACTTGTATTGCAAGAGACAATTGATACAAATAGAGCAAATCCGTTCTTTAAAAAAAAGAAATCTATCACACTCTGTATATTTTCTTTTTTTCTGAAATTGTCGTTTGTTATCATAACATAAACGAAGCTTCACACTCCTTGCTACACAATATGTTGAAATGAGTAATGCAGAATGTGATGGATGCATTTTATCACAACGACGATTGTCACTATTCCAGTATTCTCTACTTTATTGTTGTACTGGTGCGAACCACCACCTTTCGAGGCCATTTCCCCCCACAGAGCACGTGTTGGCCTTTTTCGAGCACCGTGGTCCCCTTTTTGAAGCAATGTTTTATGGCCGTATGCTCTTCCTGCCGCCAGCCCTGTTGGTCACCTCTTGCGACACACAGGGAATTACCAGTGAACTGGTACTCAATTTGCCGACCTCGGATGGATGACAGGCTGAGTCAACCCCCCTGGTGTTAATTCAGCGATCGACCAGGATTCGAGCCCAGCATCTTAGGATCCCAAGCCAGCACCCTAACTGCTGAACCAACACCAGGCTCTGTTGTATTGGTGTAAACGCCCATAAAAAATGACACACAGTACAGCCTTGTGAGCGTGCCAAAGTCTGAAGCCTTGGCCTAGCATCAGGTATGCTTATGTATGCTTTATTTATTAGATGTTGTACGGACGTAAATAAACATTCATTTCACTCTGCGCATGTTGCACATCATGTGCAGAAAATTTCCCATTCCTGTGTCTTGTATTTACTGTTACTTTAAAAAAACACTTCTGCAAATCACCGTCTACAATCCAAATAAAAGAGACATAATTACTCTTTTATGGAAAATGTTTTTTCGAGTTTTTTATCCTCAAAAATAGACCAAAGTGAACACAGTCGTGTTAAAAGATTGGCCTTTAAAACCCTACTGAAGTTGTCCTTAAGAAGGGGGACAGACAATTACACCGTTTTACATAAGGCTAGATTTATTCTGCATGCTATACATTTATATGGGCCATCTATTTACACATTGTGTATTTAACACTTATAGAATTCTGTTTCGCCCTTGGTGTGAAGAATCCAGCTATGCCTTAAGAATAATGCATTTTGGATATATCCTAAAAGCCAAAGTGTTTTGGGACAGTTATCCCACTGGCAGAATGTAGAACTTTGCTGGTGTATGTTCTCTGATTATTATGTTGGTGTATAAATGAATATATATATATATATATATATATATATATATAATTATATATATATATATATATATATATATATATATATATATATATATATATATATATATATATATATATACATATATATATATATATTGTTGTGGATATGAGGATTGTGTTTTTTTTATTGTGTTTTTTTTATTATTATTGCTTTATTCTGGACCCTCCTGCCTCCAGTCTGTTGTATAAAGGTCAAAGGGGGTTCCCGTAGTTAATTCCATAAAGCATACACGAAGGACACCATATATCCCTGTTCAATAGATATATCCTTATTATGTGTATTAGTGTAAGGCTGTGTCTTCCATTAATTTAAATACTCCATTGCACCAAGTGAAATAAGAGTAGATCCCCTTTCATTCACATTCCCCTTCCAACAATTGCCAACTGTTCGCTCCGCGACTCCATTCGCCACGAGGTCGGCTTGGAGAAGAAGGGGGAGGAGCTGCCGACTCCTGGGCATGCCTGCCCATCGTCATCAAGGGCGGAGCCAGAGGGCCGTGCCGACCAATCAGGGCCGAGGCGAGCCCACCGATGGGCGTGTCCTGGACACCAGCGGCTTGATCGCCTGAGGTGCTATATAGAGCGCGCGCGAAAGCCTGGAAGAAGTTGTTGGACTAAGCAAGAGAGGAAGTTGTTGGACTGGGATGGACTAAGAAAGAGAGAGGAGAGAAGGGGCGAAGCGAAGCAAAGAGAGAAAGAGTCCTGGAGTTTGTGAGAGAGCGAGAGAGAACCCGTCACGCCAGACCCCCCACCAGCAGCTTGGCTCCACCAAGCAGCTCCGACCCGTTACCCCGCACACATGACAGGATCGGTGGCATCGGCGGCCGTCGAGGTCCAGCCCGACGTCCCGTGCGGGATCAAGCTTCAGCCAGCTCCGTGCCTTCCTCCCCCTCCAGCAACCCACCTCCTGTCATTCCTGCCTGCAATTTCCCCATTCGTGTATGTGAGTTTGTTCTGTGTGTCTTGTCCCTGGGTTAATTAAGCCTGTTTAGATAAGCTACCGATTTTCACTGTGTCTCTTTGATTCTTCTGTAAATTATTTTATTATCCTTCCTTCTCCTTGGTTACTTTTGGTTGTAAATAGAAAATAAATTATATCCGTATTCCCTACCTCTGTCTTCTTCTTCTTCACATCCTTCGCTTTAGTCTTTTCCCCATTGAATATCTGTGGGGCGATTTTGGCCAACGTTCAGGAATCGGGTTAGTCGGGGTAACTGTTCGGGCGCGGCGGCCATCCGCTCGGCAAATAACATCCTAGCCGTGTCCGTAACAATATATATATATATATATATATATATATATATATGCTAGCAGAAGTACCCGGCATTGCCGGGCGGGGGAGGGGACGCGGAGGGGGAAGGGGAGGGGGAGGGGGAAGGGGAACGGAGGGGAACGGGGGGGGGGGGGGAGCGAGCCCCTTGGGAAAGCGAGCGATTCTTTTTTTCATAGCGTCATAGCGTCATAGCGTTCATAGCGTCATAGCGTTCATAGCATCATAGCGTCATAGCATTTCATAGCGTCATAGCGACTTTTTTTTCATAGCGTCATAGCGTCATATCGTTCATAGCGTCATAGCGTCATAGCGTTCATAGCGTTTCATAGCGTCATAGCGATTTTTTTTTTCATAGCGTCATAGCGTCATAGCGTTCATAGCGTCATATCGTTCATATCGTTCATAGCGTCATAGCGTTCATAGCGTCATAGCGTCATCACGTGATCGCTCTGAGCGAATCAGCGCCCACCTGCTCTGATTCCGTTGATTCCGTGCGCTGAAATGCGCTGAGGGAAATATGAATAAAAAATATGGATCGTCAAATATTTTGAGTTCGGCCATGTTCGTCCCAGGCTCAATGGCCATGTCTATGCCAAATATCAAGCACGTAAGCCTCTCTGTTTAGGAGTCTATCGGTAACATCACACACACACACACACAAACTGTGCTTTATATATATATAGATATATATATATATATATATACAGTGGAACCTTGACTTACGAGTGCCCCAACTTACGAGTTTTTCGAGATACGAGCCGTCGCTCGGGCGGTTTATTGCTTTGAGATGCGAGCCGAGATCTGAGTTACGAGCTTTCGCCACCCGCCACCAGGTGGGTTCCGGTCACGTGGTTATCTTGCCGTGCAAGTATCTCTGCCGTATATCGCTGCATTTTTGTTTTCGCATGTTGGTTATTTTGAGTTTACGCCAGCCGCCACCAGGTGGGTTCCGGTCACGTGGTTATCTTGCCGTGCAAGTACAGTATCTCTGCCGTATATCGCTGCATTTTTGTTTTCGCATGTTGGTTATTTTGAGTTTACGCCAGCCGCCACCAGGTGGGTTCCGGTCACGTGGTTATCTTGCCGTGCAAGTATCTCTGCCGTATATCGCTGCATTTTTGTTTTCGCATGTTGGTTATTTTGAGTTTACGCCAGCCGCCACCAGGTGGGTTCCGTTCACGTGGTTATCTTGCCGTGCAAGTATCTCTGCCGTATATCGCTGCATTTTTGTTTTCGCATGTTGGTTATTTTGAGTTTACGCCAGCCGCCACCAGGTGGGTTCCGTTCACGTGGTTATCTTGCCGTGCAAGTACAGTATCTCTGCCGTATATCGCTGCATTTTTGTTTTCGCATTTTGGTTATTTTGGAGCTTATGCCACCCCCCACCAGGTGGGTTCCGGTCACGTGGTTATCTTGCCGTGCAAGTACAGTATCTCTGCCGTATATCGCTGCTGTTTTGTTTTCGCATTTTGGTTATTTTGGAAAATTTCTTAGTTTTAACCACGGGTCCTAAGTAATTGAGTGCCAAGGGCAGTAGTGAGAAGAAGAAGAGGATGATGTGCTTGGATATAAAACACGCAATCGTCGAAAAACATGAGCGAGGTGTGCGTGTTGTCGACTTGGTGAGGCGGATGTGAAGGCAGCTGAAGATTTTATTATAACTTTTGCCGAACTGATAGAAGCCGAACGATACATCCCCCAGCAAATCTTCAACTGTGACGAGACAGGGCTCTTCTGGAAGAAGATGCCGAGGAGGACGTATATAACGGCAGAGGAGAAGAGCATGCCAGGCCACAACTTGTTCAGAGTGCCGGCGATAGCTCGCCTTCTCTTTGTGGAAAACACGGTGAGATCCTTAACATCCAACAACTAATGGGACGCAAACGGGGCGCCCAGTTTAGCGGTACACACATTGATGAATCACCCTGCCTGTGATTCACCCATGACAGGTTATAGCTGGGTCGGGATTCAAACCCAGGCTGGACAGTTTAGACTTTAGAGTCAAGTGTGCGTACCTCCAGTCCAGGCCATCCTGCCAACTTGTATGCTGCATACAGGTGAAATATAAAGCGCGAGATATTTTTATATATACTGTATATTTTAAAAAAAATTGGTGTGGTTTTTGGCGGGCTGGAACGGATTAATAGCATTTCAATGCATTTTAATGGGGAAATTTGATTTGAGAAACGAGCAATTTGAGTTACGAGCTCGGTCACAGAACGAATTAAACTCGTAAGTCAAGGTTCCACTGTATATATAAATACAGACTTGGCATTTAATATGGAATATTTTTTTTTCTTGACGAGTTTATTTTCTGAACTCAGTATATCAATCTGGTGAGTTTCTTTAACCCTTCGGTGATGTCTTTGTTGAAAGAACCATGTCACTGATTGTCTTTCGCTGCAAGAAGTCAATAACAGGATTATATCACAGGTGGCGTGACAAAATGTAAGGACAGGTACATTTGACGATTGGCTTCACAATCGGGTATATAAGGGTTGTTGCGTTCTGTATTAGTGGAAAACAACTGCTGCACGTCTACAAAAGTTATTGCCGCTTCCTCTGGAGATGGTCCGTCAACTGGACAATGCTGTTTGTCATGGAGTGGTGGCTTTACGAAATTCTGGCATGAAACAGCGTGCTATTGCTCGGCAGTATGGCATCACTCAAGGTCAGGTGTCAAAGATCCTGAAACGAAATGCTCAGAGGGGTGTCCCTACTCCAATACCGAGGCCAGGACGTCCACGCAGAACCACAAGGAGAGATGATCGCCAGCTGCACCGGTTAGTCAGCAATGGCCGTACCAAGTCAGCTAATCGGCTTAGAGCTGAGTGGCAGCAACTGACAAATGTGCCTGTTTCCAGAAGGCTAGTCAACCAACGACTGGTTCAAGCCGGCTATCGTGCCAGGCATCCCCTGAGAAAGCCACGCCTGACCAGACAACACAGCCAGCGCCGATTGCAGTGGGCCAGAGAGCACCGTCAATGGCAGCCAGGACACTGGAATCACGTTACATTCAGTGATGAGTCTAGATTTCTGGTCTATCGTCAAGATGGCTGTGTCCGAGTGTGCAGACAAGTGCATGAAGCCCAGAAACGAAGATTGTATAGTGCCAAGAGTCCAAGCTGGAGGTGGTGGGGTGACCTTTTGGGCTGCTTTTCATGCAGGGGGCAAACTGACCTGGTTGTTCTGAATGGAAACCTGAACCAGTTCAAGTACAGGGTCATTCTGGAAGAAACATTGCTTCCATTTGCTCGTGCAGCCTTTCGAGGAAACTTTGTCTTCCAAGATGACAATGCACGGCCTCATTTGCTCGCATGATCCAACACTTTCTTGCTGACCGTGGTGTAGAGCATATGGAGTGGCCTGCGATGTCCCCGGATATGAATCCGATAGAGAACTTGTGGGCAGAATTAATGCATCAAATCGACAACTTGGACCAGCAGCCGACCTCTGTGCATGAATTGCAGCAGGCTATTGTCACTGCATGGCAAGCGATTCCTGTCCAAACCTTGGCAAATCTCGTGAACAGCATGCCTCGACGTGTACATGCTCTGCTGAATGCTCGTGGGGGTTACACGAAGTACTGAACTGTAATTTTACTGTCCGTAATCCCAGTCGTAATTTAACTTTTGTTTTTAAAAAAAAATTTTTTTGGCTAATGTGCAAAATAAAGAGATACTTCTGGAAAACGCACAGAAGTTTAACACAGTACTGTCCGTGAATTGAGTTCGATGTCAGTTTACATCACTTTCAAGGATCAATTTATTTGCTTCGAAATGTCAAATGTGGGGTTTTCTTTCTTTTAAAGGTCACATTAACAAAATCTAGAATAATTTCAACATAATTCCAATGAACTTTTGGTTCTAAGTCATCTTGAAAAGAAAGTTCACCCCCACAAAAAAAATATTCCATATTAAATGCCAAGTCTGTGTGTATATATATATATATTGTACAAGTTAGATCCACCAGTCAATAAGTTATTTATAGTTTTAGTCAAGTCATTTATAGTTTATAGTCAAGATGATTAATGTTTAAAACTGTAACAAAAATTTAACCCAGTAGTGCACCACGGCAATGGTGGGCCAAATGGCCTCATTTACTTGTTTGCAGTCATATCAGATTGTGCAACAACTACTTATATTCAGTATAGTCCCTTCAACTTTGAATACGAAATATAAAAAATGAAATGCAATATTGGTTAGATTCCCAACAAATAATCCACCTTCGAACGAGATGCGCATGTGCAGACGTGTAAGTCAAGCTCAGTCCCTCTCTCCTCGCCGATTGGCCAGAGTGCCGTTATTTCATGCTTCAATATAGATTTGATTAAGAATTGAAATTTTTATTGTGACGTTGAATGTGGTAGAGCAAATTTCTGGGGAATTGACCCAGGGGTATAGAAATGTACAACAACAAAGAAATGGCTTCACACAGAAACAATGATCGCTCAGTGTTTGATTTATACATTACATAACTAGCAGGGGTGCCCATCTAATCCTGTTGGAATTTTGAAGAAATCAAATTTTGTTTTTTATATGAAATATTTACCTCTGAAAGTTGATGAAGATCAGTTTGGCCATCGCTGAGAAAAATGGTGACACACACACACACACACACACACACACACACACACACACACACACACACACACACACACACACACACATCTCTGTTATAGTAAAGATATATGTATATTCTCAACAATCACAACCAGGAAGCATCATCGTTGTTATTAAGTAGTCCGTAGATGTGGTTATTGAAGTCATCCAGGGCTTGGACCAACACCTTGATGATGTCATCATGAAGACGGCATGACCGCAAACCCAGATGGGTCTCCATTGGTGAGCGAAACACAATGTGTCCAGGTGGCAGATGGAACTTTTCAGTTTCAAATACAATCTGGCCTCACCAATCACAGTTAGTGGTGTGTCATCATTATGCAGTATAAGGCAAAAGGCTTCATAGTCACCAAGTGGATGAAAGAGCGATGTGTTGTCCTGACAAGCCCCAACAAGGGCGAAACAGGTGAAGAGATTCACTTTTCATCTGCTTAGTGACAGCTTTTGACTTTGACATTCTGGTACTGCTGGAGGTTTAAAGGTGGGTTTGGGGGTCAGGGAGAAGGGTTAATTGGGGTAGAAAAGATTATGGTTTTTGGATTGGGGATACATAATGCCATCTCAGATGATTTGAGATGGTGGTGAGCAGCTGTCTTGAAGACTTGGCGGGAAGAATGAGATTGAAGAGGATGTAGAAGTTGATTCTACTGGCAGGAAAAAGATTTACGACCTTCACTTGGACCTTTATGACCTTTAAAAAAAACCCCCAGATTTAGGACCTTCACTGGGACCTTTAGGACCTTAAAAAAAAAAACCCAGATTTAGGACCTTCACTGGGACCTTTAAAAAAAAACCCCAGATTTAGGATCTTCACTGGGACCTTTAGGACCTTAAAAAAAAACCCAGATTTAGGACCTTCACTGGGACCTTTAAAAAAAACCCCAGATTTAGGACCTTCACTGGGACCTTTAGGACCTTTAAAAAAAAAACCCCAGATTTAGGATGTGGTGAAATTGTACCAAAGTTGAACCCAGGTGTGGCGCTCCCTTAAACCGCTGGGCGGTGTCTATAAGACCTCGGACGTCCGCGACACGAGGCCACTCCTGCGACATCATTATACAATGCCATGTAGAATTGAATGGTACGTACCCGCCTATATTCTAGGTTTGCTTGCATTGACTGATATATTCAATCTTTCTCATATGATGCCTAGATCCTGACATGTATGTTGCATGATGTACTTTACAGGATGATGTACAGATCTGATTGAGATTAAACCATACATATGGAACACGTTGTGAATCTGGTTGATTTCCACAACACTTAATCTCAATCATGATCTTCGGGAATGGCGGGACACGAGTCTGGCGATGGCCGGATGAACGCTGATCTCAGACGAGCGTTTCCCGACATTCTCCATGATCCTGCGCGGCCCACCTCGGAGAAGAATGACCAGCTGAGGGCCCATCGAGCCAGCTCCAGCCATGGAGCTCCGACGACTCTCGCTGCCGGTCTACCTCGACGGGACCGGATGCGCAAGCATTTTGCGGAACCGCGCCGTCAAAGCGCGAACTGCTCTCCTGGGGCCCGGACGCCGGAGCAGGCGTGACGGACTCCGGCAAGGCGCCTGCTGAAGGAGGCCACTGGGAAATGTCCTGGGCCGCAACCCCGTCGGAACGACGGACCCGCTTGGCGCCGAAGGTACGAGTCTAGCCTCGGTTGCTCGAAACGCTAACGGCTCCGTCCGAGAGAATCATCCTAGATTTGCGTGCCTCGGCCCGAGATGAGATTCCCACGCGAGTGATCACGACTCCCATGTCGGCCATGCCTCCACACGGCCGGCACACTCCGACCACTCGCTACTCGGTGGAATCGCCTCCTCCGCGCGGGCCGGCACACTCCGACCACTCGCTGCTCGGTGGAATCGCCTCCTCCGCGTGGGCCGGCACACTCCGACCACTCGCTGCTCGGTGGAATCGCCTCCTCCGCGCGGGCCGGCGCACTCCGACCACTCGCTGCTCGGTGGAATCGCCTCCTCCGCGCGGGCCGGCATACTCCGACCACTCGCTACTCAGTGGAATCGCCTCCTCCGCGCGGGCCGGCACACTCCGACCACTCGCTGCTCGGTGGAATCGCCTCCTCCGCGCGGATCACGCACTGCTCGTCGGGATCACGCCGTGCCTCACACGGCCGGCTCTCCCTGACCACTCGCTGCTCGGTGGAACCACCTCCTCCGCGCGAATCGCGCACTGCTCGTCGGAATCACGCCGTGCCTCACACGGCCGGCTCACTCCGGCTGCTCGGTGGAATCACCTCCTCCACGCAAATCCCCTCGCTGCTCGGTGGAACCACCTCCTCCGCGCGAATCGCGCACTGCTCGTCGGAATCACGCTGTGCCTCACACGGCCGGCTCACTCCGGCTGCTCGGTGGAATCACCTCCTCCGCGCGAATCGTGCACTGCACCCATCGCGTGCAATACTCTGGGAGGCCGATGATTCCGATCGCTGCTCGGAATCACCTCCTCGCCGCGAAGCCGCACGTTGCTCCCTTCGCGGGCCCTACTTGGCGAGGCCGGCGATTCCTATCGCTGCTCGCCGGAATCACGTCCTCACGCACGAATCACGCGCAGCACCATCGCTGGATGGCATCCTCACTAGGCACGACGCGCCAGTCGCGCGTGCCGCATCTTCGCTGGATGGACCCCTTCTTCACGCGAAGCGCATGCGATTCCCCTCGCTGGCACTACTCTGTGGCCCCGTTGCTGCTGGCGGAATCCCACCTACGCATGGCTTCTCAGCGAGGCCGGCGAACACCGCTACCCGGACTCGCCTCAACGCGTGAGGCTCATTTGGCTCCACTCAGGGACTCGCCGAGCATGGTCTTCCTAAACTTTCATCTTCTTCCGCTGTCATAACCTTAATAAACCATCTTAAAGGGTTCTAAGGGGTTCACGACACTCGGGGATTTGTGAAATGTGATTTGTGAAATGTGATTTGTGTTGGCGTGATGTATCGTATCATGCTAGATACCGTTGATAACTACCGCACTGCTGCCGCTATTCCCCACTTCAACCCCGGACAAACCCTGCCCGAAAGCCATCGAACGAGACGCTACTTCAGGCCGTGCAAATTATTGTGGCCCAGCGTGCTCGCCCTCTCGTCTCAGCGTGCCACGCTGGCTCGACAGGCCGAGGACGACTTTCGGTTTCGCCAACGAACCGCACGCGCCCGAACCAATTGATGACGTCACCGACTAATCACGCGTTTGCTCTACGGCGTCATTAACGTAATTGCGTGCTTCACGCGATCTCATCATCGGGGATTCGTTTACATTTCCATGTACCTTGGTAAACTACGTACCAAATGTCCTTTACGTAAACGACGCAAACTACGTAACGCGGCGCTACCTCAAGGTCGCGCGCCCGCGCCATTTAGGGAGTACACAGTGACCTCGTGAAATGGTGACATTGAGCGTCGCGCCCGACTCCCTTGTCTCCTGCGCAAGTAACGGGGGCACCGTACTGCCTGCTCGCCCTTGACTCTGGGCTTGTTGTTTATCGGACAGAGCTCTTGGCTCGTATCCACACACATTTCGAGACTGCGAGACGCCTCGTGTGATTCCATTTTCCCTCTGCCCCTGACTGACTGTGCCTCAGACTGACCCAGACTGTGAAGGTCGTCTGACTTCGGTATGCAGCGCGCCGCTGCAACCTCGGTGGGGGGGGGGGGGGGTGGGATCCCAGGAGGTTGGGCAATCCATCCGCGATCCGGATGCCGCGATCCGGATGCCGTTCGGTATAACGCCTCCCACCTCGCCCCTTGTGGGGACCCAGGATGGACAATCCATCCGCGATCCGGATGCCGTTCGGTATAACGCCTCCCACCTCGCCCCTTGTGGGGACCCGGGATGGACAATCCATCCGCGATCCGGATGCCGTTCGGTATAACGACTCCCACCTCGCCCCTTGTGGGGACCCAGGATGACGTCCATGGATGTCTTTGTGTCTTTGAGTGAGTCTTTGAGTCCATGGATGGTCGATCCGAGCCATTCAATGAAGGCGTTGAATGGATGGATCGGTCGGACATCCGTGGATGGCCAATCCATCCGGGACATCTAGCATGACAATCATCTCGACATCTAGACAATCCATCCGGGACAACGCTGAGACAAACAAGGTTTGTCCAGCCGGGTCTCTCTCTCTCGGTTTGTGAAGGGGACAATTCAATTCACTTTGAATGGGACAATCCTTCCATCCGGGGCATCCTCTCGGTAGCCGGTATAGCCGATCTTCTCCGATCCTCCGAGCGCTGTACAGCAGGACAGGATTGCCATATGCATCCCGGAGGTTCTGCGCGCTTCGCTGGAGAGGCGCGTTTCGGTCTTTTTTGTCGTCCATCCGGGACGTTCTCTCGGCAGCCGATAAAGCCGATCTTCTCCGATCCTCCGAGCGCTGTACTGCAGGACGGGATTGCCGTATGCATCGCGGAGGTTCTGCACGCTTCGCTGGGGAGGCGCATTCCGGTCGTTTTGTGCGTCGTCGTAATCAGCCATGCCAGTCGTCCAGGCAGCCTTCAGAGGCCGCTCGTGTCTCGTGCGAAGGATCGCTGCCAACGGTAGATTCACGTGCCGAAACAAGAGTTTGTAATGCGTATGAGCTGCCGTCAGAGGACGCTCGAGTCTCGTGATTCAACAGGGCCGCTGCCGGTGTCGAGTAACTCTCGTTATGGCTCTCATTGATTCTCTCCCTCGGCAATTCCATGACATGGACCTAACATGGATCGACCATGTACCCTTGGGAGCCTAGGCAGGTACAGACTGCAATGGACTTACTGTAATGGCCTCCTGTCATGTCATCTTACTTACTGTTACAGCTTACTGTAATTCCATGACATGGACCTAACATGGATCGATCATGTACCCTTGGGAGCCTAGGCCGGTACAGACTGCAATGGACTTACTGTAATGGCCTCCTGTCATGTAACCTTACTTACGGTTACAGCTTACTGTAAAGAGGCTTACTGATTTACACATGTGTTGCATTGCGACGAATGGACATTCGCTCTTCGCCAAGGTACAACGTATCCTATCTAGCTACTGTGCCGACGACCCCGCTGTAAGACTAGACTATTGTGACCCACGTGACCGTCCCTCCCTTCGCCTGATACACCCCTGCCTTTAGCAGTGAAGGCACTGAGGTGCCCCTCCGACACCTGCCCTCAGCGGCTACTCCAAAGCAGGGGGACTCCGGGCTTGGGGATGTCGTACCCGGTAGTTTCCGACCCTGTGTTGGCAGGGTAATTTCGCCATCCTGACCACTATGGATGGGCCGACTGACTTTATAGGGAAATATGTCTTTAACACCCCAATAATAAAATGATGACTTCCTCAATCCATTAATGCTGACGCGCACTCGCTTCCTGCCGAGCGGCAGTATCATTCTAACAGTGGGGAGAATGTGGTGAAATTGTACCAAAGTTGAACCCAGGTGTGGCACTCCCTTAAACCGCTGGGCGGTGTCTATAAGACCTCGGACGTCCGCGACTCGAGGCCATTCCTGCGACATCATTATACAATGCCATGTAGAATTGAATGGTACGTACCCGCCTATATTCTAGGTTTGCTTGCATTGACTGATATATTCAATCTTTCTCATATGATGCCTAGATCCTGACATGTATGTTGCATGATGTACTTTACAGGATGATGTACAGATCTGATTGAGATTAAACCATACATATGGAACACGTTGTGAATCTGGTTGATTTCCACAACATAGGACCTTCACTGGGACCTTTAAAAAAAACCCCCAGATTTAGGACCTTCACTGGGACCTTTAGGACCTTTAAAAAAAAAACCCAGATTTAGGACCTTCACTGGGACCTTTAGGACCTTTTTTTTTTTTTTTAACCCAGATTTAGGACCTTCCCTGGATTTTGTGAATGTCACCAAAAGGGGGTTTATGGTGGACAGGTTATAAAGCAGGGGAGGGGGGGGGTGGTTATAAAGCAGAGGAGGGGCTCAGGTTAAAATATCCTGTTGGGAGAGGGGGGGTCATAAAAAGCGAGGAAAGAGCAGGGGGTACAGGACCAGAAAGGAGGAGGTAGAAGACAAAGAGACCACCAACATGTCTGCGATGGGCAACTGATTGGCCATAGACTCATCTTCATCGTGGGAGATTCCAATCATCCGGAAGTCCTTTGTTTCCACAATGTCAAGCTGAGCAAGACGTGATGAAGTGACAAAATATGCATGGATAAACGAAGTGAAATGTAATCTTACTAATACGCATGCGTGTAATATACAACATTGTAATACGTGCGATATTGCAGGGGTAAGTTTGAGTCATTTGTGAGTCAAATATTCCACACACATTTATGTTGGGGTGGAGTGGGGTTGAGTAGTAAATGAAGGTCAGCTCATCATCAAATATATGAATTGCATTTTAACAGTTAATTTCACTGTAAACTGAGCAGCAAGACAAACACAGCCTTTGTCTGCTGGCTGTACTCCACTGCAGTCTTTTTCTCTCGCGATGTCTTAGATCTCAAGGTATACAATTGTATACCTCAATTGTGACCGTGTATTGTTGGATCACTCTCAACCCACATTGCATTTGAATGGAATTTAAAGCCCTCGTGTGAATCAATGACATCCCTTGACAAAAGGCAGGGCCATAAGGCTCTCTTAACACACATTTTGTGATCTCTTAGCCTTCTGGCTATCATCTTGTCTTGTAACAGCTGTTCTTTCTGTAAGTGCCACAAGGTCACAAGCATTCATCAACCGACCCAATTCTTGTTCACCCCTCCCCAAATGCAAGCCGCCTGCTCACTTTGACTCATTTGCTCCTGTGAGAATCTCACTATTGTCTCACATTTTTGTTTGTTGTAATGTTTTGTCGTATTTGATGGTTTTATTTTTTGTAGTCACTGGAGTATCCTTCAGCAATGAGTTGTTACCTTCACATTTAAAGAAAACAATTTTCCTTCTTGTTGAGGGACAATACCCCAATGTATTCTCTGATTTTTTTTTTTTTTTTTTTTGTATACTGAATCGAGGCTCGTGAAAGAGCTAACATTTATTTCACAAACAAATCAACCAGACAAACAAAATATACAAAAAGAGGGAGCGGAAGACAAGATGGGGAGAGAAGGGGAAGCACACAACCACAACATTTGAGAGCAGGGAGAAGTGTGGGAGGGAGAGGGCTTGGGGGCAGGATGCATGGGAAGGGGAGGGGGGGGGGGGGGAGAGGTATAAAACACAAGGGGACCGAAATTAGCGGGTTTTTTTTGTATACTGAATCGAGGCTCGTGAAAGAACTAACATTTATTTCACAAACAAATCAACCAGACAAACAAAATATACAAAAAGAGGGAGCGGAAGACAAGATGGGGAGAGAAGGGGAAGCACACAACCACACAAAGCACACAACCACAACATTTGAGAGCAGGGAGAAGTGTGGGAGGGAGAGGGCTTGGGGGCAGGATGCGTGGGAAGGGGAGAGGGGGGGGGGGGGGGGGGGGGGGGGGGGGGGGGGGAGAGGAGAGTATATATATATAATTATCTAATCAGCCCAATTTTTTTCTTGATTTCAGGACTTGTGCTCCAATATCCCTTTGCTTTCCAAGATAGCTGATTCCATGATTAATTAATTTGCATCGTGATGACATCATCATGGTGTTGGTTCCATGATTAATTAATAATCTTGCAAACATGGGCTTCTTCTGTTCTCACTTCCGAGTTGTTTTTAAAAACTCCTTGTGTCTTTTCCATTGTACAGCAGTTCTCCATAAATGTGTTTTCTTCGGGAGCCGATCCTCAGACACCCCGAATGCATGGCCTGACCATTTCGGTTGTGTTTACCTGATCATAGCACCTGTACTTGTCATATTTTCTCACTCAAGTAATTAATACACAAGACTTCAGTATTTGGGATTATATCTTGCTATCTTATGTTAATTAGTCTTGTGTGACAACTAAATGAGATATGATTCATTTTCTTGACATGATGACTCCAGGTTGTCTACAGTAAGCAAGCAGAGAGTAGGATAGTCAGAAATACAGCTCTGCCGACTATCGGTTTAATACATTTCTTATTATTCTTGCGACAAGGGCGTCCGCCCCTGTCTATTGCAATGCCCCTGTCTGTCTGTGTATCCACGTCTATATATTTTCGCTTTAAATGTTTTTCACTGCAATCGCTTGTCTGATCGAAGCTAAACTACATACTCCCCATGGTTAATATTTTTGTACACCGCTCCTTTCCTATGCCATCTCCAGGCGCTGCATGACATCATTTCCGGGCACCGAAAAGGGCCCGGCGATGACGTGCGTTGAAAGGGAGTACTCGGTTTTTAACTCCGGTTTCTTGTTTTCTGGTTTCTTTGTCCGGGCGATATCTCAGTCATCCTTTGAGATAGGAAGCTGAAATTACGGTGCAATAGTGAGCAAGTCCTTTGGCAAAAGAGAATTTTTTTGTTTTTTGATTAATCAATTAGTTGATTAATTACTTAATTATTATAGATTAATTAAGTCGTTATTTATTTCCTTTCTCTTTTGCACATTATCTCAGGCAGCGTTTGAGCTAGGAAGCTGATATTTGGATATGACAATGACCAAGTGATTTGACTGTGAAGGGTATTTTTGATTTATTGATTAATCAATTATTCGATTATTTATTTAATTATTCGATTAATGAGTTGATTCATTAATTTTTTTAAAGTTACAGATGTGGGTGAAATGGCAGTGTTTTGGGTATTCTATTAGCTAATTGATTAATTATTTAATTATTTTACGTTTATTATTTATTTATTTTCATTATTAATCATTTATTTATTTTCTTTCTCATCTGGGCAATATCTCAGGCACCTTTTAAGCGAGGAAGCTGATATTTGGACACGATAGTGACCAGGTGATGTGGCTATAAAGGATATTTTTGATTTATTGATTAATCAATTAATCGATTAATTATTTATTGATTAATCAATTAATTATTTAATTTTTTCGATTGATGACTTATTTAATTAATTTTCAAAAAGTTACAGCTTCGGATAAAGCACTGGTGGTTTAGGTATGCTTTTAGCCAATTTATTAAGAAAATATTTTGCGATCATTATTCATTGATTTTAATTATGCAATTAATCAAGCAA
This sequence comes from Myxine glutinosa, assembly GCF_964187855.1. NCBI lineage: Eukaryota > Metazoa > Chordata > Myxini > Myxiniformes > Myxinidae > Myxine > Myxine glutinosa. The sequence continues at coordinate 157,224,516 of NC_136264.1, read as the reverse complement.
TTATTGTCAACCTCTCCCTCCCAATACAGTCTCTATGAGCTGCACGGCAGTATCACCGGGCGCAGAAGGCGCCCCGGCAATGTGGCGCTGGAGAATATTTATTTATTTGGCATGGGGGCGGTGTACTTTGAATGTATCTGTACTTGTTTTATAACTTTTTCAAGCCTTTTTGAAAGTAGGATTAGGAGCTGCATAATTCCCATGATATCTGAGTCTCAGTAGATGCTGAGTCGAGATACCAAGAATGATAACTGTGATGTCATAGGTCACATGGTATGGCAGACATATTGGATGAAAGGAAACAATTTGCAACATCTTCTCAAACTGTTCAGCGGAATAAAAGGAAACTTGGCATATGTCATCAACTCCGCATGGGGTATATAGGGTGTTACCGATGATACCATCAGTGAAGTGGTACTCCAGCTATAATTGGTTGAATTGAAATCCTTATCTGAAAAATCTGGAACTTCATATATCTGATCTACGACCTGATGTGAGTGAAGAATTCAAGAATTTGACCGTCATTGGTCGGGGCGGTCACGGTTTTTCGAAGCTGTTCCACGATCTTCACGCACGCTCGAAGTTAAGTAATTGTCACATTTGTATTTTTGTCGAAACTGTATTTATCTTACGTGTGTGTACCTTTTGCGTGTCCCACGAAAGATTTATCGGTGTTAATCTTTCATACCTGTAAAAAATAGTCGAGTATTTCGTGCCACGAGGCCACGCGGCCTAGTTGTTGAAGCTTCCGCCCTTGAGGCCTGGTTCTCTCCAGGCATCCAAAGCGGTTATTTTTTCATTCGTGTGTTTGTCAAATTTCAACTCGTTATTTTATCGTCCATGCGTTATTGTTTGATTATAGTTAGTTTTGGTTTGAATTTCCTGTAACTCGTAATTAATTAATCGTGTTCTGCTCCTCGTGTGCGGCCTTGTAGTTGTACCCCCGTCAGTGTTTGTTAACTTAAGCGTATTTTGCTTGGCTCTTAGTTTTTTCCCTTCTACCCCGAACATAATACTCTGTCTAACGTTCTAAATCCCCCCCCCCCCCCAAAAACAAAAAACAAAAAAGAAAAACATTTATTTTCCTTTCTCCACGTGTACTGTTGTCTCATCCTGTATTTTCTGTCCAGGTGTGCTGTTCGCCCCGCCCCCATTATCGTCTTGCCATCCACCTTTTGCCCTGTTCACGTGACTCGTGGTGGTCCCTCTCGGCTCTCCCCCCGTTGGTATTTTGTGCATATAAGATTGTTCACAGTTCTGTTTAAATATTATTTAAATATGTTTAATCTCTCCCCTTCAGTGTTTTATTCAGTGGTATATTACAACACGCTGTTTTCTTCCTATTTAAAAGGCTTTTCTCAATTTCCTCTCCAACTCATTCCACTCCAAAAAAAAGAAATTCAATATCTTAAATGTCTCCCTCACTACATGGTCTAAATTCACATTCATTCCATCCCTCCTCCATCGTTCTGAATCGGACTGCTAACTTGAAAATCACAACAAACCCAATTTGTTATCAATGTTCGTCTTTCATTAATCATCCACTTTCTAAGCTCCCCTCTTGCCCCTCCCATCCAAATCCCCCCCCTTGCACCTACACTCCAAAACTCCCCCCTTGCCCCTCCACTCTTAAACTCCCCCCTTGCCCCTCCACTCCTGAACTCCCCCCTTGCCCTTCCCCTCCTAAACTCCCGCCTTGCCCCTCCACTCCTGAACTCCCCCCTTGCCCTTCCCCTCCTAAACTCCCCCCTTGCCCCTCCCCTCCAAATCCCCCCCCTTGCCCCTACACTCCTAAACTCCCCCCTTGCCCCTCCACTTCTAAACTTCCCCCTTGCCCCTTCCCTCCTAAACTCCCCCCTTGCTCCTCCCCTCCTAAACTCCCCCCTCACTCCTCCCCTTCAAAACTCCCCCCAAACCCCTCCCATTCAAATCTCCCCCCATACCATTCCTCTCCAATTCTCCCTCCTCCCCCCTCCTCCTCAAAGCTGCCTCCTCCCCACTTCGTCTCCCTTCTATCTCATACCTCCACCCCCCCCCAACGTTCTACTTTCCTCTGCCCCCCCTCAAACAACCCCTCACTGTGCCTCATCCCTTCACCATCAAAACTTTCATCCTCCTCATCCTTCCCTTTCTTGGAACTCTTCTGCAATCTCTGACACACTATCAACTGCTCTCCCTACCTCCCCCTCTCATCCTTCATCTTACCCTACTCCTCCCCTCCCCTGTCCTGTACCCGATGCTCCCCCTCTCTCTTCATTAACGGTATGGACCTCAAACATCCGGGGCCTTCGCTCAAACCTGACTGATCTCTCCATACAGGTTGCTTCTGACAATCCAGACTTGATCTGCTTAACAGAGACTTTCCTCCTTCAAGATGTCTCTGATTCCTTAATATCTCTTCCTGGTTACTCCCTCCTCCAGTATGATAGACCTGAGCCTCGTCCTGGTGGTGGGGTGGCTATCTTTATCAAAAACTCTCTTCCTCACTCTCCTTGCACTGCCCTCTCTCCTCCTCACCCCCAGGAGTACCTCTGGCTATGGCTTCCTCTCCGCTCCCACCTTTTGTTCATATGTGTTCTGTACCGTCCCCCAAACAGTGATGACTCCATCTACATTTCACTGTCTGACAACATGGACCAACTTCTATCCACTCATCCCAACTCTCTCTTCCTCATATGTGGTGACTTCAACTGTCATCATGCCACCTGGTTGGGTATGGGTTCCTCTCTCTCCTGTCATGGCACCTCAGCAAAGGACTTCTGTGACTCACTGGGATTGACACAATCTGTCAATTTCCCGACCCGGATCTCAGCCAATGGAGTATCTTCTCTTCGAGACTTGGTTATGACAAACTTCCCTGCTAATGTCTGCTGCTCTTCTTCTGCTCCAATCGGTTCTTCTGATCATGTGCTTGTCAAAGTGGACATCTCTCTGGCCATTCTCAGAGAGCCTCCTCAGCGTCAACGAGTCTGGCATTTCACTCAGGCCGACTGGGAGGGTCTTCAAGCAGCCATCAATCGTCTGGATTGGTCTCCCATCTCCACTGCCTCTGACATCAATTCTTCCTGGGAATTCTTCCAAAGCAAACTGATCTCTCTCATGCACAGATTTATCCCATCTCGCCTTCAGTTGTCTTACCCTTCCTCCCGTCCATGGTACACTGAATCTTGTGGTGAGGCAGTTGCCCTGAAACAACTTGCCTTTGCCTCTTGGAAGGCTAATCCAACTGAAGGCAATCTCAGTTCCTTCCACCAAGCTCGGAACAAGTGTGTGTCTACCCTCAGGAGTGCCAGGAAGCACTATCTCTCCTCACTCAAGAATGAACTCTCAAACCTGTCTCCTTCCTCCAAATCCTGGTGGTGTCTGGTCGAATCCGTTTCTGGTGTTTGTTCCCCCTCCATCCCCTCCCTTACCTCAAATGGCCACACAGTTGACATCGCACGTGACAATGCCGAATGCCTCAACTCTGTGTTTGCCTCAAAATCCTTAGTCCCAAACCCATCTCTCTCTGTTCCCACCTTTCCCAGTCGAACCCAACTGCTCCTGGACTCTGTGTCCTTCTCTCCTGACAAGGTGGAGGAGTTTTTGTCAAACCTCGACTCTGATTCTGCAACTGGACCAGACGGCATCAGCCCACAGGTCCTAAAATCCTGCTCTGCCGCTCTATCTCACCCTCTCTCTGTTCTTTTCACCCTATCTTTTGCTCAAGGTCATCGGCCAGCATACTGGAAATCAGCAAACATTACCGCTTTACACAAAAAGGTGCAAAAACAGATCCTTGCAACTACAGACCAATCAGCCTGCTCCCAATTATCAGCAAAGTCATGGAATCCATCATTGCTTCGGATATGAAATCTTTCCTCTACTCCAATGGCTTGATCTCTGATCATCAATTTGGTTTCAGACCTGGTCACTCTACTCTGGACATGCTGCTTCTGCTGTCTCAACAATGGATGGAGGTCCTCAATGCCAAACAGGAAATCAGAGCTGTCTCCCCTGACATATCACGTGCCTTCGATACGGTCTGGCACCCAGCTCTGCTCACCAAACTCTCCTCCTATGGTATCCATGGAAATCTCTATGCATGGCATGCGGACTTCCTCTCTGGTCGTAGTCAACGTGTGGCCCTGAATGGATTTCTCTCATCTCCCCTTCCTGTTCAGGCTGGAGTTCCCCAAGGCAGTGTGCTGGGCCCTGTGCTTTTTCTGGTCTTTATCAATGATCTCTCCGACTCGCTGGAAAATCCTCTCTATCTCTTTGCTGATGACTCCACTCTCTGCCGCTCCATTCCTCTTCCCTCAGATCGGCAGTCTGCAGCCTCCTCACTCTCTGAAGACCTGGACAAAATCACAGACTGCTCAAACAAGTGGAACATGTCTTTCAATCCTGACAAATCTCACACTCTTACTATGTCTCTCCGAAAAGATCGACTGGACAACCCTCCCATCTACTTTCTCAACAATCCTCTCCAAGAAGTTATGTCGCTCAAGCTTTTGGGTCTCACTATCTGCCATGATCTTTCTTGGGAAAACCACATTTCCAAGCTGGCCTCCAAAGCCAGTCGCCGACTGGGCATCCTCCGTCGTGCGAAGTCCTTCCTAGGCACACCTGAGCTCCTCACCACATACAAGGCTTTCATCCGCAGCTCAATGGAATACTGTTCTCCCCTATGGGCTGGTGCTCCTGCCTCACACCTAGCTTGGCTTCACGCTGTTGAATCCAAAGCTTTCAGAATCATTGGAATCTCCCGCGATGAAGCTATCTCTGAGGGCCTTTCACTCACTCACCGCAGGCAGGTAGGTGGTCTTTCTGTCTTCTACCGACTCCTCTCCGGCCTTGTTCCCCCAGCTCTCTCTGTGCTCTGTCCCCCAAATATTCCTACAGGTCGCACAAGATCTGCCAGCAACCCTCTGATGGTTAAACTGCCGAAATCTCGGTCACCTTCACTCTTTCATTCCTCTTTTCTCCCGCCTCTGGAACAAACTCTCTCACTCCCTTCAATCCCACTCCTCCCTCCAGGTCTTTAAAACAGCTGTTCACCACCATCTCTTATCTTCCCCCATCCAAAACCTTGATCTTTTCTACCCCCACTAATTCACCCCAGATCCACCTTGTTTGAAATTCCAACTTCTTTCCTGGAAGTCCTGGCAGTGTCCATATGTTTTATACCTCTCCCACCCCCCCTTCCCATGCCTCCCCCCCAAAGCCCTCTCCCTCCCACAGATCTCTCGATGTCTCCATGTCTCTCGGTCGGTCCCTGCTCTCAAATGTTGTGTTTGTGTCCTTCCCCCTCTCTCCCCATCTTGTCTACCGCTCCCGATGTTATTTGTTTTATGTGTCGGTTTGTCTGTTTGTCTTTCTGTGTGATTAATGTTCGCTCTTTCACGAGCCTCGATCTTGTATACAAAAAAAAAAAAAAAAAAATCGATCAAATGGGGGTATGGTGGCCATATTTGATTGAAAATAAAAACGCAAAAAAACTTCTTCAGCAAAATCACTTAACAGATCAACGTGAAACTTCATAACATATGCTCGACTAGCCATGAACATAGTTTGATTTTTTTTTTTTTTCATAGTCACCTTCATTAACGCAATTTTAGCCATAATGTGCACAAAAGTGGTCGTTAAACATCCTAATAATCAATAAAGCTACCAATAATGGTTATGTATGTGACATAATAGGGAGCAGGGATGATATGGGTATATGGGTCATAATAGCAGTGTGCCATAATAGTAGCGTGTTCAGTTAACGATGGTATTTATATTCAGAATGAACGGGTGAGGGAGACTATGTGCTCCACCGAGTGCCCTTCTAGTTTAAAAGCCGTTTGCATAGTCTTCCAAAAACTGAAACTCTACAAAAGTGATGTAAGGTATTTTAGGGTGTTATTTATAATTTACTAGACGACCCATGACCCGTTGGGTCAATATCAGTTTGAATAGATATGAGAATAGAACTAAAGCGAACGCTGGACATCATCAGGGAGATTATTTGGGCCAGCAAGCCATAAGGCTCACCTCTCCAGCGTTCTAAATCACTTACCTGTGACACGTGATTTCGGCCCTTATCTCCGATCACGTTTTTTTTTTTGTTTTTTTTTTGTAGAAAAAACACGCGACCCGTGGACTACCACGATTTTGTTGTCAGAGGACACTTCTGATGACGATGTTCTTTGTCGACGATCCTCCATTTACATAAACTCGCACGTTCTCTTTCCTCTTCCCTCGACTGAGCGCCACATACAGCTGACCATGCTGGAAGACAGGTTTCTCCAGGTAGACCAGCACATTCTCCATAGTTTGCCCTTGCGCCTTATGGATCGTCATTGCGAAGCAGGATTGTATGGGGAACTGGCAGCGCTGCAAAGGGATATCCTCAGCTTCCGACAGATTTAGTCGGATCCGAGGGAGCATTACAGTTTCGCCTTCAAACGTTGAACTTATGATCCTCGCAACTATAATATTTCGAAGCATGTCCTCAACAATCATGCGCGTCCCTTTGCAAAGTTTCGGAGGGTCCAAGTTCCGCATCAAAATGATAGGGGATCCTTTTTTGAGCTCGAGGTTGTGCGGCGGCAATCCCGAGACTTCAACGGAATCTAGGAATTCCGTTGGGAAGTGCGTCGCATCAGTACCCTCAGTCACACTGTTGAACGCAGCATACTCCTTGCTAGCACCAGGGAACCTTGTGATGCATCTTGAATTGATGTTTCGCATCATATCGTTGAGGGGCACTAATATAGACCTTGCTGATAAAACCTCCATCGGATTGGCGAATGATGGATAGATGGTATCGATGCACTCATCGAGCCCACTCGCTGTCAGCAGTATATCCTCTGGCAAATCTATCTCATCATCCGCATTTTTCTCGATTCTATCCTCGCCGATGTCGAGCAAAAATCTTGAAAACTGCCCACTTCCGTCGGTCAGTCGCATATTAGTTCTCAAGTGAAACATTCCAAAGCTCTGCCATAAGTAGGACTTCTTTATGCACGCATTCTCAACGTCAGCATCACACCCTCTTTTCACCACGGGCAGAAGTTGATGGAAATCACCACAGCATATCGTCAAGATCCCTCCAAAAGGCTCGTCTTTGTCACATACATCACGCAACGTGCGATCCACAGCCTCGAAACTCTCTCTCCTGATCATAGGACACTCATCCCACACGATGAGTTTTGTACTTCGAAAGAGGTCTGCGATAGTGGAATTTTTATCGATGTTGCATACGCCATCTTCCCTCGGTGTCAGAGGGATTTGGAACCTTGAATGCGCTGTTCTTCCACCAGGCTTGAGGGTAGCAGCTATGCCAGATGAGGCCACCGCAGGGGGCAACTTCTCCACTCGCTCTCACTTTAGAGAGAATCAGGTTAATAAGAAACGTCTTCCCTGTGCCCTCCAGGCGCGTCAATGAAAATCATTGATGACTGATTCGTGCGGATGTTGGTATTCGCGTCCATAGACGTGAGGTGTGATTCGTTGTCCGCGTCCATAGCGCCGTCGGAGGGTTGATACGACATTCTTCCTGCAAATAGTATTGTGTTTGTGCTATCGTTTTGCCGATCATCAAATGACAAATAAATTACATTGTGAAAATTAAAGATTTCAAATAAACCTATTTAAAGTGTATGCGCATATAAATAATAAAAAAAATCGAAGAAATATCTCTCGGTAATTTCCTGAAACATATTTTACTTCCGGGTAATAATGTTGGTTGAAATAACGAAGATATATACTGTATGCCTGTTATTTTAGGCGGTGTATTTTCGTATATCAACGTGGCGCGATTTTTAAAATATATCTCTGCAATTTCCCGTGTGTGCATGAATGTTCTCAATTATTTCTTTTACCGAGTCTAAAACCATTGATAAAAATGAAATCAGATGGAAGCGTTAATAATAAAAAAAATCGAAGAAATATCTCTCGGTAATTTCCTGAAACATATTTTTGCCGATCATCAAATGACAAATAAATTACATTGTGAAAATTAAAGATTTCAAATAAACCTATTTAAAGTGTATGCGCATATAAATAATAAAAAAAATCGAAGAAATATCTCTCGGTAATTTCCTGAAACACATTTTACTTCCGGGTAATAATGTTGGTTGAAATAACGAAGATATATATTGTATGCCTGTTATTTTAGGCGGTGTATTTTCGTATATCAACGTGGCGCGATTTTTAAAATATATCTCTGCAATTTCCCGTGTGTGCATGAATGTTCTCAATTATTTCTTTTACGGAGTATAAAACCATCGATAAAAATGAAATCATATGGCGAGTTAGATTGAACATAAAGGCGTGAGAGAGACTCAATGGCCTTGAAGATACAAGCCTTTCAGAATTCATTTCGTTCTATAAACGGAAACTTTCATCGGATTTTCTTCCCGTTTTTTTTCAACCGAGTCTAAAACTATGTTAGCGACTGTGAAAAATGAAATGATATATCGAATTTGATTTGAAATAAAACTGAGAGAGAGAGAGAGCAAGACACCACGGGCCTACAAAACAGGGCTCAAAGCTATGCGAGTTAATAAAATGGTGGATATTACTACTCTCTCAAAGGGGTAAGCCACGCCCCCGGACCGATCGAATGTTACACACAAACACGCAAGATTTCAATTTTATAATTATACTAGACGACCCATGACCCGTTGGGTCAATATCAGTTTGAATAGATATGAGAATAGAACTAAAGCGAACGCTGGACATCATCAGGGAGATTATTTGGGCCAGCAAGCCATAAGGCTCACCTCTCCAGCGTTCTAAATCACTTACCTGTGACACGTGATTTCGGCCCTTATCTCCGATCACGTTTTTTTTTTTGTTTTTTTTTTGTAGAAAAAACACGCGACCCGTGGACTACCACGATTTTGTTGTCAGAGGACACTTCTGATGACGATGTTCTTTGTCGACGATCCTCCATTTACATAAACTCGCACGTTCTCTTTCCTCTTCCCTCGACTGAGCGCCACATACAGCTGACCATGCTGGAAGACAGGTTTCTCCAGGTAGACCAGCACATTCTCCATAGTTTGCCCTTGCGCCTTATGGATCGTCATTGCGAAGCAGGATTGTATGGGGAACTGGCAGCGCTGCAAAGGGATATCCTCAGCTTCCGACAGATTTAGTCGGATCCGAGGGAGCATTACAGTTTCGCCTTCAAACGTTGAACTTATGATCCTCGCAACTATAATATTTCGAAGCATGTCCTCAACAATCATGCGCGTCCCTTTGCAAAGTTTCGGAGGGTCCAAGTTCCGCATCAAAATGATAGGGGATCCTTTTTTGAGCTCGAGGTTGTGCGGCGGCAATCCCGAGACTTCAACGGAATCTAGGAATTCCGTTGGGAAGTGCGTCGCATCAGTACCCTCAGTCACACTGTTGAACGCAGCATACTCCTTGCTAGCACCAGGGAACCTTGTGATGCATCTTGAATTGATGTTTCGCATCATATCGTTGAGGGGCACTAATATAGACCTTGCTGATAAAACCTCCATCGGATTGGCGAATGATGGATAGATGGTATCGATGCACTCATCGAGCCCACTCGCTGTCAGCAGTATATCCTCTGGCAAATCTATCTCATCATCCGCATTTTTCTCGATTCTATCCTCGCCGATGTCGAGCAAAAATCTTGAAAACTGCCCACTTCCGTCGGTCAGTCGCATATTAGTTCTCAAGTGAAACATTCCAAAGCTCTGCCATAAGTAGGACTTCTTTATGCACGCATTCTCAACGTCAGCATCACACCCTCTTTTCACCACGGGCAGAAGTTGATGGAAATCACCACAGCATATCGTCAAGATCCCTCCAAAAGGCTCGTCTTTGTCACATACATCACGCAACGTGCGATCCACAGCCTCGAAACTCTCTCTCCTGATCATAGGACACTCATCCCACACGATGAGTTTTGTACTTCGAAAGAGGTCTGCGATAGTGGAATTTTTATCGATGTTGCATACGCCATCTTCCCTCGGTGTCAGAGGGATTTGGAACCTTGAATGCGCTGTTCTTCCACCAGGCTTGAGGGTAGCAGCTATGCCAGATGAGGCCACCGCAGGGGGCAACTTCTCCACTCGCTCTCACTTTAGAGAGAATCAGGTTAATAAGAAACGTCTTCCCTGTGCCCTCCAGGCGCGTCAATGAAAATCATTGATGACTGATTCGTGCGGATGTTGGTATTCGCGTCCATAGACGTGAGGTGTGATTCGTTGTCCGCGTCCATAGCGCCGTCGGAGGGTTGATACGACATTCTTCCTGCAAATAGTATTGTGTTTGTGCTATCGTTTTGCCGATCATCAAATGACAAATAAATTACATTGTGAAAATTAAAGATTTCAAATAAACCTATTTAAAGTGTATGCGCATATAAATAATAAAAAAAATCGAAGAAATATCTCTCGGTAATTTCCTGAAACATATTTTACTTCCGGGTAATAATGTTGGTTGAAATAACGAAGATATATACTGTATGCCTGTTATTTTAGGCGGTGTATTTTCGTATATCAACGTGGCGCGATTTTTAAAATATATCTCTGCAATTTCCCGTGTGTGCATGAATGTTCTCAATTATTTCTTTTACCGAGTCTAAAACCATTGATAAAAATGAAATCAGATGGAAGCGTTAATAATAAAAAAAATCGAAGAAATATCTCTCGGTAATTTCCTGAAACATATTTTTGCCGATCATCAAATGACAAATAAATTACATTGTGAAAATTAAAGATTTCAAATAAACCTATTTAAAGTGTATGCGCATATAAATAATAAAAAAAATCGAAGAAATATCTCTCGGTAATTTCCTGAAACACATTTTACTTCCGGGTAATAATGTTGGTTGAAATAACGAAGATATATATTGTATGCCTGTTATTTTAGGCGGTGTATTTTCGTATATCAACGTGGCGCGATTTTTAAAATATATCTCTGCAATTTCCCGTGTGTGCATGAATGTTCTCAATTATTTCTTTTACGGAGTATAAAACCATCGATAAAAATGAAATCATATGGCGAGTTAGATTGAACATAAAGGCGTGAGAGAGACTCAATGGCCTTGAAGATACAAGCCTTTCAGAATTCATTTCGTTCTATAAACGGAAACTTTCATCGGATTTTCTTCCCGTTTTTTTTCAACCGAGTCTAAAACTATGTTAGCGACTGTGAAAAATGAAATGATATATCGAATTTGATTTGAAATAAAACTGAGAGAGAGAGAGAGCAAGACACCACGGGCCTACAAAACAGGGCTCAAAGCTATGCGAGTTAATAAAATGGTGGATATTACTACTCTCTCAAAGGGGTAAGCCACGCCCCCGGACCGATCGAATGTTACACACAAACACGCAAGATTTCAATTTTATAATTATATAGATAGATAGATATGAAAGATGATAATCATACACACATCGTACCAACACACATCGATAATCATGCCTGGCTGTAAATACAGGTGTGAATGTTATCTTGTGAAAAGCATGATAAATTATCATGAATTGGTCTTCGGAGAAAGATAGCTGATTTAAACTGCTGCTGAGTCGAGATAACCAAGCCAAAAGGTTGAAATGGACAGCAGACCACAAAACACATAGATGAGCAAAGCTCGAGATGTGAACTTTTACAAAATAATCGTTAGTTTAATTGTTCAGCAGCCATTAGTGACTGTTCTATGGAGGACAGGAGAATGGGGTCACATCAAATACACAACATCTTCAGTGAAGCGTGGTGGAGGATGAGCACAATTTTGGGGCCGCATCTCAGAAAATGACTTTAGCAATCGTCACAAAACGGATGATGCTGACTTTACTGACAAATCCAGGCAGATTCTGATCTATCATGCCATTCGCTCAGTAATGCCACACATTGTTCCCTGGGACTCAGCTTCCAGTAAGCCGATGAAATCCCAAGCATACAGGAAGTGCTGACAGTGAAGATGACAATGGAACATACAACCACTTGTTTGGCCTGCACGATGTTATATGAACATTATGGAAGCTGTAAGGACCGATAAACACAGAAGGTGAAATGATGACCAACTAACTTGCCACAATAGTGAGAAGCAATTGAAAAGATTTGGAACAATATTTTTAAATTACATGATTATAAAACAATTGGCAGCATGCTCTGTGTAAAGCAAAGGGCTCACACAGTCACATCACCCCAAAACCAAGTCGTGGTTTAAGGGGTCAAAGTGGACCCAGGTTTGAATATACCTGTGCATTGTTTAACTCATTTCCTTTAGTTCCCGTGTTACTCATGCACCGGTTACTACGTTTTTGCATTTACTTGTCTTGTATATGTATGTGTTTGTACATTTGTGTAATTGTCTCCCATGATGAAGAAACATTGCGCTGCCATATATTTGCAGTACAACGCAGTTAAATCCACACTTGTCCCTGGACCAATAAGACTGTCCTGGTTAAGCATCGGAAAAGAGATCACCCTTCAGTTCACCTGAATGGGGCAGTTGATTTACTTGACCTCAGAAGCTTTGTTTACCCAGAACATTAGCGATTTCTCTGAGGACCGTGTAGCTTAACGTTTCAACTCGGGTCTTCAAAGCTGCACAGATATTGGGACTACGTGAACATTTCCTTTGATTGTCAGGCACAAGAAATTCAAATTGGTTTGAACTAATCCTATTTACTTCCTCAAGATCAGCTACAACAAACAACACAACATGCATTTTAAGGCCATTTTCCCTGCTAGAGCGGGGGTCAGCCTTGCGGTCCCCATGACAATCTTCTCCATCTTGCCCTATTTTCTGCATCTCTCCTTGTTAACCCCCTTGCCCGCATTTCTTCTTCCACCACCTTTAGCCAAGTCTTTCTCGGTCTTCACCGTCCTCTACTTCCTTCTACATTCATTTCCATCACTCTTCTCAACCAGTCACTTTCATTCTTCCTCAACACCTGACCAAACCATCTCAACCTGTTCCTCTTCACAGCATCAATCACAGGCTCTATTCCCATCATCTTTCGCAATTCCTCAAGATCAGCTAAATAACACTTAGTGCTTGCACTCATGCACTGGCTCCACTTTTCCTTGTCACTTTGTTGGCTTGGGAGTCATCTACATATTATCTATGTAGGCCTTTTGATCACACCTTCCCTCCGCAAAACCACTTTCTGTTCATTGCAGATACTGTACATTTTCTTCCCTCTCCTTACTCCTATATCTTCCTCACCTTCCCGCTTTTCCACTATCTTTCCTCTTTACCCTCCTCTCAAGATAGCTTTTATAATTGTACTCCTTTCCCTACCTTTAGCGTACGCATTATGTGGATGGACCTTCAGGCTAATAAGTGGACGGTCAAGCTACCTTCTCACAAGTGTTCCAGGAAAAGTCAACTGTTGGTTTGTACCTACGAGCATGGTTTCCTGGGGTATACTTGTGAATGGTTAGGCCTAATTTTATGAAGTTTCCAACTTGTCTCAAAAATCATTGTGGATGCAACGAAAGATCCTGAATGTAACTGAAGCTTCTTGAGAGCATCAAAATTCATTTTCAAAATATATATAGAGAAACATTCATTGGGGCTATTATTATATGGTACTCGTAAAATGTTTATGTTGAAGGATGTTTGATTTTCACAAATATCTGCTTTTGCATATTATAATGGATCCATAATAACATAAGAGCATATTCTACGTAAGAGGTCATCAATGGAAACATGGTCTCCATGGCAGTGCAGAAAGCTCACCGACGAGCTTGAACATATCCGACAGTCTGTACAACATCTTACCGTGTCCTGTTGTCTCATTTTCCTCACTTAAGTCCTTTGAATGTACTACCCATCACTACCTCATACATTAACCCATGCACATCCACAATCTGTTCTACACATATCGATTCCTTCCCGTTCTTTTCCTCTCTGCAGGCTTCTGTTACTAATTTTTGTTAAGGGTCTTTGCCTGAGTACATAAAACATGAAGCAGAGTGAGAATGGAAGTGAAGAGCTGGTCAACATTTGCTCTGCAATGTGCAGCCGTGTTGCAAAGGGATTTTTTAAAATCCATGCAGAACTTTAAAACTATTATTCATCGCTTGTTGTTCAGTTTTGTCTGTCATAATGATACGAGAAAACAACATAAAACGTTTAGTAACTTGTTAAACTTTCACTATTCTCTTCTGGTATTAATTCTCTTCTCTTCTGGTCTGGCTTCTGGTTACAAGGTTTAGATTTGTCAGCAACGAGAGATGCATATTGAATAAAGGTTCTATTATTGGGGTTCCATTATTAAAACCTATTCCAATTTGTATTTATCTTTCTTTGTTATACTTCATCTACTATATAAATGGACGAGGTGTGTGTGTGTGTGTGTGTGTGTGTGTGTGTCTGTGTGTGTGTATGTGTGTGATGCGATGCATTAAAATGATCATCATGATATTTTGAGTTGATTAGGCTAATTACAAATAATCCCGAATAATTCCCATGTTTGAAATGCACGGCACGCCATGCTAGGTGTATAGAGAAGCTTAAAGGCCCTCCCACAGTATGACATTCCAACCACAAAATAAACAAGAAAGAGCAATCAGAGATTGCAGACCCTCACCAGGATGTGTGTTTGGTGGTTTTTAAGGCTTTTGTGTTAAAACAAATATGGCGGCCGAACCATGTGACTGATGACGTCATCATATTTTTTTTTCTCCACTAATTTATCCCTAGATGACGCTCAAGAAATTTCATCTTGATCGAATGAAGGTTTGTACTTGTCGAATTATGACGTCATAATGGACACACCTATGACATCATCATTAACATGTTATTCCACATGGAGAGTTCTTTACAATGAGACATGTCTCAAATTTTTCTATGCAGCGCTTTCAAAGATTTAGAGGTGCAAGGTTTTTCAGTTTTTCGAAGATGGTGCCCTCCCACGTGATCTATGACGTCATAAATATCGTTAAAATTATATCGGAGGAGGTGCACCTATGGTGAAAATTTCCTGTCAATCGGACCAACGGTTGCAGAGAAAAACCATATTTATTCTGTGCGGACAAACAAAGAGACAAATGGACTCAAATGCAATACTATGTACATTACTATGTAATAACCCTATGTACATCCATGAAGTAAAAACATACGCACAGCTTAAGTGCATATATACATCATGGTCATATACCTGGGATCATTCCAATTGTACTGGGCCATGGACTAACGCCCAGGCCTACGGCCTGATGCCTGCCAATCTGTGCTGCTTCATTTGGGGTGGAGTCAGGCCAGCTGTCCAGCCAATGGGCGTAAAGCAGTGGGGTGGAGTCAGGCCAGCTGTCCAGCCAATGGGTGTAAAGCAGTGGGGTGGGGGTAAAGGCAGCTGAAAATTGACCCAGGTATAATGTGATATTTTCTAATTTCAAAAAGGGCATAACACCGTGAAAAATTGGTGAAACGCCCCCAAATTGAAACTTGTGTAACTTATCATAATAAAACCATGTATGAAGTTTCAGTTGATTATGTTAAAGTGGATGGAAAAAAGCGCAGAATACATAGGTGGGAAGGATAGACAGACAGAGAGCAGACCTATAGTCCCCTCTGGGTAGAGGATTAATAACAAGAAGAATAATTGTAACAAAGCATATATTAATTAATACTAATAATATTAACAACAACAATAATAGTAGTATAATTTGGCAATAATAACAAATGCATAATCTCCCTGCCCTGGCCAAAGCATACCTGGGCTTGGTGAAAAGTAAGCTAATGCTCAAGCAGTACAGCAGGTAGGTGTGCTACAAGGTGGTGAAGACCAATGAAAATTTGGTCCAATGGAGCAATGGGCCCAATATATTAAACAAGTGCAAAAAGTTTAAATTAAAACAAAAGCCGCGTCGATGTTACACAATGCCTAGATGCAGCTGTGCCTATAACGTCGATGTTATAGGCACAGGACATTCCTATTGATTCGATTACTTGATATTATTTTTGTGCAAAGTGAAAATATATCTCGGCAATTTCCCGTGTGTGGCGACGAATTTTTAATATATCTCGGCATTTTCCCGTCTGTTATTTCAGGCGGTGTATGACTGACCATGCCGCGATTTAAAAAATATATATCTCGGCAATTTCCCGTGTGTGGCGACACCGTGAACGAAGCTATGCTCCTCTCTCCACATTATTGTGACGACGTATAAATTAAATATTTCATCGTGACGATTGTCATCAAATGGACGAATTTTTAATATATCTCGGCATTTTCCCGTCTGTTATTTCAGGCGGTGTATGACTGACCATGCCGCGATTTAAAAAAAAAAATCTCGGCAATTTCCCGTGTGGCGACGAATTTTTAATATATCTCGGCATTTTCCTGTCTGTTATTTCAGGCGGTGTATGACTGACCATGCCGCGATTTAAAATATATATATCTCGGCAATTTCCCGTGTGTGGCGACACCGTGAACGAAGCTATGCTCCTCTCTCCACATTATTGTGACGACGTATAAATTAAATATTTCATCGTGACGATTGTCATCAAATGGACGAATTTTTAATATATCTCGGCATTTTCCCGTCTGTTATTTCAGGCGGTGTATGACTGACCATGCCGCGATTTAAAAAAATATATATCTCGGCAATTTCCCGTGTGGCGACGAATTTTTTATATATCTCGGCATTTTCCTGTCTGTTATTTCAGGCGGTGTATGACTGACCATGCCGTGATTTAAAATATATATATCTCGGCAATTTCCCGTGTGTGGCGACACGTGAACGAAGCTATGCTCCTTTCTCCACCTTATTGTGACGACGTATAAATTAAATATTTCATCGTGACGATTGTCATCAAATGGACGAATTTTTAATATATCTCGGCATTTTCCCATCTGTTATTTCAGGCGGTGTATGACTGACCATGCCGCGATTTTAAAAAATATATATCTCGGCAATTTCCCGTGTGTGGCGACACGTGAACGAAGCTATGCTCCTCTCTCCACATTATTGTGACGACGTATAAATTAAATATTTCATCGTGACGATTGTCATCAAATGGACGACTTTTTAATATATTTCGGCATTTTCCCGTCTGTTATTTCGGGCGGTGTATGACTGACCATGCCGCGATTTAAACAAAATATATATATCTCGGCATTTTCCCGTCTGTTATTTCGGGCGGTGTATGACTGACCATGCCGCGATTTAAACAAAATATATATATCTCGGCATTTTCCCGTCTCTTATTTCGGGCAGTGTATGACTGACCATGCCGCGATTTAAACAATATATATATATATATCTCGGCATTTTCCCGTCTCTTATTTCGGGCGGTGTATGACTGACCATGCCGCGATTTAAACAATATATATATATATCTCGGCATTTTCCCGTCTCTTATTTTGGGCGGTGTATGACTGACCATGCCGCGATTAAAAAAAAAAAAATCTCAATGGACTTGAAGTTACAGGCCTTTGAGAATTCATTTCGTTCTATAAAGGGCAACTTTCATCGGATTTTCTTCCCGTTTTTTTCCAACCGAGTCTAAAACTATGTTAGCGACTGTGAAAAATGAAATGATATATCGAATTTGATTTGAAAGAAAACTGTGTGAGAGAGGAAGACACCACGGGCCTACAAAACAGGCCTCAAAGGTATGCGAGTTAATAAAATGGTGGATATTTGTTTATATGAAGGCTCTCCCAGAATGGGTGGAGCTATGGTTCCCAGAATGGGTGGAGCTTTGAGGTTTTGTCTTCTCTGCAAGAACAAGAAGAACAAGAACAACAACAACAGCAGAGGGCACTCTATGAGCAGCGTCTGCGACACGGCTAAAAATATTCAAGTGCAGCTGAAAGTGCACATCGCTGAAAAGGAACTTTCTGCATTTACCGTTTTATGGAAAAATATAAGCTGTATGTTTTTTTCCCCCAAGGATTTGAAAACGTATGTCAATGTAAAGATGTCAGTAAACTCCCTCCTGGTGACACTCCCAAATCCAGACTCATTGCTCACCTCCACTCATTCATTCCTCTTTTCCTCCCCACCCGTCCAACCAACTTCCTCAATCTGTTCAATCCCATCTTTCCCATCAGCACTTCAAAACGGATCTTCAACGCCATCCCAGGTCACCCCCTCCTCCCCCCCAATCCACAAGGATGATTTTGTAGCTCACCTGGAATGTAGTTCCGGGGAGCTTATGCGATGGCGCCGCGTCCGTCCGTAAACACTTGCAACTTCTTCTCCGAAACCGCTGATGGGATTGTGACCAAACTTGGCACAAATTATATTTGGTATATTGCAACTCAAGTTTGTTCACGGCATTAAAAAAAGGAGGTTAATGGGGGGGGGGGGGGGTGGTCGCCCCCCAAAATAGGTATTTTCTTTGTTTGTTTAAAGTTTTATGATTACATTAATATGATTGTACATGTTACCCTGCTCTCTAGCAACCATTGAAATTGGTTTAAAATACTGTAATACTGTTTAAAATACCTTTAGTCAGTGTAGTACACTGCTTTATTCTACCAGGTGAGTGCCCAGGGGTATTTCCCATATTTTTCTATCCTCTTTCACCCTCCCCAACCCTCCTCTCTGGGTTCCCAGGTTACCGGGTACCGCTCCCTCATGCTCTTCATTAATTATATTATATACTTTTTTTTATTTCTGTTCCATATCTGCTTCTTCCCCTGTTTTACCTTACACTCTGTAATTGAGAATTTGTGGCTGTTTCCATCTTCTTCACTCCCTATCTGTACCCTCCTCCTCTTACTCTCATTCTTCCCTTTGCCCTCCATTCCTCCATGCCTCCCTCTATTTTGTCCTTTTATCCTGCTGTTGGTGTGTTAACCCTAACCGCTTTCTACTGTTTTTTCATTCTGTTACATCCTGGGCCATACTGTGTTCTAACTCCTCCATGAGCCTCGACTCTGTGAACACAAAAAATGAAAATATGTTTAGGACACAAACTCTGAAAAGGCTCTTATGTTGGTTGTTATATGCTTTCATTTAAGAGGATTCAGAATCTTGAGGGTCTCATGCAAGCATCTAATTTTTTTATTTATTGTTGTTAGTTTATGATTTTAATATATTTGTGGGTAAAATGTTTAAAGTTGAACAATTTTCAGCTGAAGTCCAAAATATCAATATTTGTTATATGGAGAAAAATGATGGCTGAAGAAAACCATATCTGACACCAGGTCACCTCGCTTAAACAACATCACAAAAAAGAATCAGACCCAGTATGTATGAGAGAGAAAGGAGGATGTTACATCTGCATGCCCTCCAACTCATGTCCTTCATCTTACTATAATTCACCAAATGTCTGTCTGTCCGTCCGTCCGTTCCCAGGTACCGCAAAAACGGCTGAACCGATCGCAACGAAATTTTGGGTGGGTAATCCTGGGACCCCCTGGAGTAAAATAGGCTATATTGTTTTTACAAATTTTTTCCCAATTTTACAATTTTTACAATTCTTTCCCAATTTTACAATTTTTCCAATTTTTTCCCAATTTTTCAGTTTTTCCAAACACAATGGAATAATATTTACCGATATGAACAGTGATGTGGCTTTTATTGAAATTCACAAATACTGTTTCGATTTTGATGATTTGTGTGTGATATGCTTTAACGGATGTTTATATAAATGGTTTAAAATAAAAAAAAGCCTTCAATTTCTGATATTTTAAAATAAAAAGCCTTCAATTTCTGATATTTTGCCTTTTCATTTGGGCCTCCCAATTGAAGCCCCGCCCGTCGGGCGGGTACCGTTGCTAGTGTATCAAATATAAACATCATGCTTTCAAAAACGTCTTTCCTTATCCTGGCCTGTTGTGTTGAGTGTGAACAAGCTGTGGATATGGAGCATGAACCGTCCTCGCTTGGGTGCTACTACTTCTGGCAGTGAGACACTGCTGTCGCTCTCTCTTACTCCGACCAGATTGCACTTTGGAGCTAATTTTGAAGGAATCGAAGCCGGATAATTAGCCTGAAGTTAACCGCAAATAAAAATTGATTCTGTTGTCAGAGTGGGTAGCTATGAGGAGAACAGGAATCCGGAGCGATTGCGAGGCGCGTCGCTCGCTGTCCTTCTGCGGAGAGCTGTGTCTTTTCTTCTTAAGCAGACAAGCTCGCAGAAATCGCCTTTGTGATCGATATCGTTAGGGGGGAAACGCTTCAGAGCTTCCAAGGGAGTCGCCATGGAATGCCTGTGCTTTGTGACGCACTTTGAGAGTGCGATGACGACATCTGCAGATCTGAAATATCGGTTTTTGTCATGAAAAGCATCACCTCGCTAACGCTATACCTACTGTTAACATCGGGTTTAGTGGAGGGTTGACCATCGATCAGCCATTATAACCATTCGCTGTGAGGAACGGTCCTTCTCTCCTGCGATAAATGGTCCAGAGCTCATTTTACCTACCCTCATGGAGTGGCCTGGCCTGGGGATCGGCTAATTCGGCTCACGGGAACGCGATCGATGCTGCGTGGGAAGAGTCTATCAAGCAAGAGATCAATTGGCAAGTGTGTGCTGTGAACCCGAGGGACTGGGCACACACGCGTGCCCGCTCAGTCCACATACCCTCATGAAACTTGAAAAACATGGTGCTGGTAAGGTCTGTCTTGTTCTTTGGGGCAGGAATCACCCCCAGCTTATCCAAATGACAATACAACCACCTGGAATGATTGACCTCACATGAATACCGTGTCGCCAGGGAGAATATTAAACAAATCATTTTTAATGAACAGACCTCAAATATAGGCCTACATATCAAATCAAGAAACCAAACCCCACTTTCAAGTGCACATTTCTTTTCATTGTATGTTCAAGAAAACACAACACAGCTATGGTACATAAAACTGAATTAAACCTTAAAGGGACCATACAAGGAGGGGTTTGTGGGACATCGCGTCACTCTCATTACGTCAAAGATACCAGATACGTCATTCCTTGCATAGTTCAAGTTCTAGGTGTTATACAGTATTAGGTGTTTCGGTGCCCTTGTATTCGAGATGGTCCTCAACAACTGTCTTTCCTTTTAGAACATAAAATATCTGCATCCGGAAATAGACCAGGAACTTATCTGCAGTGTTTGAAAAACATTTAATCAGTTTTTTTGTAATCCAGAGATAAGATAGCGTTTGCAAGTATCTCCTGTGCATATTTATTGCTGGAATTATA